>NC_090447.1:929570621-929873651 GCF_031143425.1 Pleurodeles waltl
AAAATATAGGCTGACCTCTGAGAGATACAGCCAGAATCTAATGGGCAGTCACAAACTTCCCACACAGACATGGGTGGATTTTGTAGATTATGCCAGTAAGGCTTTGAAGTGCTGGGTGAGGGGCAGCAAGGTAGAGGCTTATTCTGAACTGTAAAGTTTGATTCTGAAGGAGCACATGCTTGATATTTCTTTTTCAGAGCTTCGCCAACACCAGGTTGTTAACCCGTTGATTGACCACAGGAAGCTTGCTGAGGAGGCAGATATCTGGGTCAGAAAACGAGTGTCCAAAAAGGCATCTGGGAGGACTCCCCCAATGTGGTCAGGGTTCCCACCAGAAAAAGGGGGAGATAAAAAGAAGGAGTTCTTTCAGGCCCCCAAAATAGTTCTCAATGGGAAGTTTGGCCAATCCGTCTTGAGTGTGGAATCTCAGCCATGAGTGTGGCAACTCCACCTAGTGTGCGGAGACTCTGCAGGCATAATCATACTACTCATAAGAGCCTTTGTGAATACCAAAGAGTAGTAAACTTGGACTAAGATCTGACTTTACCTTTGTTAATCAGACCGTAAGTATTTGAAGTTTATGTCGGGGTCTGCTTCATTTGACAAGCCTACTCCTTTCCCTCTTGAGTTCAGCCTGTCACAGCAGGAACAACTTCAAAGCTGATAGCTCCACAACACAGGCCATGGGTATAACTAGTTCATACCTGGATGTCAGCTACAGTGTACATCAAATGTAGGGGAGGACATAACTTGTGTATTTCGGTGTAGCATAATTTAATGGAATTGCCTAAAAATTCCACAAGATTATACATAATAAAGCAACAAGAGTAATTCTGCATTTAGCGCTATAGCTTAATGCAAAAATGCCCCCTTGCACCTAAAATGGGTGCAAGAATGCATTTTGCCCTAGGTGGTATTGCTAAATGCAACAGATTATAAATACCAAGCGTGAGCAGCTGCTCGAGCTTGCTAAATGTACTCTTTGTGTAGAATATCCACCCAACTTACCCCTGCATTAGGCAAAATTTCCTTACTGAAAAATGCCTCCTTCACATCCAAAATTGGTGCAAGAAGGCATTTTGCTCCAAGAAGTAGTGCTAAATCTGCTTTTGGGGTAGAATTTTCCCCAAAACTTTTTCCCATGCCTCTAGCGCAATTTCTTAAAGCAAATGTACCCTTGTGGCCAAAATGGGCACAGGGAAGAGATTTGCATTAAGAAATAGCAATATTTGCAGCAGAGCACAAAGAGCAAGCATGAGCAGAATATCAATTGTGAGTGCCTGCTCACTTTCACTAAATGTTCTCTTGCTGTATGATTCCCCAAAAAATTACTCTTAATTGCACAGAATTACCACACTTTCTAAGGCCCTCATTTTAAACATGGCGGTTCGGCCCGCCATGCCGGCAGTGGTGGCTGAAGCCGGCATGGTGGGCCGAACCTCCATATAATGAACATGGGGACAGCGGCAGCCATCACCCACCGTCAGGCTCCCGCCGTCAGGCAGCCTGGCGGTGGGATGAAACACCATCCCTCCAGGAAAAGGCTGGCAGAGGGGGTGCATGGGCAGTGCAGGGGCCCCGGTGCAGAGCCCTGTCACGCAGGTCACTGCCCGATTTTCAGGCAGTGATCTGCACGATGGGTGCAACTGCACCTGCCGCACAGAAGCATTGACAGCGGCTCCATGTGGAGCTGCCGTCAATGTCCTGGCTGAGCCTTTCTGTGAGCCGGTGGGCGGACACAAGGTTTCTGCCGGCTCTTAGAAAGGTTCATAATCTGGCCGGCGGGGTTCTGGGGTCGCTGTCAGTCAGTGTTTTGACCACCAGCATGAACACAGCGGTTGTTTCCGCCGTGTTCATAATGACCCCCTAAGTCTCTTATCAGCCTCAGCTCCTTCCTGAGATGTGCCCAGGTCCATTCCTTCTGACATCTCACTGAATCAAAGAACACCTTCTGAAGCACCCTTGAAGTGTACAGGAGAAACCTGGCTCTCCCTCTCTGCACTGTGTGTCCCACCCAACTTACACAAATGCAGCAATACACAAATTCATCTGGTAAATTCCTCTAGCTCCCCTCCTCATGTTTCACCATGCAGGCCTGGCTGTCCCAAATTAAAAAACAGGATTTGCAGGCACACATACACCCAGTGCATACATACAATGCACAACACTGTGTCATCTCTGTACTGTACCATTCATATGGACACATACACCCAGTACATACATTTAACATGCATGCACTGTACAGCACTACATCTGTCACCCAGTGCAGATGCACCTATCATGTGCTGTGCAGCACTACTCACAAAAGTGGTGTAAGCTAAGGGTTGAGTTAAGCACACATCACCTGAACTTTAAAATAAGTGAGCCTGTGGGCCTCACTCCAGTGACATAGGTAAAAAATGACCTGTACACTCCTACTGAAGACTAAACATTATGCTGCCACTACCGTGCTTGTGCTGCTTAACTCCTGGTGAAGGCAGTAGCCTTCCTCCACTATGAGGGTAGCGCTTTGGGCACCTCTTCTGGTCCAATAAGACCGCAATACGTGAGGCAGGCCTATGTCATGGCACATGCACATGATCCATTTTTGGCTATGACAACAAAAATCATCATCAATTTCAGTACAATTGGGCATTCACGGCAAGAGTGCACATCCATTACCTTGCAGAGGATTTTTCCATCCCAAGATGACTAAAATCCATCCCTTTGTAATTAAAGTAGATTATTTTAAGCATTCCATCACATTTTTGGCTTCACTACAATAGGTTAAGGCACATCCAACAAAGTGATGCTGATGCAGATACAAACACTCTATAGTTAAATTACTGAATCATAATGATCTTGCTGAAGAATGTGGCACAGAATACTAACAACAGCATGGATGGTGTGTCAGTGTCAAGAGGCATGACCACTTCTTTAACAAACCCAAAAAACTAAACTATAGGCAGTAATGGCTGCTGTAAAAAAGAGACAAGATAATCATCCAAATTGATTAGAAGACCATTAACAGTCAAACACAGACATCAACATTAATTGAAAATAGCCTAGCATCAAGCACAAATTGATGCTGGCCTACAGGAAAGCACAGCCACTCAAGGCCCATGGACACCTCTACAGCAGCATGAACTCCCCCCTGACAGTGATGGAAGGAAATCTCGTGCATAATAGAAATGTCCTCCCAAATAACTTTGTATTGGTCTCAAAAGCTCCAATAATGATTGAGGGGCATATTTGAGAGCGACACAGCACTAAACTCAGATTTATCAAGCTATGTAAGACCACCTTGCATGGCTTGATAGAGCTGGAGTAGTGGAAGGCAAACCAAATCTGTGCCTTAAGTTACGCTGTCCCCGGGACCCGATTCATGAGTGGAGCATGGGTGTTTTAATGCATACTCCCATGGTTTTTGGTGAATTCCCAGGTTTACTAGGAATGGTATACTTGGGTTAGCGCCAACATCCTACAGATGTAATGAGGAGAAATATCTTTCTTTCTCCTTAATCTTTCCTCTTTCTCAGTGACTATGAGGATTGTTTACGTGCTGGAAGGTGTCCCTTTGTGCATTAAAACAAACTTGCTTGCAATGCAGTCCCCCTTGCACCATGATACAAAGGCGCCTGCATTGGCGCTAGCCAGCCAAAAGTGCACCAGGGCGAGGAGAGGACAGAAATATGCCATATAATGTTAAATGCAGTGTATTGCTGCCCTTTCCCACAGTGCATTGCATTAATGTGACGTGAGTGAAAGATTGATAAAATATGCCCCTCAATTTCACAGTCAATCTAAAGTTATGGATTTAACTTCTTGCCTACATGGTTACTGTTCAATCCTTAAAAAAAGGGAGCCAAAAAATTATCAGTGCATTAATTTTCAGTTGCCCCAAAATGAGTTTCTGGGGACTCGTAGAATATCCAGGCTGATCTCTCATGCACCTGGTATGTATTGAGTTGAATACCCGAGTGCGATGATCTATTGCAGTCCTAAAGCGATCATTGGAGCTCTGACTGTACATTAACGTTACTGTGTGTGATCCTAGATCAAAGTTCTTTACGTGCCCTAGAATTAAATATAGCGAAGCCCACATTCTCGGGAGTAGATGTTGACTGAGGACCTTGCTGTCATCTGTAAGTCATCCTTAGGCTTTGGTTATCTTTGCAATAAATAATCTCATAAAGCTGTATTTTGAAACTGATTTAATCAGTTAATGCAAATGTTGTTATGGCTAGATGGTACATGCCATGAGCTAAAATGTGTTTTTTTAATTTGGAGCAAGATGAAGATAAATGTTTTAGAACTCATTCTTATACCCTCTCTATCGAAGACAGACATTCTATTGGCATAAGCCCTTTCTAAGAACAGAGCGAGTAGGAACATAGAAGGAGGTTTTGATAATATGTAAGTGCACTGACAATGGACTTATGTACTGTTATCTTTTTCTCCAGGACTTGGTATCGAAGAAGGGCATTGTGACATTTTCATTTAAAGTATGTTTTATTTAACTTATGAAAAACAAAATTAATTAAGCTATTTGCTTTTACTTATCCTTTTGATGTTTTACTATGAATGCTCTTATTGTTATATCATTTATTTGTTGTATTATGGAGTTATTTGTTGTAATATGGAGTAACTCACTGTTATACTTTTCATCTATGTTTTAGGGAATATTTGAATTAGTAATAAACACTATAAAGTGTTTAAAGTAAACTATAGTAATATAGATAGGCACTGTTAAATGACATAGGACTGTCCCCGCCTTTGGTAATTGATAACACTAATTCAGCAGGGTACATCCATTGTCAAACATTTGGCAACATTTCATGTCAATTAAGCTAATTCTCTTCATGATTTTGCAAATGTGCTTCATTTGATGCAGCTGTCCACACCGTATCTCGGGCTGGTGAGGGACAGTCAGCGGTGGGGGGGAGGCTGTTCGATACCATTTTATGTGGTGCAACTAATATCCACAATCCTGGAACAGAAAACATATTGGGCACATGAGACGTTGTGGCTAAAGGTTTGTGTTTAATGTCACATTAATGTCTTTGGAGATGACAATATATGGCAGCATATTGCAAGAGCATTGATTCACTATGATGAATGCTGTTAATCTGTCAGAGTGTAAACTAGTTACAAGTAACCAAGCTGTGCTCGATTTCCTGTATCAGCAACCATTCAGACCATGTGTGCTTGTCACTGTAGGTGCCTGTGATTACACATTGCTATTTGGAGTATCTTCAAAAGGCATTCCATTGTGCATGGTAGATTGTGTAATGTGAAAAATTCTAGAATCATGTCATGTGCAATCTAGAGGCAGTCAAATAGTCCACCATGATTGGCAAAAACTGCTCAATAATGCCAGGGGTCATACTGTACACTAACGTAGGCTTCCTCAACCGTGGTGGAGGTATTACTAGTAGGTGTTATCAGCTATTATCTCAAGCAATAATTCTGCCCCAGCCTCTGTGGGGGAATAAGTATGGATTGCACATGCTGACTCGGCTCTGCCTTCCACTCATGCGTATTATGCCCACTGTTAAAGCGTACATTTTAGTAATGCTTTTAGTGAACAAGACATCAGCAGTTGGTACAATATATATATATATACATATATATATATATACATACTTAAAATACCTAACATAGAAAAGCTACACTGACACATGTTTTAAAAGTGACATTGTGCCTACTTTGATGGACGTTGTGCCTACCAAAAATGACAATGTGCTAACATGATTTAAACAAAGTTTAAATATATTGTAATCATTAGACTGAATTACTACTAGTAGAAATTCATATGATTTATATTGATCTATGGTTTATTAGTTGAAGTTACATGTGCGCAGAAAAACAAACGCACATTTCTGTCATACTTAATGTGAAGTTTTAACAAAGTTGCAACTATTCATGAATTGCCTTTACATATTTTGATGAGATATTAATAATGTTGAATTAATCGATTTGTATATTATGTGTGTTTTACTAATGCAATATTAATGCATTGTCATTGTTGTGTTAGCATAACTAGGCCTGAAGTCTTCACATTTGCAGCAGCGGTAAAATGTCAAGTATTATTTTTCCTATGACATGAATTTTTCCACTAGGTTGTTTAACACAATGAGTAAAGAGTCCTATTGTGTTATGTGTAAGTTTCATTCACAGTGTCCTTGGATATTGCAACATTAGAACGTGAGGACTAGAAAGTAAAGCAGTACCATTGTTTAACTGCTTGTTTCCATGCAAAAGGAGAAATTTGTAATGCACCATGGGGAGGAACGTGGAGTGCAACAAGTGATGTAGAAGTTATTAAAGTATTGGAGTCACACAGAAAGGAGGAATGACTCCACACCTACCCTGAAAAAATACCTTGATGTTTCAAATTCAAATTGTGTTATGATTCCTATTGGATATTGTCCCTTTTGAGTAATGTGGACTCATCGAACTGACCAATCAAACTGCTTTGAGTATTTCAGAATAGAGATGGAAATTCTAAGTTTGCATTTATTCCCACTTGATTTTTAGTTTGTTAAGAGGCCCCCTCTTGAATCTTGTTCTGTTAACTTGTCCCCTTGGATATTTCCTGATTTCCATGTAAACCCCATGTTCTGCACTTTCCCCTGATGGTACTTCTAATTGGCTTTGCTGATGATCTACTTGCATTGCTGACGAAACTGAATTGCTGAACCCAGGAGAGGTATATTCTAATGCAAATTTTATTTTCCCCTGACCTACTTGATTAGCGTTAAAATGCTGACAGCTGCCTCTTTTGTGTTAGTCTAACTTAGCCTGAGATAGATGTTTTTCCAAATTATTTTTGCTTTTTCTTTTTGACTTTTGCCCACATGTGTTGGCCTGCTCCCACACATACTTTTCCTAATGTGGATAAAAGTAGGGAGAACCTATGACCAATCCTTATAATCTGAATTTGTACATTTGAGTTGACTAATGTCTTTAAATATTTAATTGAAATGTGTTTCAGTTTCACAAGTGATTGCTGTATTAATATGTACTATTTTTCTTAATGTGTAATGGTGTTAATGTTGAGTAGATTAAACTTGTTTCATAGATTTAGTCAGTCTATGCTGTTCATTTATCTCTATAACTTGATTCTGCACACAATTTATGTGACCTTGGCTTTGCGGTTATAAAATAAAGATTTGAAACTTTTTATTGATTAGAGTTTTCTTCTGTGACCAAATGGGTCATGGTGTTTAAATTGTTGTTTGGGTTTGAATTGATTATTGATGGTTACCACACTATTCACTGAGCGAAATGATCCATCGACCAGAGGGAGATTAAACGTTTTTTTAACCCTGCGAAGGGTGTGAGGAAAACGTGTTGGCTAACCTGGTAGCAGAGGACGGTTCAGTGTCATTAGTAGGGGAACCATCTATTTGAGGAATATTAAGGGTGACAAATTTGGCAGTAGAGTTGTTCTATGGTTAGTTTAAGAGGTTGATGAAATTTCAGAGTTGTGTCGGGCTGTGATGGCTAGGATAGCTCCCATCGCATGTGCCAATAAAGCAGATACACACCCCAGTCATTTGGCACATTTGGCATGTAATGAGCATAGCGCCAATAGATGCAACTCTGCCTGCAATTTGGTGTGAGCTGGTACAGCATGTGAGCTACCTATAATAGACTCAAACTAGGGTGCAATTGGTTCATGCGCTTTGACATGACATTTATGCCAAAGCTACATTTTTACCCTATGTCTTTGTTCGATTTCATTCCCAAGTTACCCAAAGTGCACCAACCTTAATTTGTGTTCCCCAGTGCTGCCTTCTTCTGGAGTCCTTGCTGGCCAATTGTAATATTCTTAATTGCTGTTTATCTTGCCATCTTGGTTAATAAATTAGAACATTCAAGAGCACTCTGGGCCTCATTTACAAGTTATTGGCACAGGGTAGCGCAGCAAGTCACTTTGCTGCTCTGCATCAAAAGGAAAGAGCAGGGATGTGTCGTAATCATGAAATATGGTGCATTCCTGTCCCTTCTGCCTGTGCCAGTGCACAAATTGGTGCTTAGCACCAACGCAGGCACCCTTGCACTAGGGTGCAAGGATGTCTGCATTGTTGGTAGGATTGAATTTCTGCAAGAAGAGCCTCGAAAATAAGTTAAATGTGCAATAATATTATTGTTCATTTTTTATTTTGAACTGTGTCAACAAAAGTCAACAAAAGGTAACTTTGCTAATATTTATTTTTTACCTTCTGCTTTTGCAATATTTGAATGAAATGGGCAATGTTTTGTCTTTTTCAACTTACTTTCAGCTTGTGTAAGAAATTAGTGTGAAACTCATGAGTAAACTGCACATTTTAGAATTCAGGAATGTCTCTGTTTTGCAGCTTTAGTATGGTTCTCATAAAAGAAAGTAATCGTAAAAACAGCAAAAAAATGAATATAATCAGAAAAATGTGACATTTCAAGAAGGTTTACCGATCTAATTAATGACAAAGTTTACATCTGTAAAATGATGATTATTATTCCAGCCAGATCCTTCTATCTAGTTGCAGAACTACTTAGATCCAAAAGCCAAGGCGCACCCAAAAGACCACAAGAACTTCCGGCCTATCCCCCTGGTCCCCTTCCCGGCAAAAGTCATTGAGAAGGCTGTCAACAGACAACTAACCCGCTTCCTCAAGGAGAACTGCACCCTGGACCTCTCCCAATCCGGATTCTGCAGGAACCACAGTACCGAAACTGCCCTCATTGCCGTCACAGGCGACATCAGAACCATACTGGACAACGGCGAAACCGCAGACCTCATCCTCCTGGAACTCTCAGGCATGTTTGACACCGTCTACCACCACACCCTACACACACGCCTCAGCAATGCAGGAATCCGCAACAGAGCCCTATACTGGGTCACCTAATTTCTCAACGGCTTCCCCCATTCTGCTCTGAAGCCACCAAAATCATCTGCGGCATACCCCAGGGTTCATCCCTTAGCCCGACCCTCTTCAACGTCTACATGGCCCACTCGTGAACACCGCCCAATCTCACAACCTCAACATCATCTCATACGCCAACGACACCCAACTGATCCTCTCCCTCACCCAAGACTCCGCCAAGACCAGCCTCCAAGAAGGAATGAAGGCCATCACAGAATGGATGAAGAACAGCTGCCTCAAACTCAATTCCGACAAGACAGAAGTCCTCATCTTCGGCTCCACCCCCTCTGCATGGGATGACTCCTGGTGGCTTGCCACTCTTGGAGCCGCTCCGACTCCCACCAACCACGCACGCAACCTAGCATTCATCTTGGACTCCTTATTATCCATGACTCAGCAAGTCAAAGCCATCTCCTCCCCCTTCTTCAACACCCTCTGCATGCTCCAAAAGATCTACAAATGGATCCCCACCAAAACCAGAAGAACAGTCACCCAAGCCCTTGTAAACAGCCAACTGGACTACGGCAATGCCCTCTATGCAGGAACCACGGCCAAACTCCAGAAGAGGCTGCAACACATCCAGAACGCCTCCGCATGCCTCATCCTGACATCCCCGCCACTGCCGTATCGCAGGCCATCTGAGAGACCTGCACTGGCTCCCAGTCAACAAGAAAATAACCTTAAAACTCCTCACCCACGCTCACAAAGAACTGCACAACACCAGACCAGAATACCTCAACAGACGGCTCTCCTTCTACACCCCGACACGTCATCTTCACTCCGCTGACCTCACCCTCGCAACCGTCCCACCCGTCCACAGAACCAGAACTGGCAGCAGATCATTCTCGCACCTCGCCACCAAGACGTGGAACACTCTTCCCACTCACCTGTGTCAGACCAAAGACCTTACCTTCAGGAAACTTCTAATGACTTGGCTGTTCGAGCAGTAGCAGCACCTCCCCTCACATCCCTGCCACCTCAGCGCCTTGAGACCCTCACAGGTGAGTAGAGTGCTTTACAAATTCCTGATTGATTGACTGTTATTTGCCCAAACTATGATACCAAAAGCTACAAATGAGTTGTGCTGTGCAGTGGTCGTTCTGACAATGTAAAGTCAATGTTGACTTTATGTTGTTATTGTTCGGGCATTTTTCTGGCCTGCATGAATGAATGCAGGGCAGAAAGACTGCCTCTGAGATGAGAAGGAGGCGGAGACCAGTGCCAAGATGGGGTAGCTTCAGCTCCAATTTATCATTTCCTTTCTTGTATTTTTTGTGTGCAGCAATATTTCAGCTACTCTGTGGCAGGTCCAGTGGGGATAAATCCTCAATCTTCCCAGCATATGGAGACTAGAGAGCATGAACATCAAATCACCAAAAGGCCAAAGGTTGAGGAAGTAACATCACACACCATTTGACCTTTATGTTAACTCTCACACACATGCTTACACATACACACACATCACACACACACTCTCACAAAAAAGTGCTCTCACCTGCACAAACATATATTTAAAAGCATGTGTTAATTACCTCAGTTGCCAGGGAGAGTCACATTCCAGCTTCTTAGACTCCATTTTTTATTGTAATAGTGAATATTACTTTACAAAACAATGACATTGCATCCCCAATGATGTCTATAAGGGCGAGCTGCAGCTGTGTCCCTGGCATAGATTTTGCCACCTCTGAGGCCAGAAGTCGCAAATATAATGCCAGGGGTCGTGAAAGGGTTGTTCATTAACCTCTGCCAGTGGTAGCCATTTCTCATTTCTAGGGAGGCCATGTCCCCCTGAAACGAAATTTCTAGTATCTAGTGGTAGCTTTTTGCTTGTAGATCATCATTTGGTGGCAATGTCTCAGCAGAAATACATTTGGGAGCTTCCCTCTTTAATGGTACCTCGCACACACTGACTCTATCTTAGCTGTTCAAGCGAACACTTATACAAAAGGGCTCCACCTGATTGGTGTCAGCGTACACATATCATTAAAAAAAAAACAACACTCGTCTGAGTAAGTTAAACCAATTCTACTCCCACAGCATGGGAACTTGATGGATTAAGACCTCTTGTGCCCAAAAAGATGTTTCTGCTGCAGAGTGCTAGAATGTGGCTTCCATGTACATTCTAATCTTAATGCAGAGAAGGTGCAGGCCGCACCCTCTGCAACAATAAGGTAACAAGCTGCAAGCCAGTAGTTTCATCTAGGTACTTAAAAACAATTGTTTACTTGTATATGTAACCCGAAATTCAGGCAATTAAAGATTTATACCTGCCATATGTATCAGAAAGTAACTTTATTAGTGGGTTTCTGTGTCAAAATACTTCCTCTTATTTGTAAATTCTGCAATCGAGAACGCCCCTTCGATAAATTTGTAAACATATAGATACATTAGAAAAAGGGAACAATACTTTGTTTGCGAATCAAGAGTGACATTTCCCTCATAGCCTCATATTGAACAACTGGCGAGTGTAACCACAATGTGTTTAAGTATTAAAACGGAATTTGGAATGAGGGCGTTGGTAGTGAAGTGAGCTTGTCAGGGCACAGGAGTTTTTTTAATCAAACGTTAGTCAAGTTCTTCATTATTGAATGCACAGTTGCACTATTTGTGTGTATTCTTAAACAATCTTTATGTTTTTTTTTTTCTTTTTTTTTTTCGTTTTGAGTTGGACATCTCTGTTTTGTTGAGATGATTGGCTTCCAGCAGCAATCTTGCCTTACTAATTTATTTGTTTTTTGTCGAGGGAATAAAAGTACATATTGACCCCTTATTTGTTAGTCGGGTTCCCATGAAGGCTAAAATGTTGTTGAAGATTATGAGCAATGCACAACAAAGGGTAATACAGCTCTGATTCCGATTAAATAAATAGGAAAAAGGAAGTGATATAGAAATCAACGTAACTGAATATCCTCCAATTCTCCAAGAAGCTCTAAATTTGGAGAAAAATCCACCAGCTGAATTTTCTCTAGTTTAATGAGTGTGTGATGGAGTAAAATCTGCAAATGTGAGGGTAATAATTCATGAAGCGACCCCAAGACTGTAGTTACTAACTGTGCAATAGAACATAGTCAATAAATACCAGATATCACAACTGACAATGGAAAATGTTAATGCCAAGTAATATCAAATATATGTACTTTGACAATAGACTTTTATGGTTTGATCCCCAGAATACATTAACATTGAAGTTAAAATCATATTTGGTGTTCATTGCAAAATATCTGAAAAAAGAATATGTGTTTCGAAAAGCCATTAGTGAGATACGAACTTTTACCTGGATTGGTTTTGAGTGGAGGAGTGATGTGTTGGGCTTAGTCGACAGGCAAGAAGGGTTACACGCAGGGGTGTCGTTAACTTCAGACCTATTGAGTAATTAAATGCTTGGTGGAGTGGTCTTTCTGGAAACTGGAATGGGTCTTGCCCCATCGAAGCTTTGTTTCACTCTTGCATAGAGAGATGGGGACCCCCTGGTGTGATAAAGTGGGACCACCACTGACTCCACCTTCATACAGACATGGACAATCCTCCATCTTCCACAACACCACTGCCTTTACTGTATCGGAGATACCATCCACTTTAGGACAGACTTCATGGTACACATTTTGCATACATGGTAATGCAGACCATGCATACAATTTGCAAAGAGAAATCCTCCTGCATATCAGGGCCATTGAGTTTTATTTTTCTTTATAAACGACTCAGCAGAACAACAAATGCAGAGCGACTAACCTGCCATTACTTCTTTTTTTAAGTGTTTTTGGTGGAATCTCTTTTGGCAAATCAATCCCTTTGAAATTGTGAGTACCTTTATATACTGTGGGCATTCCCCCACCAGGAGGGGATGGTGTGCCCTAGTAATCTCTTTATTGAAAAGGGTTGGCAAATAAATAAAATCGCCTGATATTACCCGATGAAGAAAGATCATACTCAAAGCAGCTCCATGGCCTCTGCCAATAGATGGCAGAAGTATGTTACATTTTCTCAATGTAAATGTATTTTCGGAGAATGTTCAATGAAGATGGTTCCTTTCTGTTTAGACTTTACTATGGCTTTTATTGACCTTCTATAACCAGTTTTGCAGGTACGCGTCTCTAATTCTTTCAAGTTGAAAAGCAGGTGGGAATCAGTGAAAGGACACAGTTGTCCTACGTTTTTTAGGGGATTTGGGTCATGTCAGTCCCTTAAACATTGGGTTAAGTACCTTTTAAAACAGAATGGTACCTGCAGAACTGTATCATGACTGGAGTACCAGTATCAGCTTTAAACAGAATTGTGCCTTGTCAGACCGTCAATGTGTAGTCTCTAAAATACCCAGGGCAGCGAAGGTAACACCTAAACAAATCACAGGTTTATCCTCTCATCCCACTACTTGCCCACTAGCATGCTCCTATATGTTTGTGAAGGGTTAAGTAAATGACACATAGTAGAAAAAACAGAAAGGAAATAGAACTTTGAAAGCCATATGTAGATGAAAAGGTTAGCAATTTCCTCGTTTTTTGTGAGTCACAAACCTTGGGTCACTATGTAGAATATATTCAGAAGGGATGTCCTTGCTTAGCAATTTGGAAATATTTGCTAAGTGAAAATAGGAAAGTCAAAATTCTGATAATTAGCGAGCATTCACACATTTTGATTGGCACAACAGCAGTTGCTAACAGTTTCATGCAGGCAAATTAGTCTATAAATGCAAGTTATAAAGAACCAATGGGGATGCAAGTCTTTATAAAGGTAAGGTAGGTAGATCCTATAACACGACAATCTACATCAGAAGATTCCCCTGGTTTGTTAAGTTTATTACACTACATATTTGTAGAACAATTGTATCAATGAAATGTCCCCGAGACAAATGGTTTACTCCAGTGGGTCCTCAAAATTGATGCTCAAATGCTGGGATGGGTAGCAAATGAAGATGATAGGACTCAGTTGGACCCAACATGCCTGGCATGGTTTACTCTGTGCAGTTTCAAACTGCCATTTTGACCTAGCAAAATAAACTCAAGGGCAGGGTGCGGTGTATTTAAAAAATGGAACATATACTTTTATTGTCACACGAACCACGGAGACGGCACAGGAGTCAATGCTAGATCTCCACTTCCTCTCAGGAAGATGCAGGACCCAGGGAACGGTATGTCTAGACCTGCTGGCTTCCAGAGGGGGAATGGACAAAATAAGAAAAAGAAACTTGTGGTACAGGTTTTGCTCAGCTTGAAAGGATGCATCACTCCTAGAACCTTCTGGGCATGTAAAGGTGAACTTTTACAAGACCAGCATCTCAAGTTTTGTGAAGATGCAATACAATGGGAACAACAAGAAGAGGCAATTACCATTAAAACATTAACAAGCCCTTGCACAATTTGCTATGCACTGCTTCAATAACAAACACTTACAGGTTTCTTGAAAATCACAGCATAAGAGTTGAATAGCCAGATTCATTGATAAGAATCTTCTGAGACTATTGAGGAAGAATTTGAAATACTGATTGGAGCCTATGACACTTATGAGGTAGACTCAGAACATTAATTGGAGTTATTGGCACGTTTAAGGTTATACCTGTTACATGGATTGGAGTCTGGGACACTCCCAATGAATACTAGAAACAAGGCTGCTCTCTGGACATAGGTTGGAATTTACACAAACTCTCAAGAAAAACTATAGGCCAGGTTGCACTCAGAAATAG
The DNA here is from genome assembly GCF_031143425.1 of Pleurodeles waltl. Lineage (NCBI taxonomy): Eukaryota > Metazoa > Chordata > Amphibia > Caudata > Salamandridae > Pleurodeles > Pleurodeles waltl. The sequence continues at coordinate 929,585,190 of NC_090447.1, forward strand.
ATTACACTCTCTACATAGGTTGTACTCAAAACAAGATTACACTCAGATCAAGGTTCTGCTTGGCACAAGGTTGGAGTTGCTGATGCTCTCAAGGGTGTACTCAGTATGTAAGTGTCAAGGACTAATCTGTTTGTTCCACGGATACACAATGTTAACCAAGTTGCTTATTTGCAATTGCTCCTAGACAGTAGGGGGCATATTTATACTCCATTTGCGCCGGAATTGCGTCATTTGTTTTGACGCAATTTAGACGCAAAACTAACTCCATATTTATACTTTGGCGTTAGACGCGTCTAGCGCCAAAGTCCATGGAGTTAGCGTCATTTTTTAGCGTGGACACCTACTTTGCGTTAATTATATGCAAGATAGGCGTTCCCATCTAAAAAATCGACTCCGAGGCATGTGCGTCGGATTTATACTCCCGGGCAAAATTCACGCCCGGAAGTGGGCGGGTCAAAAAAAATGACGTACGGCCGCTTTTGCGCCGTTTTTTAGCGCCTGCAAAAGGCAGGCGTTAAGGGACCTGTGGGCTCTGAAGGAGCCCAGAGGTGCCCCCCCATGCCCCCAGGGACACCCCCTGTCACCCATGCCCACCCCAGGAGGACACCCAAGGCTGGAGGGACCCATCCCAGGGACATTAAGGTAAGTTCAGGTAAGTGTATTTTTTTTCTTTTTTTTGGGTGGCATAGGGGGGCCTGATTTGTGCCCCCCTACATGCCACTATGCCCAATGACCATGCCCAGGAGACAGAAGTCCCCTGGGCATGGCCATTGGGCAAGGGGGCATGACTCCTGTCTTTGCTAAGACAGGAGTCATTTCTATGGGGGTTGGGAGTGAAAAAGAATGGCGCAAATCGGGTTGAGGCGAAAAAATTGCCTCAACCTGACTTGCCCCATTTCGTGACGCCCAAGCCCCATATCCCCCTACGCCGGCGCTGCCTGGTGAACGTCGTTTTTTTTAATGCACACCAGTCGGCGCCGGCGGCTAACGCCGGCTAACGTCATTCAATAAATACGGCGCCCGCATGGCGCTTCAGAATGGCGTTAGCCGGCGCTAATTTTTTTGACGCAAAACTGCGTTAGCGCAGTTTTGCGTCAAAAAGTATAAATATGGGCCTCGGTGCCTCCCAATTAAATGCACATGATCAGCATCAGAATGCCCCGGGGGAGGCTGATAGCGAGAGACACTGGAGCCACAGGTCCAGATCTGAACAACTGGTGATGGTCCTTGAAGAGCAGCGATTTCCAATGAAAAATTACATATCAGTCAAACAGCTCATAACTCATAACCATGTATATATTAGCCTCTGACTACTAAGTGCAATCTAGGTGTACCTGTTATGTTCCCATTTCCCGCTTTAGATGGCTCTCCCTCTCCCTAGGAATTTTCAGGTAAAAAAGCTGGATTACCTGTAATTAAATAAGAACCTTGAATTTACTATAATATCTATGACTACTCCCACTGTGACCCCAAATTGATCCAACATCACCTTAACTAATGCCTACCTAAATGTATTTGAAGTTCCGTGGATATCTTTATTGATGACCTTGCTTAGATTTCCTAAGATGCTGACCCATCAACTACGTATTACACAACTACAATGGTCCAACCTATAATTGCTTGAAAAAGGAATTTCATCAACATATAACATGCACATGCAGCACAAACTAATACTTATTATCTCAAATAATATGAATACACCAATTCATATGAAAATATACAATGTATTATTCGTCTTTCAATACAAAATGTCTTAAAAAAATATATGGTTGCCCCAAAACACCCAAAAAGATAATGTGTGAAGAAAAAGTGTTCGTGAAAAGAAAGAAGAATTAAATAAATCTGTCTCATTAATTATATACAAATTACTCAATTAGGGTAGACTGTCTAAATCACTATTGCCCCTTGGTAGTCGAAAAAAAAATATTCCTTCGGCGGTAGCATAGGAATATTCTGAAAAAGGAACAGAAATCTCGGGAGCACTACCATTTTCATGAGGGCTATTCGACCCACCAACGACAATGGCACCCTGACCCATCTCTCCACGTCTCTTGTCAGTGTTTTAATCGCGACCTCAGAGCTGTCTGCCATTACTATCTTAGGATCTGTATGGACTCGAATGCCCAGGTATTGAACCGATCCTGTTTCCCACTTAAGGGGGAAACCCATATCCACTGGTGTCGCGGCTGGTGTCAGGGGGAACATTATGGACTTGCCCCAGTTAATCCGTAGGCCTGAAAGGGCGGCATATTTTATTATCTCTCTCAGAATCGGTGCTACGTTATAGTGTGGGTCTCAGATGTATAGCAAGGTGTCATCCGCATAAGTAGAGATCAAAAAATTATAATTCTGAAAATGAAGGCTTCAATAACTATGATACTCTCGCAGCACACACACCAGAGGCTCCACAACTATAGCATACAACAGGGGCAACAACAGACCCCCCTGTCTAGTACCACTCGTTATATGGAAGGCGTCTGAGATCATGCCATTAACTCGGAGTCTGGCCAGCCGTTCCCCGTACAATGTCATCACCAATTTGAAAAAAAACATCTCCCACTCTAATACGCCTCAGTACCACCATCATAAAATGCTGCTCCACCGAATCAAAGGCTTTCTCTGCATCGTCTCGGGCTCACGTTCTGTATAGCCCCAAACAATACGCGGAGGTTAGCAGTAAGACTGCGGCCCAGAATAAACCCTGATTGCTCTGGTTTAACCAGTTTCGGTAAGAAGCCACTCGGTCTGCCAGAATCTTAGCATACATTTTGGTGTCAACATTCATCAATGACAACGGATGATAGGACAAGCACTGAGTTGGGGGATTACCTGGCTTCAGCAGCATAATCAGCATCGCCTCATGCATCGAGGGCGGCATAATACCAACCTCCACCATCTCTGTGTATAATTGTTGTCAGGTATGGGAACAGTATGTCCTTAAAAGCCTCTGAGAACCTCTATGTCAACCCGTCAGGTCCTGGAGCCTTCCCCTCTGCCATATCCCTCAGAGCCTTACTCACCTCTTCGAGGGTCAGAGGTGCCATAAGAGACTCTCTCTCTTCTGCCGTCAGCCATGGCAATTCTATGTGTAGCAGGTAATCCAACAATGCCTCTCAGTATGGGGCAATCTTAGAAGTATTGAGAAGCTCATAATATTTGTGGAACCTGTTTACTATTTGTTCTGGATCTGTGAGCTAGCTGCCATCCTCGGCCTGCACTGTCGTATTCGTGTCTTTCTCTCTATTAGGACATAGCATGTTCGGCAACACCACCCCCGGTCTCTCACCCCCCCCATATGCGGGCTGTTGCGTATTTCCCCATATGTTGGACCTCAGTGAGTGCTGTGTCTTGAAATTCCACCAATTTGGCGCGTATGCAACCCAAGATCTGGCTATCAGACGAGTGTTGGTGTTCCTACTCTAAACTGGGCAAGCTCCTTTTCCAGAGTCCAGACGCCCACAAATCGATCGCAGAACCCCAGCATGCTTTGCTATTGTTATGCCTCATATGTACACTTTAAATGCCTCCCACACAGTACATATACTATCTACTGAACCAATGTTAATCTGAAAGAAATCTTTTATGGCAGTAGCTAGCTCATCCAGAAATACCGAATAAACCGGGGAATCAGCCTGGGTCTCAGGGCCATCGCCAACGGGACCAGGGAATGATCTGAGTATGTTCTGGGCCAGGGGTTCTCCATCTGCAATGCACCCAACATGCTTTTAGAGAACAGCCAGAGGTTGATTCGTTTACATAAGTTATGTGCTGCCGAGTAGTGGGTATACCCATCTCAGTCTGGTGTCTGCATCTATATATGTCAGCCAGCTCCAGCTCCTCCACAACGCCGGTCAACGCCCTGGCCGCGAAAGCTGGTTTTCTATATGTACCTCCCAATCTGTCTAGTAAAGGGTCCAATGTGCAATTAAAGTCTCCACCCCAAATCTCTGGGAGCCCCCCAGTTGCCTGCCCTGGCTGCTAGATCATAATAAAATTGGGGGTTGCCGAAGTTAGGTCCATAGATCCCACCTAGGAGGAACATGACAGCTCCATTCCTGCCGCGCGCCACATTATACCTGCTAGTAGGGTCTGTTTCGATCTCCCGGAGGCAGAGATCGGAGGACCTGGACACCCAAATCAGCACCCCCCAAGAATGGGATGTGAACCCCGAGGCCAGTATTTGCCCCTGCATCTTCCTAGGGGTAATCATAGGGCTGCCTGGAGCCAAGTGAGTTTCTTGTAGGAGGGCCAGATCCACTCTCTGTCGCTGTAAGTAGGCCACTACCTTACAAACCTTTCTAGCATTGTTTAAGCCTTGCACATTCCACATGACCATGCATATCGTATTCGGGCCTTTAAGGAAAACGCTTTTGGTGTCTTTTGATCACACTGAAAACATACGGTTATTATTGAAGATTACAGTGCAAAGTTTGAATCACTCTGGAAACAAAGGATTAATACCAAAAGATCACAGTGCAATGTTTGTGCTACTCTGGGAACATAGGTTTAATATCAATTACACAAGCAATCAGTTTTATCACTGTTACATCACAATGTAAGTTGAGCGTAGCAATGAAACTTTCAGGCCATTCACAGAATGTTCCTTATCCCCAGCACCAATTATGCAAATGTCATATTAAACTTAGCGATAACAAAGATTTTTACAATACATTGTTTTTAAGATAATAGCACAAAGGAATTTCCTTTCTGCAATATATAGCAAGCAACAATGATAAGCGTTATTACATGACTAGCAGCGAGCATCCGAGTGACCTTATACACCAATGATGTGCCTTGTTAGGCACATCACGCTCCAAAACATTTGACTCCCGAATGTCAGCAAGTGTCAAGTATTCATAAATAAATGCTTTTCGAGCGCATGCAGCGCGTTACTGCCTTTTTAGTAGTTAATTCTCTCAATCTCTTTAACTCCCCAGAAGCAGCATCTGGGATGCGGGAATAAACACGAAGATCAAACGTGGAGAAGCAGATATTTATTTTCTGTAGCCGGTGACCTTACAGAAAGCAATTCACTCAGGCTGGGTGTCGTTTAAGTACCTGCATCGAGCCACACCCAGTCTGAGTTATAGGGATGATGGAGGCTTGAACAACACATGCCCTAAACAAGCATTGGTTCCAACAAGGATTAGTCTTTGTAAACAAGCATTGGTAGCTGTAAAACATTCTTATGGGCTTACAACAAACAGTGGTTCCTGCAAAGGCAGATGATTGGTTTATGTGTTCTTTACTGGAACACATCCAGGGTTGCAGGCCTGACAATCGGTTAAGGTTACAATGTTCATTCTGAATTGAGTGTCTGGGGTATGAGCAAAACAGTTCAAGTGCTGAGGTTTGGGGAGAGAGAGTCCGGAGGAAGGACAAGTAAGGAGCCCTGAAAGAAAATTATGGAGATGGAGCTAGAGTAAAATGAAGAGGTTTGAAGGGGCTGACAGACAGACCTGCTCCTACTATAAATGATTAGTGCTCACTAACCTGAAGGAGAAGTACTTAACCTTGTCCAGTAATTTTACAAGGGTTTCAAAGAAGGCAGGTGGGTGGGTGCAAAAATTTCAAGAGCAGGCAGAATTGTAGTTCATGAAGGATAACACTGAAGTGTTGCAGAAGCCAGGGTCAAGGAATCATCAGGAAGGCTTGTAACTCTAAAGAGCTGATAGTTTCTGGGTGCAATTAGAGGATGCTTTGACTAATGTGGGATGTCGATGCTGAAGGATGACACCTGGGGTGTGTGTGAGACCATCCAGTTCTTTTTAAACATATATCTGTTGAGTCCCATCGGTGGAACGCTAGGATATTTGACCCACCTTCAATGAGAGGCATTCTCTCATTCACCAGGGTGGTTTGGCCTAGAGTTAGGGCTGTTTTGATGAGGGTACATTCCTTTTTTGGTGCTTGGAGAGTGGTGGATGACCTCAGTATTAATTCATTCAATGATTTTGCAGACATGTTATTTCCAGACTAATTTTTCAATATGTGAATGATACAGTAAGAAAACATGCAAAACTGAGTCTACCTCATAGTAAGAGTGAGCTAAATCCATTTGATCATTCTGTAGACAAACTGACTACTTAAACCTCGATGCTCTGCAAATGCACAGTCAACCTTCACATTCAGTCAGTGCTCTACAATGTTGATGTGGCCAAGGTTCTTGTCCAAGTTTTATCAGCTCTGGAGTAACTGTAGATGGTGAATGCTTTCATCACAGCCAGCAGTGGGAAGTGGGGAAACTAAGTTACAGCATTACATCTGAGTGACAGTGATGATCAGGATTATGCACATAAACTAGGGGCCTTAAAAGTTAACTTTTAGACCTGGTATACTTAAGGTGGTCTTACCCCAGACTTTTTTTTGTTGCTGTATCTTTTGTTGGCCTTAGGATTCTGAGCACTTTACCAGTGTCAACCAATGCTAAAATGCATGTGATTCTCCCATAAACATGATGACATTGGTGAACCCACAACTGGAATATGTAATTTACCTGTATGTCCCTTGTAAAATGTTATACAATATACCCAGGGCCTATTAATGAAATGCTACTAGTGGGCATGCAACACTGAGTGTGCCACCCACTTAAGTAGCTCTTTCTCAGGCCTGGCACTGCAGAGCCTTTGTTTACAGTCTCACTAGCACCCTGACTTGGCATCCTCAACCTCTAGCCAAGCCCAGAATTCACCTTTTCTTCCATATAAGTCACCCCTAAGTTACGCCTTAGGTAGCCCATAGGGCAGGGTGCCATAGACGTAAAAGTTAGGACGTGTACTTTTACGTTTTTCATGTCCTGGTAATGAAAACCCCCAAAGTCATTTTTCTTTACTGTGAGGCCTGCCCCTCACATAGGCCAGCATAAGAATTCCTTATAATACCTTTAAACTGTAATTCTTGAGCTGAGAGGAATAGCCACATCATGTTTAGTACCAATGGAGTGGTAATAATAAAACCTCTTTACTGGATGAAGTTGGATATATTATTACTGTTTTAGAAATGCCACTTTTATAAAGTGGGCATTTCTCTGCACTCACTGCCCTGTGTGCCTTTAGCCAATCTCCAACACATGTCTGGCTTGGGCAAGGTGACAGCTACACTTGAGCATTCCCTTCAGACACCCACAAAACAGGATACTCAGCAGCATCTGCATGCATCTGTATACTGAAGGGTCTTCCTGGAAAGGAGTTTGGGAAGGGCTCCCATTTACACCTCAAAGGGCGGTGGCCAGATTCCACACAAAGGAGCTGATTACCTTCCACTGATAGTCTGGAGCTGAGGCTGACCTGAAAGGGGGACATGTATACTTCACAAGAACTCATTGCACTCACCCTCTCCCACTTCTATGCACTTTCTAGTATAAGTACTGGGTCCATGACCCACTCAAGACAGTACACTTCTGGACTCAAGGAAGCGCTGCTAGAATAAGACTGCTGTGTGCCAGGAGTGCTACTCTGGCAAGATTGACTGATCCAGGAACAGCTGCCCTGCTTTGCTGTGTCACTCTGCTGCCTGGTGATCTCTGCCTGTGAACCCAAGACTCATTCATCAAACCCAGAGTGACTCTGAGTGTCTTTTGCTTTCCTTTAATGGTTGATACTTCTATCACCACGAGCAGCTTTGCCAAATTCTGCTGCTTGCAACTTTGATCACCAGGAGCGGCCCTGATGAACCTTTGCTGCTTGCTACGCCAATCACCGAGCACCTTTGCCAAACTCTGCCGCTTGCAACTTTGATCACATGGGGTGGCCCTGCTGAACCTTTGCCGCTCACTACTTCAATCACCCCTAGCGGCTTTGCCAAACTCTGCTGCTTGTATCTTTGATTACAATGAGCGGCCATGCTGAACCTTCACCACTCGCTACTTCTATCACCGCGAGAAGTTTTAGCAAACTCTCATGCTTGCACCTTTGGTCATCCAGAATGACTCTGCCAAGCTTTGCCACTCGCAGCTTCACTCACTCCGAACTTTGCTGGATTCAGCATCGATCACTGGGAGCACTTTGCTAAACCCGGCTGCGGTGCCATTCCCTCATGGTCCCCACCTGCCTCCCTGGTGACCTTACCTGGGTGTTACTCATCCGCTCACTGAGAGGGACACAACCAGGACATCACTGTAGTCAGTAGAATCAACGCACACTCGTGCTGAAGAATACCCAGCTACACCTCTTCAGCGTCTTCATTGTTTGTCAACTTTGTTTTATTGTGAGTCTGCAAGGCAAATATATAACCATTTACAAATTGGATCTGCATCGTTCTGATCTTATATTAGCCAGATAAACAAGCTTTATTTTTCAACATCCGCTTGGAGTCTTTTTGTAGTGTGCCTCCTGTGATTATTGTGAGGGTGTTGCACAAATAGTTTACACTTTATTAGTTAGGCCTGCCTGCTCTTCGCCAAGCTACCAGACAGTGAGTGCAGGCTAATTTATTTTGGGTAATTGACTTGCCCTGACTGGGATTGTGGTTCCTACTTGAACAAGGTGCATAACACTGCCAAGTAGAGACCAAATTTCTAACATTGGTGATCATCGGTGAGGATACAATTTGTGTTTGTGCAACAGCACTTAATCATTCACTGTACACTACTGTACTACTGTACTTATATTCTTCCCATTTTTGCCTGACCTCTACCAATTGGCATTTTTGATTAGATTTTTTCAATATTGCCTTATTGCCCGTTTTGAATGTTTCTGCTAACCTATGTCTAGCTCTGTATAAGCCATACCTGAACCGGCAGTAATTGATTTTGAGCTGACCAGTTTGGAATCTTACACTCTGCAACAGCTGAAGGATTTCTGCAAGGACTTTCTAGTGTCTACAAGGGGCTTCACCAGGATGGTGGAACTACAGAAGAGTTTGAGGGACTGGGCAGAATCGCTTGTTACTGTGGAAGACATCTCAGAGGAGGAGGAATACATTCTTGAGGAGGAGGCTGACCTGATTGTGAATTCCCATGCGGAAGGGGAACCACCTGTGGAAAGGGCCAACAGTTTGCCAGAAGCAAGAGTGTTTTTTAGACCAGGGAGCAGTATCTCTTCCAGGCACCTGTCTCCAGAAGAGCTGGCAGACAGGAGAGGGAAAACGAAACGCAGATTGGAGCTTGTCAGATTTAAGCAGACCCAAGAGTAGGGAAAACCGGCTCTGGAGTAGAAGAAATTGGCCCATGAACTCAGTTTGAGTGAGCTGGACATAACAGCCCAGGAAATAGGGTCCAGCAATAGAAATAGTTGTGGCAGATATGCAGTGTCTACAAGTGAGTCTAAAATCCACATCCCAAAAGATGTGGTGCCTAGTGACAGTGTGGGGGATGACATGGATACGTGTTTGGTGGTACATGTCCACAGTGGGGAGGGACACTCTTCTTACTTTAGAGGTGGGGGACTAGACCAACTACCCTGCTATCAAAGCCATCTCAGTCAAGAAGTTTGATGAGACACCAACAAGGAATAGTCAAAAGTTCAGGGCCAGTGACAAACATGGGGAGGTTTTCTAGATTTTGCTGGTAAGGCACTGGCGGGCTAGCTGAAGGGCAGCAACGTGAATGATTTTGATCGACTGTAGGCACACATGCTTGATAGTTGTTTTAGAGAGCTGCATCAACAGCTGGTGGATAGCAAGCTGACAGAACCCAGGAAGCTTGCTGAGGAGGTGGACATCTGGGTCAGCATCAGAGTGTCCTTAAAGGTATCTTGGGGGATTCCCGAAAGGGCGGTTAGGTTTCCCAACAGAGGAAGGAAGGGGACATAAAAATAAGGAGTTATTTAAAGGCCCTGAAAACAATTCACAATGTGGTTCACATTCCCGATCTGGCCATTAGAAACCAAACTACGCTGATTAAAGTCAGCAGCCCAGAACATCCAATTGCCATCAGTGTGGTGAGTATGGATACTAAAAGGGCCCAAGTGTCCAAAAAGAGCACGTCCTCCCACTGGAAGTAATAACCCGGGGTGGCTAGCATAGTGCTGGGGGAAGAATTTGTCCCAGTTAATGGAAGGGGATTTAATGGGTTACCCCAGTGTCCCTGAATGACAGTAAGATGGTTCCTAAGATCCATGTGCTATCAAATACTACCAAGTATAGGTAAAGTATTACTCAATGGGTAAGGTGTTGAGGCTCTAAGGGACACAGGTGCAAGTATGACTATGGTAAAGATTCAGCTTGTGTCCCCAGAGCAGGTAATTTTCAATGCATTCCACCAAGCTGAGGTGGCTGACAATAGGGTGGGTCGCTATCCACTGGCCCTGGTTCCATTTGAATGGGAAGGGGTTTCTTGTCTTCTGAGAGTTGCTGTAAGCCCTTCCATGCCTGTTGACTGTTTGTTAGGTAATGATCTAAAGTCCTCAGCCTCGAAGGGGGTAGAACTCGAGGCTCAAGTGGAGATGTTGGGGTTACCTGACTGAAACTGTGCTTCCTCAAGATCCATGTCTACCCGGGAGAGAGACAAGAAGGGCTGGTGCTGGATCAATGGCCCAGTCAGATGCTAAAAAGGGGAAAGGCAGAGGGCATGGTAAACAAGCCCTTGAGTGTACCCCTAGTGAGATGGTTAGGGTACCAGGAGCAGCCACCCTGGAGCCCACCAACGAGGGCACTGCTTCTCTTGGTGACCTACCTGCACCTGCTTACTGGCATGTGAAAGAAAGACCTGCCAAGGAGGAGGTCTGTAAGCCACAAAGGGAATGTCCAACCCTTGAGGGCATGAGGTGACAGGCTGAAGCCCAAGCAGTAGGTGATACCTCTGGGCAGTCTCACATTTAATGGGAGCACAAGCTTCTATACAGTGGGCCTAGGGGTTCCTGTGCATGAGACAACTAGGTCTCTGGTGGTCCCCCAATGCTGCAGGGCCTTCCTAGTGGAGCTGACTGGTGGGATATCCCTGACAGGACACTTGGGCCAAGACAAGACCTTTGCAAGGCTTGTCCCACACTTTTATTTTCCCAAGATGAGGACCACCTCAGACATATTATGTAGGACCTGCGTGACCTGCCAGTCCAGTGGGAGGACAGGGCAGAAGCTGAAAGCTCCCCTGCAACCACTGCCAGTCAGTAGCAACCCATTTAAAAGGGTGGCCATCAACATCATTGGGCCTATGAATCCCCAGACAACCTCTGATCACAGGTCTAGTTTTTATCGGCAGTGGAGTATCTGCAGATGTGAATGCTTTCATCGCAGTCAGCAGTGGGAAGTGGGGAGACTTTAAGTTACAGCATTATGTCTGAATGAGGGTGAAGATTAGGATTACGCACATAAATTAGGGCCCATAAGGGTTTCCACTTGTCCCAGCACTTAGGCCCCCATTACAACCCTGGCGGTCGGTGATAAAGTGGCAGTAATACCACCAACAGGCTACCAGTAACTACCACCAAATTATGACCATGGCGGTGAGAACTCAAATAGATAGGCACTTTACCACACCAACCGCCAGGGCGGAAACAACAGCCACCACTGCAGTAGCCACCAACAGCCAGACGGAAGTCAAAGTTCCGCCCATTGTATTATGAGACACAAAACCGCCACCTTTTCCGGGGCGGTACCATTGACAGCAAAAGCCTGGCAGAAACACTCCACAGAAGGGAAAGGACTTACCTTTCGAGACACAAGGAAGAACCACGCCGCCATGGAGCCCAAACTGCAAATATTCCCAATGATTTTCTACATCCTGCTCCACCACGGACACCAAAGATGACCACGGTGAGTACAGCCGCCTAGCACACAGGAGAGGAAGGGAGGAAAAAGAGAGTGACACACACACATAACACACACATCCCTACCCCCAACACCATATACACAATCAGCTGCAGTAATAAAACATATTTACCCCGTAGCCCTGAGGAATAATGCAAGGACAACAGGAATGTGCAAAAGTGAGTGTAATAATAACAACATAGTAGAAATACGAAAATGCAGTGTAATGGTATATACATATGTACACTTCAAGGGACACTGCCCAGTCCTCATGGTGCGTGGGCCACAGGCCAAAGTCCAAGGCCCCACTTTTCACCTGCACCAACATGGAGAGAACACTGCAGGGGCATCAGCTGGAAAATAGGCAGGCACCTCATGGGGACGGGGAATGGGGGCATCTCAGCCGGCAGATGAAAGAAGACCACTGGTTCTGGAGGGGGCAACATGCCCCATGCTTGGTCCTGGGGAGTGCAATGCCACAGTCTCTCCAGTGGGTGATTTGCCCACATCCACTGGAGAGAGCAACATGCCCTGTGCATGGTCCTGGGGAGTGCTAGGCCACAGTCTCTCAAGTTGGTGACTTACCCCCATGCTCTGGAGGGGGCAACATGCCCTGTGGTTGGTCCTGGGGTGTGCAAGGCCATAGTCTCCCAAGTGGGTGACTTGCCCACATGCTCTGGAGGGGGCAACATGCCCTGCGCTTGGCCCTGGGGAGTGCAAGACCACAGTCTCTCAAGTGGGTGACTTGCCCACATGCTCTGGAGGGGGCAACATGCCCTGTGCTTGGTCCTGGGTAGTGCAAGGCCACACTCTCCCAAGTGGGTGTCTTCCCCACTGGTTCTGGAGGTGGCCTTGTGCCCTGTACTCTTGATCCTGGGGAGGCTGGGGTTGCTGGGTGTCTTACCCACTGGTTCTTGAGGGGGCATTGTTCCCTGTGCTTTTGATCTTGGGGAGGCTGGGGTTGGTGGGTGTCTTACTCACTGGTTCTGGAGGGGGCATTGTGCCCTGTTCTCTTGATCCTGGGGAGACTGGGGTTGGTGGGTGTATTACACATTGGTTCTGGTGGGGACATTGTGCCCTGTGCTCTTGATCTTTGGGAGCGCAAGGTCACAGTCTCTCAGCTGGGTGTCATACCCACAGAATTTGCAAGGAGCAGACCGCACAGCAGCCCATAGAGGCAGGACTACATACCGTCTGCCGGCGGTGACGGCTGCTCAGTGGTGGTGGTGGTGCTACTGCTGCTGGTGGAGGGAGATGCCAACCCATCCCCTGCAGCCTTGGATGGCTGCCCACTGGTGGTGGTGGTGCTGCTGCTGGTGGTGGCTGAAAGCTCCTGGCCATCCCCTGCAGCATCAGATGGCTGCCCTCTGGTGATGGTGGTGGTGGTGCTGCTGCTGGTGGTGGTGGGGGAAGCTCCTGCCCATCCCCTACAGCCTCAGATGGCTGCCCACTGGTGGTGGTGGTGCTGCTGCTGCTGGTGGGGGGAGGCTCCTGCCCATCCGCACAACCATGGTAGGTGGTGGGGGCTCTGTCTGAGTCCCTACACCAGGCCCCTTGTCCTTCCTGCCTGCTGGTGCTGGCTCCTTGCCCTTCCTGGCAGCAGCTGTGGCTGGTGTCTTGCCCTTCCTGGCAGCAGCTGGGGCTGGCTCCTTGCCGTTCCTGGCAGCATCTAGGACTGGCTCCTTACCCTTCCTGGAAGCAGCTGGGGCTGATTCCTTGCCCTTCCGGGAAGCAGCTGGGGCTGGCTCCTTGCCCTTCCGGGTAGCAGATGGGGCAGGCACCCTTTCCTTGAGGCTGCCTGGTGCCCTGGATTCTTTCCCACCACGAGTGGGTGTGGAGACTACTGGGTCCGTGGACTGGGTGGTTGAGGTGCTTGCCTGGGTTTTTGCCACCCTGGCCAGACGTGAAGGACAGGGGAAAGGGGTAGGGAAAAGGTCAATGGTGGAGAGGAATAACTTCCTAAGGACATTGGGGTGGGAAGAGGGAGAAGGGTTTGGAGAGGAGGAAGAGGGAGTGGTTGTAGGTGTCTGTCTGCTGTGTTTGGGTGCAGGTGCATGGGCTGGATAGTGTTGTGAGGTGGATGGCTGCTGGGTGTCTGAGTGTTTGCGTTTGTGAACCTTGTGAAGGGGGGACAGACACAGTGGGAGAGGACACAGGGGACGTGTGCATGGCTGTTGTGGCGGTGTCTGTCAGTGAGGTGTGTGTTCTGCTAGGTGTGGTGGTGATGCTAGTAGTGGGTGATGATGTAGTGCATGCTGGTGTGAGTGTAGATGCAATTGGGAGGGAGATGGAGGAGACCAGTGGAATTACCTTACTTCCACCTGTCCCTCCACACAGGACAGACAGATGCCATTTCAGGGGGGGGGGCAGGCCCTGGATAATAACTGTGTCACAGTTAAAAATAGGACATACAGGACAAATACCACTTAACCATTACAAATTAACATCATGTATTGTACTGTTGTGGCTCCGATGTTCAGTTTGTGACTGGCTCCTCACTCTTTTGTCCCTTAGACTGCAACTGCTGCGGATGAATAGGAGATGGAGACATACCCCCATGTACAGACCCCTGGTAGACTTGGCAACGCTGGAGGACAGGCGCATTATCCTCACCTATAGACTTGACAGGGCCACAATCACTGAGCTGTGTGCCCAACTGGAGTCTGACCTGCTATCTGCTATCCGTCACCCCACTGAGATCCCCCCACTTGTGCAAGTCCTATCTGTGCTCCATTTCTTGGCAACTGGTTCTTTCCAAGTGACAGTGGGCTTGGCAGCAGGAATGTCACAGCCAATGTTTTCAATAGTGCTGACAAGAGTGTTGTCTGCCCTGATTAAACACACGTGCAGCTACATTGTTTTCTCCCAGGTGAAGGATTTGGCCACAGTGAATGCTGGCTTCCATGCAATGGGACATATCCACAACATAATTAGGGCAATTGATACTCATTTTGCATTTGTTCCCCCTTCCCCCCCCGGCAAAATGAACAGGTGTTAAGAAATCGAAAGAATTTCCACTCCATGAATGTGCAGATGGTGTGCTTGGCAGACCAGTACGTCTCCCATGTCCATGCTAAGTATCCTGGGTCGATCCATGATGCCTTTATCCTGAGGAATAGCAGCATCCCAAATGTGATGGCCCTACTACAGAGGCACCTGGTGTGGCTAATAGGTGAGCCCTGGTTTCCCACCCAGTAGATGTTGGTGTATGGGTATTGTGTTGGCCATATAGGATAGTGTGTGTCTAAATGTTGTCCCTCTGTATTTGCTGGTGACTCAGGTTACCCCAACCTATCATGGCTACTGACCCCAGTGAGGAATGCTAGGACAAGGGCAGAAGAACGTTACAATGAGGCACATGGGTGAACAAGAAGGATTATCGAACGGACCTTTGGCCTCCAGTTGCACAACCTTGCCTTGAGATGCCATGTGCCTTTTCTGCAGGAAGAGGAGGTTGGAGATGGCCGTGTGGCAGCAGTTGACCCTGTGGACAGTGAGGATGAGGAGGCAGAGGATGAGGACAACAGAACTGCAGTGATTCTACAATACTTCCAATGACACACAGGCAAGAGAGTGTTACTTCATATTTCATTGTCATTATTTAGATTATCTTTGGCAGTGGCATGCTGTTATTTCCTACTTCTATGCCCACTCACTGTACCCTTTGGCAATTCATTTTGCAGATGTTGGTGCCCCACTATCGCTCCTGTTGTGATCACTGCAGCCAGCTACAGGTCTTACCTATGTGAACATTACTGTACAGTTGAATTGCAATGTTTGAACCTTGTTAAACGAATACATACTTAAATAAGTTTGACATACTCCATACTTGTATTTTTTGAAACCTCATTTGAAGTATTGATATGCATCACTCTGGTTCTCATGTACAAAGGGTTTTAGTATTCACAAACCCCCTTATTCTGTTAATCATAGTGTTTGTCATCTCTAAAACCCTTTTTAAATGTACTAAACCCATGTAAGGCTTCTGATTTTTTTCTCCAAATGATTAAGTGGGTTTACGAAACCATTAGGAATTTCTATTTAGTAGGTGCATGTTAAGGGTGTCCGTTCCACATACTGATTCCTTATGGTATGTATTAATGTTTTGTTGCTGAAATATGTTTGAAAAGCATTATTAATTTACCAACAACTAAAAGGAGGTGGTAATCCATTCAGAAATGGGAAGGGATCATCCCCAAGGGCCACCTTCTCCTTTGTGAATGTTGATAAAAACATTTTTAGGAGTAGGCAAGGAAGCAGGAGATGACTGCCTACTCCCATAAAAGGTTTGTGTAACTGTTCATTTTTTAAAAATATTGATTCATTTAAAAGCAATCTTAGTGGGTCACAATTTACAACATAGCTAGTGAATATTAATGAGGTAGGCTGAATTGTGACTATGATTCTGTATTTTGTAAACTGACCTCTAAGTGCATAAGCCAGTTTGCAAAATATTAATGCATTCAGGTGTAGTCAGTGCCCAAATTGTGACCAATTATACTGATCCATTTAGTACTTTCTAAATATTCAGTTACAAGCTGCTAATTATTATTAGTTTCAATCTACAATTTCATGTTTAAAAACTCTTTGTGGATGGCACCTTTTGTTATTTTAGGATTCCAGTAAGGTGTGTGGAAGGGAAGTCGGTCAGTCTGGTGAAAGGAGAGTCAAGGATATCAAGGAAACAGCTTGGCTCACTCTTAAATGTGGGTAGCCTAATCAGCTTGATGTAGTAGGTCAGACACTGCCTCTATTAGGCCCTCTTGAGAACCTTAGTGTTGTTCATTTAGTTCTTTTCTGTATAGACCATAGACCAGAGCTCCTCAACATTTGCATCTTGAGGCACATGTAGTGATATTGCCAATTTGTTGCAGAAAGAGAATTCCATGAGTTACAGGATTTTAAACTTGTTTTATTACTCCAATGCTGAGAAACTGGGACACAGTCATTGCAAGGGTTCCAATTCCTTCTTCAGTTGGGTTTTGGCAATGAGGTATCTTCGCTCAGGGTCACGTACCTTGGTGCTAGACATTTATCTAGCAGTAGACTGATGGAAGGGGACAACAATCAGTTTAACACAGCTCCAAGTAAGATTTTCAATGTTCCTTTGGTGTTGTTCCATTCTTCATGCACAGTTCCTTCGCTTCTTCATGCAGCTAAACAATGGGGTGCTTTACTTGGTATCTCCTTTCAGCACCATTACTTCTTCTACCCATTTCTTCTCAGTGATAGCTCCTGTTAGAAATTGGGAACTCCACACAAGTTTAGGAAAATAAATAACATTTATCTGAGTAAAATAAGACCAAAGCAACAAAAATACAATATGTACAAGTCAAGATATAACTTTTTAAAGGTTTAGATGGGTCCCAATCCTTAAAGTGGTTGTATCCTTTTAACACACAGTATCTGGGATTCCTCAAAAATAACGATGCAGAGGGCTGCGTCGATCTGGCAGGCATTTCATCAAGTTTTTCAGGTTTTGCATTGATTTTTCAGATGCACTGGATTTTCTTCTACCTGGAGAAGTTTTTGATAGCACTGAGACCTCAGAACAAGAGGCAAGCTCAATCCAAGCCCTTGGAGAGCACTTGTGGAGTAGGCAGGAGTAGGAAGAGTCCTTCCAGCAGAGCCAGGGGTCAGCAGGGCAAGAGGCAGGCCAGAAGTCCTTCTAGCAAAGCATTCCAGGTTAGGCCTTTATGCAGCCAGGCATTCCCTCTGACAGAGCCCAGTTGTAGATCCAGAAGTGTCTGATTTTCTGGCGTCACAGACCCACTATATATACACCCAAAAGTGCCTTTGAAGTGGAGGCTATTTCAAAGAGTGGTTTTGAAGTGCACAAGATCCCCTTTCAACCCAGCCCTATCTGCCAGGAGCCCTCTGAGGGGTAATCGCTCCTTTGTGTGAGGGCAGGTCACTGGCCTTTGAAGTGTAAGTGAGAGCTGCTTCACCCTTCCTGCCCAGGAATACCCATAAGTATACAGATGAATGCAGATGGAGCTGAGTGTCCTGTGTTCATGGCTGTCTGAATGGAATTCACAAGAGGACCCGTCAACCAGCACAGACCATATGTGGACTAGAGACAGGCTATAAGGCACAGATGACAGTAAGTGCAGAGAAATGCCTACTTTCTAAAAATTGAATTTCTGAAATAGTAATGTAGAATCCAACTTCACGAGTAAGTAGGATTTCTTCCTACCATTCCAACCATACCGAACGTGACAAGTCTATTCCCTATCAGATCAGAAATTACCACTTAAAAGCATATAAGGGAATTTCTAATGCTGGCTTATGAGAGATGCAGGCTTCACTGTAGTAGAAAACAGCTTTGGGGCTTTTTTACTTCCAGGACATGTAAAACTAATAAGTACATGTCCTGCCTTTTACTTACACAGCACCCTTAATCAGCGCCTACGTTAGGAGTGATTTACCTGTAAGAAAAGGGGAATTTAAGGCTTGGCAAGTAGTTTTAAATGCCAAGTTGACGTGGCAGTGAAACTGCACACACAGGTCTGGCAATGGCAGACCTGAGACATGGTTAAGGGGCTATTTATGTAGGTGGCACAATCAGTGCTGCAGGCCCAGTAGTAGCATTTAATTTGCAGGCCCTTGGCACATCTAGTGCACATTACTAGGGACTTATAGGCAAATTAATTATTGCAATTGGGTATGAGTCAATGTTACCATCTTTAAGGGAGAGAGCACAAACACTTTAGCATTGGTCAGCAGTGGAAAAGTGTGCAGAGTGCTAAACCCAGCAAAAATTAGTTCTGAAAAATGAAGGCAGGCAATGGTGGAAGAACACCCTAAGGCTCTCACCCCTGGAATGGCTTGGGATAGTTTACATTAACATTTTAATTTACAACTTTTATATCGCCATACGCTATGTTAAAAAAGTAGGTAAAAAATCCACCACAAGCGTAAAAATGTTGGCAGACAGATGTGATTATGCCACAAAAAAACACATTTAAGCCTTTTGATGTGTTCATACAAATGCATCATGGTGCATAAACCAACTTGCAATGTGTTTTCTTTAATAGAAAATGCATTCCAAGGTTACTGGCTACATGTGTGCATGCTACTTCATTCATTCATTTGCATGCTAGTGGCAACAAACACTGGCAAATGCAATAACATTGGCATCTAAAGTCCAGGCTTTTGACTTCTTCAATGCTTTTTACCATTATAAACCAATACCCCATGCAGGACACATGAAAAAATGAATGGTTTTACATTATAATCTATTAATCTATTATGGCTAGCACAGCCAATGTTCTTCAATTTGGCAAGAGGACTTAGTCATTCTCAATCGAGCAGGCACTTATTGTGCCAGTACAGACCACAGAGGTCCCCTTTGTGTATCAGTCAATGCCAAAATTCCTCATTGTACATGAGTCTCCATTGTGTAGAGGGGAAAAAAATCTAAAAATGTACACAAACTTGCATGGGGAAATTAGGGTTATGATGCAGGCTCCACTGAGTCATGCAGGGGGCATTCCTATCCAATCTTGGACTCATCCACAAACACCGACCTCAGTATTTCTAGTTACAGATTTCCTTATATGAGTGTCATTTTTATTTACCTTAATCCAGTTTGCTAGAATACAATTCCTTTGCGTGAGGAACAGGATTTTTCCCTTGCACTTACATCTTTTGTACACCTAAGACAATGGTAGATCTGCAAAATGTTTTTAAAATGTCATCCTTTAGTTTGGTATTTTTGACACAAGGTATATGGATCAGCCCTCCCATGGTTTATGCTGGGTGGGAGCAGGCCTGGCTTTAGGGTGGTGCGAGTGGCGTGGCCGCAGTGGGTGCTGACCTGGATGGGGCGTGCTGACCTCAGGGGGGTGCTGTGTTTAGCAATAAACTTACCATGCAATTTAAAAGCCCCTGCTAAAATGCTCCTTGTGTGTCCAGCCTTTAGGAAGCAATTAAAATGTCAAGATAACATTTGTGAGTAATGTTCTTGCTAGAGAGAGAGATCAGCTTTTTGTCCAGTGGCAGTTTTGACTCGCCATAAAGTAGCACAGAGGGATAATGTGCCTGATGCAAATAACATAACTATAATTTATGTGGCTAGCTGAGTGGATTAGAAAAGCCAGCCTTTACCTGTGCTTTAAAACAAATGAAATGTATGCGAGAGAGGGACTATGGAGATATGAGGGGCACTTTTGCCGGGTGGTAGTGAGGGAATCTGAGGAGGTGGTCATGGGGAGGTGGTGCCACAAAAGATTGTCACACAGGGTGCCACCAGCACTAAAGCTGGCCCTGGATGGGAGGTCCAGGATTCTATAGCTCCTAGACTTACAAATGTCTACAATGTTTTGATCACAACACAATAAAGTGTGTGTGCAAATGTAGTCTAAAATATCCCTAAACAAAGTACAGCGAATCTGCATGCAACTCTGGCATTTTCTGTGTATGTATGAAGTAAAACAATTTCTTAAGCAATTGCCATATTCAGATTCATACATTGTCATGAATGAACATTCATAAGGGATGTCAATGTAATTTTCATTGTAGTAAATCAGCAAAGCAAGAGTACTTCTTAACGGTCTTAAAATGTGATGTTGAGGTTATAGACTGACCGCCACTGTCACCATGAGGAAACAGAAGTCCGTATATTACTGGGTTACAAAACGAAACCCACATCATACAGTTTAGGAGCAAGCCATATGTCAGTAGGCCTACAGCGGCCACCGTTTACTAAGAGAAAAAATATGTTTAGAAGTGAAACATAATAGGTTTCTCAGTACAAAACACTTTAAATCAAGCAGTTGGAAGTGCTTATTGATCACTAGTGACAAAGTAAACTACGAATTCTTGTGATTTGAAAAGAAGGTAAATTGGAATGAGTAACTATTAGACGCAAAGGACATGGATCCACTTGTTAACATTGACTAATAATGTATTTTTTTTCATAGGAAAATAGCCCACCTCGTAAATTACCATCATGCCTAACAGACTACAGATTCTTCCAGAAAAAGTTAAGCCTTGCATCAGAAGTTTAGAATTGTGTGTGTCTGTGTATGTATACAAATTTGTTGTGAAATGGTATACATTCACCTTTTATAAAGAGCCATTTGCTTGCACTTCCCACCTTGCTTTCCACATTGTAACATTGGATTGTCATTTAACAAGGACTGTTGATCATTTAATTAAACATTCCCAATGTTTCAAGTACACATTCTTGTTTTATGTTTCATGGACTATACTCCTTTAGCTGTGGATACGTTTTCTGCTATGCACAATAAAAAAAATCAGATGTGTGGCCAGTAAATTGAGCATGGAATATCGTGATGCCTTAATGTCGCTCCTCACAAACCTACAATAGACCAGTGGTGGCTCCTCAGCAAAGCTGAAGGAGTATCGCCCCACTGGCTAAGGTGCCAGCAGCTGAAAAATAAAATGATACTTTATTATTTACTTATTTTTCAGCTATTGGCTCAGCCAGTGGGTGCACGGTGGGGCAGTGCTAGGTCATGGGAGGGGGGAGAAGGAGTGGAGTCCACCAAATAGACATGCTTACTTAGGTATCTCCAACTCGGCTGTGTTGCACAGCCGGGTTGGAGAAACAGCACATACTCCAAAGCACTGTTCAAGCGACAAAACAATCCGCTCAAAACAATTATGGCACTGCTCTCATGCTAGGCATAGCATGAGAGCAGCACCAGTATTGGTTTGGGAGCCTGTGATGGCATCCCAGGAACTGCTGGGAGGGACACTATCAGGAATGAGAAGAGGAGCAAGGCAGCCGGCAGTGGCAGGACAGGTATGTTTTTTAAAATTATTATTTCCCCTGTCCCACAGCCCCCCTCACCTCCCCTTGAGATTTGCATCAGCTGCTACTGCAATAGACCCTCTTTGTTGGTTCTTTCATCCGGTTGAATTCACGTCCTTTAATGAAGCCAAAAGTATAGTTTTAAGTTTGTTCTGTCAACCAGTTTCCATAAAAGGGATTTCAGAAAGGTCCTTGACATAGATATGGATGTCAGGGGAGTGGATAGCTGAAGAAGTCAGTTCTTGATCATGTGCAGTATCATTTGTATGTTAAGCTGGAATTCCTCATACCATCTTTATCAAACATACTAGACTATGTTTCAATGTTTAAATACACAGGGCACATTTAAGAGCCACTAGAGCCATTCCAATGACTCATTTGCGTCATTTGTTAACGCAAATTTGGCGTTAGAAGGCTAAGAATGCAGCGCCATATTTACAAAGTGGTGCAATGCATGCATTGTGCCAATTTGTATCCCTTTGCCTTACATTATGCCTGTGCCAGGCATAATGTGTGCAGAGTGGGCATTCCCCTATAAGTGGGGAACAAAGAAATGACGCAAGGAAATCCAAGAAATTTCCTTGTACCATTTTTTTCTGCACTTTTAATGCCTGCTCAGAGCAGGCATTGAAAGGAGGCTTCCATTGTTTACAATGGACCTCTGGGTGCTTGCAGGATTAGCGTCAGAATTTTTTAAGCTAATCATGCAAATAGTCAGACTCTAGTCCCCTAACTACAACCATGGTGTGCCAAATTTTAAATACGGCACACTCGTGGTGGGGCTATTCGGGACACAAGAAAAGTGGCACTACACTGTGTGCAGCACCACTTTTCTTAAATATGCTCCTTAGTCTTTCCTAAAACATCTTTCCTAAAACATCTTTGTGTGATACTCAGGACTATAATGTGATTGGATGCCTTCACATGTGCCCTCAAACCCTTCTGTGATGGATGAATCCTTGACCTAGTTAACATCAGTTGCAGTGGGGAAAAGCAACATGAATGGTCCCCCTTCAGAATTTGAAAAGGGGCTGCTGAGTCTGCCTTAACTCACACCTATCTCTAGGCCTTGGGCTGAATGGGTGCCCCCTCAAAGTTTGCGGTATCCCAAAACATGAGCATATGGCCTGCATTATAATCAGGGCAAGTTGGCTACACTTTGTAGTTTGCTGTGTAGCAACTACTGAATTCTCCCTGTTTGGTCTCTGAGTTCTGTAACTTCCTTCAGGGCAACATAGATTATGTTAATATTTACAAAGATTTGAATAGTGCTTGTTTATGTGGATGTCTAAGGTTTGAGACTCAGTACTTTGTGCAAACTTTATTTGGTTATGGGTGTGCTCTTTGATTTTTAACACCTTCACTTTGTGTGTCCCTTGTGACCCGTTTTTGAGCTGTGCCTACCCATATTTAATGACATATCTATTGGAAAATTCTACATTTGAAAAGTGAAAAAGACCTTGGCCATTTTTACAGCAAAACTATTTTACGCAGAGATTAGCTACTGTCATCCACAATGAGCTACAAAAAATGACAAAAATCCTTCACCACTCAGGCACAGTGTCACGTCTTTGGGCTGTGTACACTAGTACAGAGCATCCTCCATGTACATGTCTTTCTATTCTATCCCTAATGAATTATTAAATGTTTATCCAGAAAGAGCTGGCTAACGGTCGTTTGTATCCTGAATGGGTGCTGAATAATTAGGCTTCTACAAAAGTACTATCACTGACACGTGTTTCACTCATGCTAGAGCTTGTCAGAAAGTTTTGACCAGACTCAAGGGTTATCCAGTGCAGGTAAAGACAATACCCTTTCGGGCTTAGAGTGCCACATAGCTCATGCAAATATAGAAATATGTAACTCCTTAGTTTCTAAGATTTAGGTGGAGAGCAGTTCTTTTATATGGAACACCCTACCACAGCATACACACTCTAAAGCTGCAAAAAGCAATTCTAAAAAATATTGGAAAAAATTGTAGTGCAATGTTAAACCACAAAGCTCTTAAAAACCATAGAAAAATCTTAAGTGGTCAGGATATGCTATTTCTGAATTATTTAAAATCCCCGATAGGAAGCCGGGCCTACAGACTTTAAAAGTCTCCCTGACTGGATTCCACAGGTTTTTCAGTTTTCGTTTATTTTGATTATAATGAATCATCGTACATTACAGCTGTATGCAAAAATAAACTATTTCCAGCATGTCCTAGTGTCAGGAGGTTCGCTCTGCAGCCAGGCCCTTGCAATTCACAATTTAGCCAAAGAAAAGGTAGATCCAAGCCAGATTACGCAGGATAGAGCTTGCTTGAATGGCCCAACATAATAAACTTTCGATCTTAATCAGAATTCCATTGTAATAAATTATTTGTAAATACTGTTGTACAAAATGAAGGGGGGGAAAGGGCTGAAAATCTGGGTAGTATCTTCCCCTGGCCACGAGCACTGAAAACAATCAGAGGTTGCCTGATGGCCTATTATAAACAATCAGAAAAGAGTGTGAAATGTATCATATGAGGACTAAAATAAATGAGTCTTGAATCCTGACATATTGAGTAGGCCAGGTGTCCTCTTTAGTCACCATCTAGCCTCGCTTCTTGGACCATTTGTTCTCTAACTGTTGGAAATGTTGCTCTTTGGATCCAAGAGAGACGAGGGTGTTATACAGAATGCTAGTAGAACGAACTCTAGACAAATGAGCAAACCATTGTAACTATAGATCGGAAGACATAGAAATGTCATTGGTCAGCAAATGGGTTACAAAATCTCTTAGCTGTCTTTACCTAAAGAAACCCTGCAGGCATTGTCGCTGGGGCCCTGAATGAGACTCAAAAGAGCAGAATATTCCATTAGAGAATAATCAGCCAAGTTGATTAATACTAACCTGATGCCAAAACTTTAAATAACTCTCGTGCAAATTAAGTGGCAAGTTAGGGTTTCAGCCAAGGAAGCACACTGATTAAAGGATGGAATTCTGCAAACTGTTTTGAATGAAGCACAACTCCTAGGATAGACAGCTAACGTCTTCACCCTGGTGCGTTTGAAGTAGACTGCACCAGTCAAGCCCTGCATCGGTGGCATAGAAAAATTAAAGCCCAATAATCAGGAAACAGATGAGATAGCTGCCAATCAAACCTGCCCATAACAGACAACACTTTGTGCCCAAATGAAGAAGGAAAATACAACAAAAAAGGAAGGGCCATACTAAAATGGAGTTCATCCCATTTCTGGAAAAGTGTCAAGGATTCATGATAGAGCCCCTCATAATTAAAATCAACGTGTCCCTCATGCAGGGGAGATGAAAATGCCTAAATAAGTAGCTTCCCTGACATGGCAAAAATTTGCAGAACCTAAAACAGAGCTGATTATAACTTGAGTTTTACCTATTTTCAATGTATTTCAGGAAAATGTACCAAAATCATCTGCTGCAGTATCAATACCAATGAGTGAATATTCTGGAGAAGACAAAAGGATGGCAATGTTGTCAGCTTAGGCCATTACCATAGTCAAGAACTGGTTGAGGCGCTGAGGGAAATAGCATCCAACAACTTAAGTCTCTGGATAAATGTTTCCAAATATAATGCAAATAAGAAAAGGGACAACGAACATCCCTGCCCCCCGTTGAAGCATGAAACCATCCGACATTTGTCCCATGCTAATAATTTAGGCAAATAATGAAATATAAAGTGTTTTGATTACAATGATAAACTTCTGTCCCAGTCTCATATTTGGCAGAACCAGTTAGAGGAAGCCCCATGAGACCCTGTCAAACGCCTTTTCTTCGTCGACTAGAATCAGTCCCAAGGGCTCTCCCTGTGTTTCTGCAATGTTCAAGACAAAGATAGCCGTATTGATATAAGCAGTGGTACCTTGCCCTTGAATGAATCCATGCTTCACATCATAAACTAATGTGATGGTAACAGACGATGAGTGATTGGCCAAAATATGAGTATATTTTTGTATCAGTATTCATTAGAGAAATCAAGCAATACAATCCACAGTTAATAGGGTCCTTATACTTCTTTGGAAACATTTAAATGTATGCTTCCTCCCAGGACTCATGCACCGACTGTGAGAAGTCTGAGAATTAACCATCTATTCCAGTATAAACGCAAGAGTATCTGCAAAGGTTTTATACAATTCAAGATTAATAGAATCATTACATGATGCTTTTCCAGAGGCCAAATGGGACTTCGCTTTCCTGATTCCTGTTAGCATAATGGGGGCATCAAGCATCTTACAGTGAGTGGAAGATAAGCAGGGTAAACTCATCCCCTGCAAATATTCCTTAATAGCTGCTTTTGGGGGTCAGTCTCCTCGTGATAGAGAATGGCTTAAAATTAATGATATGCAGAATGTTCCCTGGGCCAGACCAAACCTGGCCTGTTGTAACCCTTATAATAATAGCCTGTTTTGTCCACCATCTTTGATAGGCTTTGTCCCAAATCGCTTCTTGTAGTGCCATGCACATGATTGTTACTTGTTCTAATTCCCTTTTTAATTCATAGAGAAGGTCATCGATCAGAACCTTGGAATATTCTAATTCCAGGGATAGAAGATCAAAATGAGACTGCCTTGCCCTAGTTCTACTCCTTTTATCCCACTAGATTGTGTACCTAACGGCCTGATCATGCATGACAGCTGTCATTCCATCCCAAACTGTTATAGGAGAGGCCGAGTTTTGATTATCAAGAAAGTATTCTTTCAGACAGGCCATCATATAGCTCAAATATTGCTTCCCCAGCAGCAATTAGCAGTCTAAGGACCACCTAGAGAGGGAAGCAATGAGAGTGCTGGAGCTCAAAGTAATAAATACAAAGAGAACATTATGATCCGAGATAACACATGGATTCAAATTGATTGAAAGAAAGGGTACAAAAGTGCTGCTTCCAAGTATCATATCAACCCGGGAAAGGAACTTATGTGATGCCAAGTATAATATATGGCCTGGCACAGACCTCTGGCATGGGCGCCATACATCGATAAGAGCATGGGAGTTAATAACCTCCTGCAATGCAACACAAGATTTTGTCATGTGTGGCTCAGCCAGCAGTGAACCTGAGTTAGTATTAGGTCGTGGCATTAATGACAAACTAAAGTCACCTGCTAGACCTGACAGCCTTAGGGTGGTCTTCCCCCAGATGTGTTGTCTGCTTTGTCTCAATTTAGCTCTGCTTTTGTTGGCCTTAGGATTCTGGATGCTGTTCCACTCCTAACTATTGCTAAAGTGCATGTGCTCACTTTCCTAAAACCTGGTAACATTGGTGTTTCCACAAATGATATATTTAATTTACTTGTAAGACCCTAGTACAGTGCACTATATGTGTCAGGGCCTGTAAATCGAATGCTGCTAGTGAGTCTGCAGCATTGATTGTGCCACTCACTTAAGTGGTCCTTCAAACATGTCTCAGGCCTCCCACTGCAGAGCCTCTGTATGCCATTTCACTGCCATATTGACCTGGCATTTAAAACCACTTGACAAGCCTTAAACTCTTCTTTCAATACATGTGTGACACCCCTAAAATAGACTGCAGGTAGTTGACTGGGCAAGGTGCTGTGTAAGTAGAAGTCAGGATATATGGTACACAATTTTACAAGTCCTGATAGTGAAAAACCCCAAATTAAATTTTTCACTTCTGTGAGGCCTACCCCTCTCATACGACAGCATTGGGGATTTCTTAATACATTTATAAAGGGTAATTGCTGATTGAGAAGGAGTGGGACAGTCGTGTTTGGTACCGATGGACTTCTGGGCTTTCCGCCAAACCTCAGCACAGAAACTGCCCTTCTGGTTGTTGTTGAGGAGGCCAAAAGGAGAATGGCTCAAGGAACCAAAGTGGCTATCATACTGCTGGATCTCAGTGAGGCTTTCGATATTTTTGACCACCCCACACTCTTAGATAAGATAGAGAAGGCCGTATCACAGGAAAAGCCCTGGATTGAGTGAGTTCCTTTCACCCAGTTCGAAAATTACAAAGTCCTTTGCCATTTTTGTTGCAAAGTCTTCAAGTATAGGATTAGCCAGTGCTATCTACCCCAAGCTGAAAAATTACAAAAGATATGAAGCAAGTCCTATCTGTTCAGCAAGAATGGTGGGTTTAATGAAAAAATCTGGTATTTCAATCCTAATCAAGGTAAATAATCCATAGGATTTAGTGACAAACCATATTAGTAACCCTTCTAAAAAGGCACATTGCCTCTGATGAAATTATTACTCCTCACATGGAGAGGCCATCTAGTAACATACTTTTGTATGCTCTGGTATTTAATGCTGCAAAAATCCCTTATTGGGCAATAACAGTTATTCAGTACATCCCAGTTGTTACAGGGTCAACAACAATAAAGGGGCAATTTAGGGGAAAATTAAAAAACAATAATTCATACTTAGGGGAATATTTACAAGTCTCTTGCGCCTCCTTGTGTCACATTAGTGTCATTTTTTTACGCTAATGTGGCGTTAAGGAAGCCATTTCCTGGCGTCATATTTACTATATGATGCAATGAATGCACTGCAACCCCTTGCACCACATTATGTCTGTGCTAGGCAAAATGTATGCCAGAAGGGCATTCGTATGCAGGGAGGTCTGTAAATATGAGCAGTGAAATTTCCAAGCTTTGATTGCACCATTTGTAGCGTAATTTGTAATGCCTGCCTGAGGCAGGCATTAAAGTGATGCTGCCATTGTTTTCAATGGGCCTTCCTTGACTTTGCAGGATTAGCAGCGTCATTTCTGGTGCTAATCCTGCAAAGCACCACAATAGTGTCAACGATGTTGAGACTATTGTCCTAACTTGCACCATGGTGTGCCCTACTGTAAATATGGAGCACACATTTTGTCCTTAGGGGGTGCAAGGCGATGTAAGAAAAGTGGTGCATCTGGACTGATGCGCCACTTTCTTGCAAATATGATCCTTAGGCCCTCATTATGACATAGGTGGTCGGGGTTAATATGGAGGAAAGTACTGCCAACAGGCTGGCAGTACTTTCCTCTATATTATGACATTGGCGGTTTGGCTTCAGCCAAACTGCCAATGTACCACACCGATCGCCACGGCGGTAACGACCGGCGGTCTGGAGATTGCAACCTCTAGCCTGGCGGCTGTCACTTGCCCTCCTGCGGGGTTTATGACCCCGCCTACCGCCATGGGTTTCATGGCATCCTTACTGCCACGAAAACCATGGCGGTAGGCACTATGAGTGACAGGGAATCCCTTCCCTGTCGTGAATAGCGGTCTTCCCCGCCCCCTCCCCAGGTTTTCCCCCACCCCCTTCATCTCCAGACCCCCTTTATACACGCCCCTCCCTTTACACAATGCACACATGCATACACACACCCATTCCAACGTTCATCCACGCATGCATACATCCATTCACACACACACCCCACACACTTACATACATACACACAGACATGCATTCACACAACCCAACATACACGCATGCACACCACCAAACATGTGCACACCTACAGCACACAGCACACACAGGCATACTGGCACGCACAGACATACACACACACCCCCACACACACATACAACACGCAACACACACCCGCATACTGGCATGCACAGACATACACCCCCACATACAGACACAACACCCCCAGCCCCCTTCCCTGTCGTAGCACCCACTTACTTGGATCCAGAGGGTCCTCCGGTAGGAGACAGGATGAGGCGCTGCTGCCTGCAGCAGCGTCCACCAGCAGAACACCGCCAGGCCGTATTATTCTCATAATACTGCTGACGGCGGTCTACTGGTGTGTTGCTGCTGCTGGCAGCAGTACCATCTTACTGCCATCTGCCGGCATGGCCACAGACAGATTTCTGTCATCCTTCTGGTGGAAATCCGTCTCTGGTCATAATTTGTCAGACGGCTGGTAGCCACGGCGACGTTCTTTTGGCGCCCATCGTCGCTGCAGTAGGTGGTTTTTACCGCTGGGGTCATAATGACCCTCTGAGCCTCTTTGGAGCCAACAAACATACTGGGAAGCTCAGTTCACCTTTCATTGCCCCAGAATCTACTGTTCTCAAAGATATGCCTATTTTGCAGACAGCTCAAAGGGAAGCTTGGTTTCAGCTGAAAACTAAATTAGATTATTGGCTGAAGAAATGCCCTAGGTGTACAAAATACCTTTTGAGGAAATTATTGTGTCTGGTGGGTATCATGTGGGTAATGGTCATAAATACTGCCTAGAAGATTGTGTGGTAGTGAACTTTCAAAAATCCATTTGTTACAGGGAATGTAATGCAGGTTTAAAGACAGGTAGTAAAATTAAGGTCCTCATTTTGGGTATTTTTATAGACAAGCAGATTGTCAGCATCAAGAGTCTACTGTACTGAAAATCCCCCTAAAGGTGACCTGCAGGAACATTACACTGTCTATGTTAGTAAGGCATTTGAGCTGCTTCAATTCCTATACTAAATTGGTTGACTTCTAATCTTTGGCACATTAGCCAAAAATAATATGTGTGGGAAATTGTGCTATATTAGTTGTGTGGCCATCACAAATAATAGATCCATAAATGTCCTCACTGTGAACCAAACACCTCATTGTAGCACTTGTCTCTCACAGGGTAGTGAAGCAGAGGAGTCCAAAGCCTACTCAAAGGAGGTAGTGTGGGCTAGTAATCACCAATCACTGGCAGGCAATAATACCACTCAATAAAAGATTGTCCAATCAGTACCTTTTTTTAGAAAAAAAATAGTAGTACCTTTATTACACACACACTACTAAATACTATGCAATAATGTACAAATACATAAATTGGCAGATGGAGCATCCCATGGATGACATTGAGTAACCACTGGTGATCCCCTAGAGGGGTCACCCAACCATACCAAGTTTTAAACAGTTGTTTTGCAATAAGCACACTACTTTAGCATGAGTCATTTTCATTTTTTCAATAACGATGAACTAATAAAACATGTGCAATCATTATGATAACCAAATAAAACATTTAGCAGAAATAAACCTTGTGTTTGAGTATTCTTTCATGTATTTGACATTAGACTGTAGTTGTATAAAACATTCCATAGAGGGCAACACACTGAACATGCAATGCATTGCAGCCATACAGTCAGCCCCTAGAGAGCATAACAACATCAACATTGCATTTGTGCATTTTCCGGCCTTCCAGGCCTGACTGCATGCTGCCATAAACATGGCCCCTGGAGGACAAAACACTTCTGGCTATAGAGAAAAAGCTGTAGTCATGAGTACTTGAAAAGTTCTTGAAAATCCATGGGAGGTGATCATTTTAGAGCCCCCCAACTTATGGTACGGGCTCAGAAAGCACAGTTAAAAGAAAGGCTGCCTTGTGGTTGATTGGTGGTGATCTTGTCATTCTGGGATCAGCACAAGCAGAGACCCGAGCAAAAATGTGTTGAAAATCATCCAGCCCACAGGGCATTATAGGGTGAGTTGGAGCAAAGCAGTGAATTTCTTAGCAGCAACTCTCCTGCTGTGATATGTAACAACAGAAGTCCACCAAAGAAATATCCGCTCTATGGATCCAATATTTTGACTAATCTCATTATCAATAAAAAATAAAAAAATACAATGAACTCCAGACCATATCACTCAAGAATAGGGATAATCAATCCTTCACAGTATTAAGGAAGATTTTATGTTGCTTCTATACACTTCAACATCACACACAGAAAAATGGTAATATACATAACTTTTTATATTTTGAAAAACAGATAAAGATACATTCCATACTTGTATGGTTGCTCCAAGAATGAAATAAAGAAGAGACGTGCTCTAGAAAAAAAAGTGATTGTTCTTAAAGCGGATAGACATAAGAAAGTAAACCTATTGTGCAATAGCCTATTTATACATATTCATTTCATCAACATAACTACTGTCCCATCTCAAGCAAGACAATGGTGTCATTCACATTTGACCCTCAAGGAAACCAAATAATAATCTAGGCTGGCAAGGTTGTCCAAGTTTCGACCCAGGAGAGTGTGGATGTGGTGCCAATCTAAGACTAAAAACAGGCTTTCATCAGGGCAGGAAAAAGCATATCAAATAGGAAGCAACCTAATAGAAAAAAGACAACTGTCCCACTCATTAAAATCAATAATAGTGTCAATGTATGTGTAAGAACATCCCTAATAAGGTCAATTCCTCACCTGGAAACTTCACATAATATGACAACACTTTGTTAAACAGGTTCTTTAAAGCATGTGGGTTTAGTCCAAACCATAAGAACAAAAACAGTGGCTACTCAACAGCCTTGCAGCAATCAATGTGCTAGGGAGAGCCACCTCAGTTTCTTCGATTTGATTTTTTGTCTTTAGCATGTGGCCTTGCACCACATATTTTCATTATGGGGTGTCTCGTCCCACTCAAGCACACCATGCAGATTTCCTGGATTTGAGGGGAGTCAGGGATCCCACCACCAGCAGCCCTCATTTGCTTCCAGGGCTGACAGTACTACCATGTGCTGTTGCGGGAGCCGGCCCCTTCAGTCATGTCTGTGGACTCCTGCAGTCAGACTTACATTGTGTGGCTGGCCTCCCACTCCCGCGAGTCATGGGCATCAGGAGCAGTTTGGGCAGGCCATAAAGGGGAGCATGGTGGCCCTCCCCCTCCTCTTTTCTAAACACCAGGGCCCAGGGATAGGGTCCTGGGTGCCCTATGCCTTTGTGTTGGGGACAGCGAGGGTGCTCCTCCCTGCCTCCACAACTAGGTGGAAGCACAATGGCCCTTTCCCACACCAGAGGCATGCAGTGGTCTGGGGATGGGATCCTGGATCCCTAATCATAAATCTGCCCCAGGGGATTGGGTCCCAAGGAGAAATAGAGGTAAGGGGAGGGGGACACACATTTTCCCTTACCCCATCTGTAAATAAAGCAGCAGCTTTCTTGCACTATCCCCCAGGTCTTGGTCCACCCTGGGGGAATTTCACCAGTCCGCAGCAGAAATCCACACGTTCCAAGAAGTTGAAAAGATCAAAGGTCTCCACATTTTTAAATGTCATAACTTTAGCCCCATTGGGCCGATTTGGAAGATCATGGGCTTATTGTACTCCAGGTGGCCAGCTTTATCAGTCAGGGCAGTTGCAGCAACCCTCCTCACCTCTCACGCAGTGCAGTGCTCAAAAAGCTGGTTTTCCTGCTTCCCTGTGCCAGTACTCCTTTGGTTCTTTGTTGATGGACTCAGAAATGTCCACAGCTGCCGCCCCCAACTGGTCCTCAGGTGGTGTAAGGGGGCCAGCTTCACTGGCCCTTGGGGAGACCCATTGGTCTGGGGATCAACTGGGCACAGTCCTTGGTCCAGATTGGGGGTCTGGGCTTCCTTCTTCCAGTTCTCCATGGCAGTTCCAGGATCCAGCAGTGAAGCGTGTATAAATCTGCAGGCAACAGATAAGTCTCTCCCTTCTGCAAGAGGTTTTAAGGGGAGAGGAAGGTTCCAGAAGGCAGACACCTCTGGCCAATCCTAGGGAGCCACATCACCACTCCATCCCTCCCCCCCTGCACAGCATGCTGGAACAGTCCAAAATGGTGTCCTTGAGGAGCCACTGATCACCTCAGATCTTGGGGTCTCAGCTCCACCCCTCGCTGATATCACTGCCAAGGACTTGCACACTAGAATGTCAAAGCGAGCCCCCCGGTGGTTTGGCGTCAGTTTTCTGGGCATTCTCCTTTGTTCAGTTGGCCTGGGTGGGCCGATCCCTCCTACAATGTGACAGCTGGGTAAACGATTTTGATCATTCCACCCCAACCCTCTCCTCTTCAGAATCTTGCAGAGGTACTACTACTTTCTCCATTTGGTGGGGTGCTCTTTGTTCCTGTGGTTGGGGAAAATGTAATTATTGGGCACAGCAGGGTGGCACGAGGCCTGGACTCTGATTTTGAGCTGTGCCATGGAAAAATGGAAACTCTGCATGGCACATAAAATGTACAGTTTTCACTTTGGAAGTAAGATATTTGGTTTTCTTTCACAGGTTACTCTCCAATTCAAGACACCCATGGTCTCTGTAGGCTAAGAGAGAGTGAAACTACATTATAAGGCTGTTCCCTCCCTAATTGTATAATGGGGGTGCCACAGGAGATAAAGCAGTAAAGCATACTGACTTTTCCTATTTGTGTACACAACCCTCATAAGGCCTATCCTAGGTGAATACCTAATCATTTAGAGTCCCCATTGTGCCAGGCTACCTGTGCACTGTTACCGGGCTGTGCATGGCCGTAGCCTCCCACAAGCAGCCCACATACTTGTGCACACACATATGCCCACGTGTTTATGTGTAACCATCCAAGTGCCCCTTATCCTTGCTGCGTCGCAGCAGCCTTATCTTAAAAGATGGACACTGGCATAAACATGTAAAGTCCATTTGCCTCATGGCAACCGTTTGTGAGACAATGTGGTGAGACTCACTCACAGTAAAATGTTCAAAAACCAGGTGATCAGAAAAATAAAAAGTCCAGGCATAATGCAGAGGGCGGAATCCAGTGCAACAATAAGTAATAATGAAAGTGCACAGGGTAAGGTGGTTGAGAAAAAGCTCCTACTAGAGATACTGCTAACATACTAACTCTGTCCAGCAATCTTAAAGGACTCTCTGTTAAGGTAATATCATTGAACTTTGCAGGGATGCAAAATAAAGTGACTAAGCTTGATTGACTGACACTTAACTGACAGTTTATATAGTATATTGTCAAGAGATGTGGGTAATGGAGCCCTTCTCTGTGGATGGCTACTATACATTCTGTGTCCTTTTGGTACATTCTACCACAAGAGGGGTCACAAAGCTCTAGCAATTCATGTATTGGCTCTTGTCATAGGTATGATAATAAAGGCAATTATCTTTTCCCCTCAATTCTAAATATTGTTTGTGAAGATCCTGGAAGCTGTATTATTTTGCCAAATACCTTGCATCATAATATTTTTTACCATCACTTTAGTAAATTTATCAATGAATTGGATCAGGCAATAGACAGTTACACAGCAAAGTGGCAAGTTCCATTGACCATTGTCTGGGTGTAATATTTCAATATCAAATGTCTAAATTATCTAAATTATTAATATGTGGTGCCATATACATGAAGAGGCAAAGAAAAATTTACTTTTGACCCCCTTCATACATACAGTGAACCCTAAAATAACATCTTAATGAAAAACAATGTGGTTTTTTCAAACAATGCATTCCCTACCAATAAACCTTTAGGGCCTCATTTACAAGAATCTGATGCATCAATGCTGATGCGTCAGATTTCTTGCACTTTCCTAACATCCCCCAACAATGCCATGGATGCACTATATTTACAATACAGAGCTCCATGGCTCATGTTTTCACAGATGCATCAGAAATTCTGATACATCTGTTGGCACCAAACTCATGCACTGCTGGAGTAGCATCATTAAAATGCCGCTATTCCAGCAATACAAGGAGGTGTCCATTAGAAAAAGCCACGAGTCTTATGAAGTGAAGTCACAGAATGATGCAGAGAAATGTTGTAAATTTCACTGTGTCAGTTCTGTGTGGTTTTCTGCCTGGTAAAGCCTACCCAGCATATATCATACCTGGCGCAGGTATAATGCGATGAAGGGTTTTAGCAACTGGTGCATTGGTCCCAATACATCAGTTTATAAATCTGGAGCACCACTGCGTAAAAAAAAAATGATGCAGCTGTGGTGCAAATGGCTTGTAAATGAGACCCGTAGTGTGCTAAAGATTTTGTTTTGTTTTCAGAGGTAATTCCATCAATTTTGTTAATCAATCAATCAATCAAGGATTTGTAAAGCTCGGCTAATCACCCATAGGGTCTCAAGGTGCTGAATGTAGGCATGCTGCTCAGTAGAAGAGCCAGGTCTTGAGGGCATGCCAGAGCTGCTTCAGTGATGCAGTCTACCTGAGCTTGAGGGGAAGTGTGTTCCATGTCAGGGATTCTAGGTAGGAGAAGGATTTTCCTTCTGCTGTACTTTTTCAGGTCTTGGGAATGGCTGCAAGGGTGAGCTGGGAGGAATGGAGACATCTGTTGGGTACGTAGAAGGAGATGCAGTGGTTGAGGTATGCTGGTCCTATGTTGTGCAGCTCCTTGAAGTTGTGGATCAGGAGTTTGTATGTGATGTGCTTGTTGACTGGGAGCCAGTGTAGGTCTCTGAGATAGGAGGATATTCAGCTGTGTTGAGTGATGTCCAGGATGAGTCTGGCTGCTGCATTCTGGACTTGTTGTAGCCTTGATTGAAGTTTCTTGGAAATGCTGGCATAGAATAAGTTGCCATAGTCCTGTTTGCTGGTGATGAGTGTGTGGGTGATGGTCTTCCTCGTGTCGGGTGGAATCCATTTAAAATCTTCTACAGGAGATAGAGGGCATGGAAGCTTGATGAGAAGATTGCGTTAATTTGGCAAGTCATCAATAGAGTGGAGTCCAGGATGATGCCTAACTTGTGTGCATAGTCAGCCGGGGTGGGGGCATTACCCAGAACAGTGGACCACCAGGAGTTGTCCCAGGCAGAAGGGGTAGAGCCGATCACGAGGATCTCTGTCTTGTCCGAGCTGAGCTTGAGGCAGCTGACCTCCATCCAGGAGGCGACTGCTCTCATCCCGTTGTGGAAATTCCTATTGGCTTACGCAGAGTCCTCGGACAGGGAGAGGATAAGTTGGGTGTCGTTGGCGTAGGCGATTATGTTTAGCTCATGTCTGGTGATCTTTGTGGACTGGGCCATGTAGATGTTGAAAAGTGTCAGGCTGAGAGAGATTCCTTGGGGCAATCCTCAGCAAGTGCCTTTAGGTTCTGATGTGAACTGTAGTAGTCTGACCCTGAGTTCTTCCGGTGAGGAAGGACCTGATCCAATTCAGGGCTTTGTCTCGGATACTAGCGTCATGCAGTCTGTCCCAGAGGGTGGAGTGGGAGACGGTGTCAAATGCAGTGGAGAGGTTGAGGAGGATGAGTGCGGCAGTGTCTCCGTGGTCCAGTATGATGCAAATGTCACTGGTGGCTGGTAAGAGTGTGGTTTCGGTGCTGTTGTTGCTTCTAAAACGGGGCTGGGAAGGGTCTAGGATATGGTGTGTCTCGAGGAACTCAGTGACTTGCTGGTTGACGGCTTTCTCTGTTAATTTGACTGGGAAAGGGAGCAGAGAGATGGATATGTAGTTCTTCAGCTCCCTAGGGTCGGCAGTGGGTTTCTTGAGTAACTGGCTGATTTAGGTGTGTTTCCAGTCTGAGGGGAATGTGGTGGTTTTGAAGGATCGGGTGATGGTTCGGCAGAGCTCCGGTGTTATGAAGGCACAGGCCAAATTGAGGATGTGATGATGGCATGGATCCGAGGGTGCTACAGAGTGGATGGAGTTCATCAGTCTTTGGGTGTCCTCTAGGGTGATGGGGGTTCAGTATTCGGTGGGGTGCAAGGTCCGTAGTGGTGAATGGTGTTGGCGACCTTAGGTTTCTGAAACCTTTGTAGATGTCCAGGATGTTACTGTAAAAGAAGGTGGTGAGGTTGTTGCAGAGGTATGGGGAGGAAGAGATGGATGAGGTGTCTGCCCTGGGGTTTGTGAACTCTTTGACGATGGCAAAGTGCTCTTTGCTGTTGTGAGTGCTGGTGTTGAGGTGTGCTTGAAAGGTGGCTTTTTTGGCAGCTTTGATGTTCTGGTAGTGTGTGGTGACTGCAATTTTGCAGGCTGTGCGGTCTTCAGTGGATTTGCATTCCCATTCACTTGGATTTCTGAAGGTCTGGCTTAAACCACTTGCGTGTTTTGCTCTGTCGATTTCCTGCTTATTTCCTTAGAGGGTGCTACGTTGTCAGTGCAGTTTGAGAGACAGAGGTGTAGGTTGCTTGCGGCTTCCTTAGCATCTGTTGCATCCGGTGAGAGGGAGTGGTTGAGAGCATTGGTGAGCTGTACTTCTGTGACTTTGCCCCAGCGTCTGCCAGGTGTTGGGTGGAGTGGTGGCGTGCAGTGTCCTTTGTGTAGGTAAAGTGGATGCACTTGTGGTTCATCCAATGGTGTTCGGAGGTGTGCGAGATGGTGTCCCCTGCTGAGAAGACAGGGTCGAGAATGTGTCTGGCTCTGTAGATGGGGATGTTGTTGAGTTGTTTGAGGTCAAGAGTTGTGAGGTTGTCTAGAAGGTTTGAGGTGTTGGTGTCATCAAGGGTATCAAGGTGGAAATTGAGGTCACTGAGTAGGATGTAGTTGGATGAGGTGAGCACTTGTGGTCGACGAGTTCGGTGATGTCTTTGCTGAACTGTGTCTTGGTTCGGGTGGCCTAGAGATGAGGGTGCAATGTAGGGAGGTTTTTTGGTTGGTCTGGATCTGTAAATGTAGGATCTTGTGCCTTGACTAAGACTGCGACTCGATGGTGTTAGTCAGGCAGAGGTTGTTTTTGTAGATTATGGCAATGCCTCCTCTAGGCCAGTCGGCTCTGTCCTTGTGGTTGATTTTGAATTTCTCCGGGATTGCCATGGCGATGTCTGTGGCAGCGATGGGGGTGATCCAAGTCTCTGTGAAGAAGGGGCTGAAGAGTTGAGGAGGTCCCAGACTTCTACTGTATGTTTGACGAGGGAGCGTGAGTTTAGGAGTATGCTCTTGAGGTGGCCGTCCTTGCATGGTGCGGGATCATTGGGTGTTCCTTGGAGGATGCTGGAGCAGGCTCAGCAAGATAAAGTTCCATGGGTATTCCTGGGGTTGGCTTGGTGGCTGGCAGCTGATCTTCCCAGGTTGAGGGCACGTAGAATGTTGGCATTGAACTGGTGGACAGAGCGAGAACAAGGGTCTGTGGCTCTGGGCGCAGTCCAGGCGCTGACGGGTGCAAGACGGCCTTGCCTTTGGTGTGCCTTCAGCGCCCCACCCGCGTGCCCGCTGCGTGCAGCCACACTGCGGCCACCATTAAGAAGAGGAGGGGGGGTCCAGTCAGCTGGGAGGCATAAGGGTGAGAAAAGCACTTTGTGGGTGAGTAGGGGGTTGTGGGCCCTCAGGGGAAGGAGCGGCGTGGTGGGAACACAAGAGGGAGAAGAGACAAGAGGGTAACACAGAAAAAGAAACAGAAAAATAAAAATAAAAATAAAATGATGTAAAAACAGAAGTAAAGGCAGAAGTACAAATGCAGGAGTAAAGAGAGACAGAGAGAGACAGAAGATACTTATTTGCAGATGGCCACTAGGCCACCAGGGATGAGGGACAGGCAGGAGTCTGTGGGTGGAGGAGGTTCCTTGAACTGAGAGTCAGGCAGCCTCTTAGTTCATTCCAAAGGCAGAGGCAGCAGCAGCACGAGGAGCTGGGGAGGGCAGCAGACACTGACCAGGAGGTCAGAGGAATCTCCCTCTCACATCACTGCGGTCACCATTGTTAGAAATGGGGTCTTTGGTTGGCAGTCAGGTTACCCCCTGTCCAAGCAATGACCCTCACTCTAGTCAGGGCAAAGATGAATCACCCTCAGCTAACCCCTGCTCACACCCTTGGTAGCTTGGCACGAGCAGGCAGGCTTAACTTCAGCAGTAATGTGTAAAGTATTTGTACCAACACCTACAGTAACTCAGTGAAAATCTACAAAATGACACAAAAGTTTTTTAGAAAAATAGACAGTCTTTATCTAAACAAAACATGACCAAAATGAACAATTCCAATATACACAAGTCAAGTTATGAGTTTTCAAATGACTAAGACTCTTTAACCTTACAAAACAGTGAGAATGCTGTTGTTTCACAAAAGTACCTGGGTAGCGGCAAAATACAGCCACACGGGTGCATCGAAAAATCCAGCGTTGCATCGATTTCTCACTCACAAGCGAGACCAAGCGTCGTTCCTCGTCCGGTCAGGTCGACGTACGTAGTTTCTTCTCTCCTGCAAGAGAGAGATGTGTTGTTCTGGACAGGCACCTTGGGTCCGGACAGGCTGTGAGTTGATTTTTCACGGCCAGCGATGTTGCATTGAAAATCGGGTTGCCTGGTATCACAAAACCACGCTGCGTGGGGTTTGCATTGTGTTCAGACTCTGTTAGCTGGTGTTGCGTGTCGTTTTTCCAGCCACGTTGCATCAATTTTCCAGCTGCGATGCAGGTGGATCGTTGATTTCAGCCACAAAGCCGGCGGCGCATCGTTTATCAGCCACGTCACAGAAGGTGCAACGAAAATTCCTTGCACGGTGGTCTCTGCATGGATTTTCAGCTTGTCTGCTAACTTCACATTTCAAAGGCCCAGGGCCCGGATAGGGCACCACTTGGTGGGGCAGGTGTCTCAGCAGAGAGTCCAGGTGCTGGCAGTGGAATTTTATGAGGAGGGGGGTCCAGTCAGCTGGGAGGCATAAGGGTGAGAAAAGCACTTTGTGGGTGGGTAGAGGGGTGTGGGCCCTCAGGGGCAGCAGCGGCGTGGTGGGAACACAAGAGGGAGAAGAGACAAGAGGGTAACACAGAAAAAGAAACAGAAAAATAAAAATAAAATGATGTAAAAACAGAAGTAAAGGCAGAAGTACAAATGCAGGAGTAAAGAGAGACAGAGAGAGACAGAAGATACTTATTTGCAGATGGCCACTAGGCCAACAGGGATGAGGGACAGGCAGGAGCCTGTGGGTGGAGGAGGTTCCTTGAACTGAGAGTCAGGCAGCTTCTTAGTTAATTCCAAAGGCAGAGGCAGCAGCAGCACGAGGAGCTGGGGAGGGCAGCAGACACTGACCAGGAGGTCAGAGGAATCTCCCTCTCACATCACTGCGGTCACCATTGTTAGAAATGGGGTCTTTGGTTGGCAGTCAGGTTACCCCCTGTCCAAGCAATGACCCTCACTCTAGTCAGGGCAAAGAAGATTCACCCTCAGCTAACCCCTGCTCACACCCTTGGTAGCTTGGCACGAGCAGGCAGGCTTAACTTCAGCAGTAATGTGTAAAGTATTTGTACCAACACCTACAGTAACTCAGTGAGAATCTGCAAAATGACACAAAAGTTTTTTAGAAAAATAGACAGTCTTTATCTAAACAAAACATGACCAAAATGAACAATTCCAATATACACAAGTCAAGTTATGAGTTTTCAAATGAATAAGACTCTTTAACCTTACAAAACAGTGAGAATGCTGTTGTTTCACAAAAGTACCTGGGTAGCGGCAAAATACAGCCACACGGGTGCATCGAAAAATCCAGCGTTGCATCGATTTCTCACTCGCAAGCGAGACCAAGCGTCGTTCCTCGTCCGGTCGGGTCGACGCATGTCGTTTCTTCTCTCCTGCAAGAGAGAGATGTGTTGTTCTGGACAGGCACCATGGGTCCTGACAGGCTGTGAGTTGATTTTTCACGGCCAGCGATGTTGCATTTAAAATCGGGTTGCCTGGTATCACAAAACCACGCTGCGTGGGGTTTGCATTGTGTTCAGACTCTGTTAACTGGTGTTGCGTGTCGTTTTTCCAGCCACGTTGCATCAATTTTCCAGCTGCGATGCAGGTGGATCGTTGATTTCAGCCGCAAAGCCGGCGGCGCATCGTTTATCAGCCACGTCACAGAAGGTGCAACTAAAATTCCTTGCACAGTGGTCTCTGCATGGATTTTCAGCTTGTCTGCTAACTTCACATTTCAAAGGCCCAGGGCCCGGATAGGGCACCACTTGGTGGGGCAGGTGTCTCAGCAGAGAGTCCAGGTGCTGGCAGTGGAATTTTATGAGGAGGGGGGTCCAGTCAGCTGGGAGGCATAAGGGTGAGAAAAGCACTTTGTGGGTGGGTAGGGGGGTGTGGGCCTCAGGGGCAGCAGCGGCATGGTGGGAACACAAGAGGGAGAAGAGACAAGAGGGTAACACAGAAAAAGAAACAGAAAAATACAAATAAATGATGTAAAAACAGAAGTAAAGGCAGAAGTACAAATGCAGGAGTAAAGAGAGACAGAGAGAGACAGAAGATACTTATTTGCAGATGGCCACTAGGCCACCAGGGATGAGGGACAGGCAGAAGTCTGTGGGTGGAGGAGGTTCCTTGAACTGAGAGTCAGGCAGCCTCTTATTTCATTCCAAAGGCAGAGGCAGCAGCAGCACGAGGAGCTGGGGAGGGCAGCAGACACTGACCAAGAGGTCAGAGGAATCTCCCTCTCACATCACTGCGGTCACCATTGTTAGAAATGGGGTCTTTGGTTGGCAGTCAGGTTACCCCCTGTCCAAGCAATGACCCTCACTCTAGTCAGGGCAAAGATGAATCACCCTCAGCTAACCCCTGCTCACGCCCTTGGTAGCTTGGCACGAGCAGGCAGGCTTAACTTCAGCAGTAATGTGTAAAGTA
Source organism: Pleurodeles waltl (assembly GCF_031143425.1). Taxonomy (NCBI): domain Eukaryota; kingdom Metazoa; phylum Chordata; class Amphibia; order Caudata; family Salamandridae; genus Pleurodeles; species Pleurodeles waltl. The sequence continues at coordinate 929,626,846 of NC_090447.1, forward strand.
TTTGTACCAACACCCACAGTAACTCAGTGAAAATCTACAAAATAACACAAAAGTTTTTTAGAAAAATAGACAGTCTTTATCTAAACAAAACATGACCAAAATGAACAATTCCAATATACACAAGTCAAGTTATGAGCTTTCAAATGAATAAGACTCTTTAACCTTACAAAACAGTGAGAATGCTGTTGTTTCACAAAAGTACCTGGGTAGCGGCAAAATACAGCCACACGGGTGCATCGAAAAATCCAGCGTTGCATCGATTTCTCACTCGCAAGCGAGACCAAGCGTCATTCCTCGTCCGGTCGGGTCGACGCACGTCGTTTCTTCTCTCCTGCAAGAGAGAGATGTGTTGTTCTGGACAGGCACCTTGGGTCCGGACAGGCTGTGAGTTGATTTTTCACAGCCAGCGATGTTGCATTGAAAATCGGGTTGCCTGGTATCACAAAACCACGCTGCGTGGGGTTTGCATTGTTTTCAGACTCTGTTAGCTGGTGTTGCGTGTCGTTTTTCCAGCCACGTTGTATCAATTTTCCAGCTGCGATGCAGGTGGATCGTTGATTTCAGCCCCAAAGCCGGCGGCGCATCGTTTATCAGCCACGTCACAGAAGGTGCAACGAAAATTCCTTGCACGTTGGTCTCTGCATGGATTTTCAGCTTGTCTGCTAACTTCACATTTCAAAGGCCCAGGGCCCGGATAGGGCACCACTTGGTGGGGCAGGTGTCTCAGCAGAGAGTCCAGGTGCTGGCAGTGGAATTTTATGATGGCCCTGAGACTTCAACAACAGAAGGCACGCTCAGTTCAAGCCCTTGGAGATTCTTTCTAAGCTGGAATGCACAACAAAGTCCAGTCTTTGTCAACTTTCACAGGCAGAAGCAGCAACTGCAGGATAGCCCAACAAACCACAGTCACAGGCAGGGGCAGCACTTCTCCTCAGCTCTTCAGCTCTTCTCCTTGGCAGAAGTTCCTCTTGATTCCAGACACAATCTAATTTTCAGGGGTTTTGGGTGCTCTTCTTATACCCCTTTTTACCTTTGAAGTAGGCCTACTTCAAAGAGAAGTCTCTGTTGTTTCCAAGATCCTGCCTTGCCCAGGCCAGACCCCAGGGGTTGGAGACTGCATTGTGTGAGGGCAGGCCCAGCCCTTTCAGGTGTAAGTGATCACTCCTCCCCACCCTCCCAACACAGATGGCTCATCAGGATCTGCAGGCTACACCCCAGCCCCCTTTGTGCCACTATCTAGAGAGAGGTACAAACAGCCCAACTGTCAAACCGACCCAGACAGTAAATCCACAAACTGGTAGAGTCACAGAATAGTTTAAGCAAGAAAATGCCTACTTTAAAAAAGTGGCATTTTCAAATACACAATCTAAAAACAAACTTTACAAAAAAAATGTAGTTTAAAATTGTGAGCTCAGAGACCCTAAACTCCACATTTCTATCTGCTCCCAAAGGGACTCTGCACTTTAATAATATTTAAAGGCAGCCCCTTTGTTAACCTTATGAGAGATATGGGCCTTGCAACAGTGAAAAACTAATTTGGCAGTATTTCACTGTCAGGAAATGCAAAACACATTAGTACATGTCCTACCTTTAACATGCACTGCACCCTGCCATTGGGGATACCTAGGGCCTACCTTAGGGGTGCTTTACATGTATAAAAATGGAAGGTTTACACCTGGCAAGTTGGTACACTTGTAAAGTCGAATTGGCAGTTTAAAACTGCACACACAGACACTGCAGTGACAGGTCTGAGCCATGTTTACAGGGCTACTAATGTGGGGGTCACAACCAGTGCAGCAAGCCCACTAGTAGCATTTGATTTACAGGCCCTGGGCACCTTTAGTGCACTGTACCAGGGACTTGCTAGTAAATCATGGAAAACCAATTACACATACATTTTACATTTTACATAGGAGCACTGGATAGCAGTGGTAAAGTGCCCAGGCTATCAAAAACAGCAGAAACAGAGTGCAGTGCATATCAACAACCTGGGAAACAGAGGCTAAATAAAAGTTAGGGGAGACCATGCCAAGAAAGGCAAGTCTAACAACCATTAATAAGGGGAGGGAGGTGGAGGATTTGGTCAGCTGGGAGGCAGGAGGGTGGGAAAAGAGCTTCGGGGGCAAAGGGGATGGGGCCACAGGGTAGCAGCAGCGTTGGGAGAACCCGGGAGGGAGAAGAAGCAAAAGGGTAACAAAGAAAAAGAGACTGAAAATTAAAACAATGTAAAAACAGTAGTAAAGAAAGAAGTAAAAATGCAGGAATAAAGAGAGACAAATTAAAATGATGTAAAACAGAAGTAAGGGCAGAATTACAAATGCAGGGGTAAAGAGAGACAGAGGGAGACAGAAGATACTTACTTGCAGATGGCTAGTAGGCCACCAGGGATGAGGCGCAGGCAGGAGCCTGTGAATGGAGAAGATTCCTTGAACTGAGAGTCAGGCAGGCTTTCAGTTTATTCTAGAGGCAGAGGCAGCAGCAGGAGGAGGAGCTGGGGAGGACAACAGACACTGACCAGGAGGTCAGAGGAGTCGCCCATTTAATATTGTACCCAATGACTACAGTGCTCATAACCCATTACTAATAGCATTACAGTTTGATATTTGGTCCAAAGTCTAAAGTTTATAATAGTATTATTATTGGCTACTCTAAGAATAAAGATGTCTTGATTAAATGGCATAAAAACAATCCTGTGCATTTACTGGAAGATCTGGTTAAGGTACACATAGAGGCCTTCTGGATGTGTTTGGATGACAGTGAAGATCCCAGTAAGATGCTGAACTCTCTTGAGTGACTGTGTAAATTATTGTAGTCCCCAATGACTGTTATGATATTCACAAAGTAATACAAATCCATAAGTGGTACAATTCACCACTTTCCAAAGATGAAATACAGGTCTGTAGGAAATTCGACAAGAAAACTATATCCCTAAAGAAAAGTGTAGTTATGACAATGGATGGAAGGACCTGATGACAGCTGGAAAAATGGATGATCGTGGGGCATTTTGGTGGTTGTGATTCACTCTTAGTTTCAGGAGGAGGATCGTTATATGGTGGAAAATATACCTGCTGTTAAATGGGTGGAACATTTTACAAATGTGTTCTTGTCTATCCATCAAAGCTGGACAATACAGCAGTTCTTGAGAGGACAATAGGATTGATTTGTTCAACAGAGCTCTCTGATGCTATCTCTGCCGTTAAGAACAGACCCTCTGGGAGAGCACCAGGCCCAGTAGTGTCCTTGGGGACGTCTATAAACATTGTCACTGTCCATGACCCCCAATCTTAGCAAATGTGATTAGAGCGGCTACTGTGAGCAATTTGCCTATTACATGGTCTGAGGCTTTTATCGCCCTCTTATCCAAAAAATGAACAGAAATAATCCAATGAGTTACAGAAAAATATCTTTACTAGATTTAACTGTATAGTTCATGGGAAGAGTTTTGGTGGCAAGGTTGGACGTTTGGGCAGAGGCAATGGCAATCCTCCCTGAAATTCAGTAATGATTTTAGCCCGCCTTGAAACTGTGGAGCAGTCCCCTAACCTGTATCTCCTAATAGGTAAATGTGTGAAAGCTAGAAGTGGGACTGTTCACATGGTATTCATATATGTAACCAGTGCACTCGATATTGTGACTCACTCAAAGCTTTGGGCTATTATGACTATTATGGTAGTTGAGAAAACCCCGATTGCCCTTTTACGGCAGTTGTAGAGGGACACTACACGAAGACTCTGATATCACCACAATGGGGAATATTCTGAGCTTATTGTATTTAAAAGAGTGGCATATGTATTGTCACCCTTCCTTTTTACCTAGAACATAAATGACCTAGTGGGGCAACTAATGAAGAAGGGAAAGGTCATTCCCCAGCTGGATGAACGCCCAATGTCAAGCTGCTATATGTTGACGATGCAATCCTGTCCATCAAGAATTGCAAATAGACGACAGGGTTCACCTATTTCATCAAGGACAAAGATCTAAATACAAAACTTAAAGTCTTTCACAATGATATGTGGAATTAAGAGTATAAATAAGTGCCCACATTTCACTGGTGATCCAACTGTGGACAGGGTGAAGTATTTTACTTGCCTTGGGGTCCCATTTCACTTCGGACTAGCATGGGGCCATGTTTAAAATGTAAGATATCAGCAATTTATAAGATCTTTTGAGGCTGTTTACAGATTTACAGCTAAATAGGGCCACAAGTCGTTACCGAAATCCTAACAATTTTTCTAAGAGTAAATGTATATCCTTATATATGGTGCTGGTGTTTGGGGGCAGGCAGATTCAGGCGTGTTGCAAAAGGATGATACCTATTTTCTGTACAAACATTTAGTAGCCACCCAAGCCTGCCCACGTTACGTTTTTGATATGGAGGTGGTCCTTTATTATTTGAAGGATTTAATGAAAATGTTCCCCCTTCTGCTTTGGATTTCGAAATGGACGAAGCCTGAAACTAGCATCTTGTGGGTAGTAATAAAGGACTGCATGTACATGGACAAAATGTCATCTGTACCTTGGCTGCTATACATAAACTAGGCATTTAGCATTGTGTGAGCTCCTGAATGTCACTGGCCCTTACTGTATCACTGTATCGTCGTATCTCTAAAAGAAATAATGAAAGGTTTGTTTTTCAATTGCACTGAAAACGTTAGAGTCAAGAAAGAAGCAGTTGCACTCTCATTGATTAGCCATATTGTTTTACAGACATCAGAGTCGAGTCCTATTTATCTGTGGTAACCAATTCACAGTATCTACCTGGCCCGCTTGAGACTGAATATTCCGTATTTTCTTGTCTCATTTCCCAAATGCAGGACTTGGTTTGAACGCCTTCCGAAATGTGCCTGTATGGCCAACTAATTCAACTGACTTTCCACCTTATATTGTTTTGTAAACTATGTTCCCAAGAAGTGGCTTCAAGTTCCATCTCTTTTCTCCGAACTTCAATATCACCCAGTGCAGGCCTGTTCTGATTGTTTTGCAGCAGCAGGCGACTGAATCATTTCGTCTAACTATAATCAATTGTATCCACAGTGCCCCGAAAATCAGAAAATAGTTCAGCTGAGTTATTGATGTTAGAATCGACTAACAAATGAAGTTGGTATTTAACTACATTATGGAATTTTATGTGTATTTTCTAAAATTCATTTAAATAGTTTTAATATTGTATCTATTAATAGTTGTACACTTGTTCGGCTATCCATTAGTCAAATAAAAATGGTTTTGATTGATCGCAAAGCTTAGACCTATTAGTGCATTTTGCTCCTCAAAAGCTGTTTTGAATTTTCTTTTTTAAGATGACGTCCACAAGTTTTAAGATGCCCTTTCACAACACAGTTACCAGTTAGTATACCAATCATAATTTTAATAGCAAAGCACAATTCTTTATGAAGTAATTTTAAATCAGGTGTAAAATTGTAGTTTTTCATTGTTAATTTTTTACGGAGGCACGTTACAGATTTAGGCCCAAATTTTAAAAAGTGGTGCTGCATTATATGTAGCACCACATTTCTTGCACCCATTCGCACTCCCCTAATGCCACCGTGTGTGCGCCGTATTAAATATATGGCGCAGGTTAGGGAGAATAGCATGAACAGATTTGACGCTATTTTTGTACTTTGCAGGATTAGTACCAAAAATGTTGGTGCTAATACTACAAAGTACATGAAGGCCCCTTTAAAAATAATGGTGTGCTCCAGGTGTTAAAAAATGCTGCAAAAAATGATCATAGATTCCAATGAGCCATTTTTGCGGTCTCCCTAATGGGGGAACACCTCCCTTGCATACAGTATGTCTGGAGCAGGCATAATGTGGCGCAAGGGGTTACAAAGTGGCACAATGCATGCATTGTGCTTCTTTGTAAATATGACATTGCAAATTTGGCCTCATTGAGCCACATTAGCATCATACAAAATTACGCTAATGAGGCGCAAGAAGGCAGAAGGCCCTTTTAAATTTGGTCCTTAGAACCTCAAAAGGGTCGACTTCAGCTTCTAATAGCAAACTTTTTGACATTGTTGGGGATACAAGAAAAACATTTGGTAGGGGAGGCGAACTTTGCACACCATTGTAATGTTGCACTAAAATGGTCTACAATTCTAATTCTGCTTTGCACAAATATTCGTCTGAGCATCTATTCCAGGGCCTTGTTCCTGTAAGGCAGAGACTGCGAAATGTTTTATTAATGACAGCATTTTGTTAATGTTGCCTGTCATTGAACATTGATTGGCACTATTTTGATGTTGGGCGGAGTAATTTTGTAACTCATTAGCGCTGAGACAAAATGGTTTCTGTTGCATTTCAGTTATTGAAATGACAAAAATAAAATGCATTTAAATGCAAACAAAAGATTCATTGCAAACAATGAAATAAAGCTGCATACAGTTCTAACATTTTCTTTGTATGTAGAAAGAGCATAAAACCTTTTAATTTAACACAGTATCACAATTTCAGACTCTCACAGTCAGATAAAAACAACAATTTGAAAGGAACGAAAATGCATGTTGTCTCGAAAAACTCAGTAATCAACTGCCCTTGAGTAGGCGGGATGACTGGTCTTAAAATTTAACAGCCTGTAGTGACAGACTCACAGGTTTGCACAAGTAAACAGAGGTCAGAACATTCATTATCGAGTTCCAAAAGAAAGCCCACATCAAACAGTTCAGCAGTGAACCATTCATTTGCAATTTAATAGCGGGAATTGTTGAGCAGAAAACATTCTTTTTTTCTAATTATCTGACTACAATTTTTGTTTTGCATTGCAACGCACTATGAACCAACTGTCTGGAAATGTTCCACTGTCACCTTTGACTAAGAACTAGCGTCAAAGATTCAAAGGATTCAAGCACACAGTAAAGAACAATGAGCAGATTTACAAGCCCCTAGTGTCGCCTTAGGGCAGCCTTAGCCTGATGTATTACAAAGCTAAGGTGACCTTAAGATGGCCATCCCAGCGCTATATTTACAAAGTGGTGCAATGCATGACACTTTGCAAACCCTTGCGCCACATTATGCCAGCGTCAGGCATAATATATGCAAGGGGAGCGTTCCCACATAAGGAGGCCCGAAAGAATGGAGTGGGGAAATTTACAACATTTCACTGAATAATTTTTACTGTCATCTTTAACACCTGCTCATGGCAGACGTTAACGTGACGCACCCATAATAATCTATTAGTCTCCCTGTGCTTTGCTGCATTAGCTTCAGAATTTCTGACACTAGTGCAGCAAAGCGCCACAACAGCATAAAAAATGTAGACACTGTTATTGTAAAGGCTGCCATGGTGCGCCGTATTGTAAATACGGCACAATCATGGTGACATTGGGGGGGGATCAAGGTGGACCCAATAAAAGTGGCACATTGGGACCGAGGTTCCACTTTCTTGTAAATCTGCCCCATGTGCATTTATTAGACAAAAACAAACTATGGAGTATTTTGCAAGCATTTGAACAAATATACGTGTTTCTTAGGAAAGTTTCCTCGTCGTAATTTGTTTGCATGTTTAACCGAACTAGCTTTCCTCCAGACAAAAGTTAAACACATATAATAAGTAGTGAATAAATGCATTTCTACATATTTTATTGTTGCACTCAAATACAACTCTCCCACCCCAATAAGCTTTCATTTACGTTCAGGTCCAAGTTTGCGCTGTATATTGTCACCATTCTCATTCAACGCCGACGTCGTTGTTTGAGTTTATTCAGCTGTCGGTTGCTTCAGTAAACATTCAATACATCCCAGGCCCACATTCTTCTTTTATGTTTCACTGACAATTCTCTTTTAAACACCTCCTTAGCAGTGAGTATGTTATCCAGGTTCACATCCTAAGCACCTTATAGGTCTTCAACTCCCTAAATTGTTCCTAATATTTTAATAAACTCTTTTCATTGGCACATGTAACATTTTAAAACAGCAAAGAAAATAACTTTTAATATACTAAAAAAATCACAACCAATAAAATAATGTTCTGTTGAGCTTATTTTAACTTGCTTTAGGATTTATTGTGTCTGAGTTTGTGACGGAGAGGCTCTCACAGATGTACATCCTGTCAATCTGTCTCATGAATCTGTCCTTACATCTAACAGATTTTATAGCACGGGTGTTGCAGCACCCTTTTGACCCCCGTGAAGACCTTTAATATTCACCTCTTTTGAAAACAGAGAATTCACTTGTGATTCCAAGTGGAATTTACAGGCTATTCAAAAATACAATAAAAAAAAAGACCCAGCCTATGGAGTTCTCCAGCAGACCTCGCAAAAAAACTGTCTTCAGAGAGTAGGCCAATTGTGTGAAATATGGTCTACTTCACCATGGAAAACGGAGCTCATTCTTTTGGTCCATTTCAAGATATGATAATGAGAAGACACATACCCTTATATAGTAGGTAAGTTACTCTGTTAAAATGTGGGTGATAACCCATCCACCTCATTACAAGTCCGGGAAACCAGTTGTCCTGAACCTTTTGACTTCTGTGGACCCTCAATCAATCATTACTGGAATCCTGCCCCCACCCCATAGAGCCATAACTGGAAGCCTGGAATCCCCAGCCTAAGCTGAAGCTCAAAACAATATAAAAACAATCAAACAAATAAACACATATTGAAAATATTATTTCATGCAAAATCAGATATTCAAAAAATGTAATTTTAATGTAAATGGGAAGTCTAACTTTTGTAAATGTGTTTTTTAATTGTTAAAGAAGAAGAGAAACTTGTGCTGCTCCATCGAATCAAGCCAAGGATAACAATCATATTTTTAGCATCCAACTTCAAATTACTTTCCATTTACAAAATATTTTAGAATTTTAAATTACGCTTCTTTATTTATGTATTCTTTATTAATCTTAATTCGATTTAATTTTGGAAACTGTTACAGACCCCCTGAGTAGGTGTTGCAGACTGCCAATGAATAGAGAACCACAGGTTAAGAAACATAGGCTTTACTGCATATGAGTTATGGTGGATGGGACATCCCTCACATTTGCGATTGACTGTCCTATCCGTTAAAATCTGGGTAAGGCCCATCGGGCTTTCTTTGAATTACTAAAATTAGAGGCAAAGTACATTTACACTAAATGGAGACTAAGGCCCTCATTCTGACCCTGGCGGTCGGTGATAAAGCGGCGGCCAAGCCGCCAACAGGCCGGCGGTCTAAAATATGCAATTCTGACCCTGGCGGGAACCGCCAACACAGCCCGCCAACTTAACACTCCGCCCGCCACGGCGGTACAAACAAACAGCGCGGCGGTTCCCGCCAACAGCCAGGCGGCAGACAATGTACCGCCCACCCTATTACGACCCACCAATCCGCCACCTTTTCCGGGGCGGGAGCACCGCCGATAAGAACAAGGCGGAAACAGACTACGAACGGGAAAACGCTCACCTCTACGCACTCCACGCGAGATTCCGGCAGTATGGAACCAGAGTTGCAGGTCATCCCCGCACTCCTATACCTGCTCATATACCAGGAGCACGCCCGGCGGCGCGGAAGACATCGGTGAGTACTGCACCTACGACACAGGGGAGGGAAAAGATTACCGGCACACACCCACCCACCCACACCCACTACAACACACACATCAATGCATTCCCACAGATCACTGTCACAACCCACACACCACCCCCCTCCGAAATAATGCAAAGACCAAAAGAAGAGATCATAAACGGGCAGATATATTGAAATATGTACACCAGTAATCCCAATAAATAAATAAACTATGTACAAAATATATACAGCTACTAAATGTAGTCCAACCACTGTCCGTGGATCACAGGGGTCCTGTGCAAAGGGGCAAGGCCCAGTCCCACGACAAGAACTCCACGGAGAGAACACTGCAGGGGCATCAGAAAGAAAATAGGACAGGCACCTCAGGGGGAAGGGAAGGGGGGGCACCTCAGCCACTTGAGTACACGACGCCAGATCCACGAGGGGACTCCATGACCACTGGCCCATCCTGGGGAGAGCAAAGCCACAGTCCAAACAGTCCATACAGTGGGTGGCCTGCCCACTGGGCCATCCTGGGGAGAGCAAAGCCACAGTCCATACAGTCCATACAGTGGGTGGCCTGCCCACTGGGCCATCCTGGGGAGAGCAAAGCCACAGTCCATACAGTCCATACAGTGGGTGGCCTGCCCACTGGGCCATCCTGGGGAGAGCAAAGCCACAGTCCAAACAGTCCATACAGTGGGTGGCCTGCCCACTGGGCCATCCTGGGGAGAGCAAAGCCACAGTCCATACAGTCCATACAGTGGGTGGCCTGCCCACTGGGCCATCCTGGGGAGAGCAAAGCCACAGTCCAAACAGTCCATACAGTGGGTGGCCTGCCCACTGGGCCATCCTGGGGAGAGCAAAGCCACAGTCCATACAGTCCATACAGTGGGTGGCCTGCCCACTGGGCCATCCTGGGGAGAGCAAAGCCACAGTCCATACAGTCCATACAGTGGGTGGCCTGCCCACTGGGCCATCCTGGGGAGAGCAAAGCCACAGTCCAAACAGTCCATACAGTGGGTGGCCTGCCCACTGGGCCATCCTGGGGAGAGCAAAGCCACAGTCCAAACAGTCCATACAGTGGGTGGCCTGCCCACTGGGCCATCCTGGGGAGAGCAAAGCCACAGTCCATACAGTCCATAACAGACCCCACTGCCACTGGAGGAGGCAAGTTGGCCAGAGGACATCCTGCAGCCCTGCCCGAGATAGATCCTGCCCTGCCACGTCTGCCAAAGGGCCAGCGGTTCTTGCCTTGAAGGGCCCAGTTCAGCGCTCCTTGCCTTGAAGGGCCCAGTTCAGCGGTTCTTGAGACGGCGGGGCCCAGCGGAGCGGTTCTTGAGACGGCGGGGCCCAGTTCAGCGGTTCTTGAGACGGCGGGGCCCAGGTCAGCGGTTCTGGAGACGGCGGGGCCCAGGTCAGCGCTACTTGCCTTGAAGGGCCCAGTTCAGCGGTTCTGGAGACGGCGGGGCCCAGCGGAGCGGTTCTTGAGACGGCGGGGCCCAGTTCAGCGGTTCTTGAGACGGCGGGGCCCAGTTCAGCGGTTCTTGAGACGGCGGGGCCCAGGTCAGCGCTCCTTGCCTTGAAGGGCCCAGTTCAGCGGTTCTTGAGACGGCGGGGCCCAGCGGAGCGGTTCTTGAGACGGCGGGGCCCAGTTCAGCGGTTCTTGAGACGGCGGGGCCCAGGTCAGCGGTTCTGGAGACGGCGGGGCCCAGGTCAGCGCTACTTGCCTTGAAGGGCCCAGTTCAGCGGTTCTGGAGACGGCGGGGCCCAGCGGAGCGGTTCTTGAGACGGCGGGGCCCAGTTCAGCGGTTCTTGAGACGGCGGCCGGTCTATGGCCAACTGCTAATTGCCTGGTGGTGCCCTCCTGGGCAGCGGGGATGGTGCTCCTTCAATGCCCACCTGGGCTGTGGGTGGTGGGGCCCTCCTGGCCAGCTGGGCTGGGTCCTCCCTGGGCAGCGGCTATGGGGGTGGTGGGCTCTCCCGGGGCAGCTGTGCCGGTTCCTCCCGGGGCAGCGGCTATGGGGGTTGTGGGCTCCTCCTGGGCAGCAGGCCTGCTGCCTGACCTCTCCGACTTGCTGCCCTTGCCCTCCTTAGTCGTGGGCCTGTGGCCCTTTCCTCCCTTTGGAGCTGTGGCTGGTGACTGTCTCTGGGTGGTGTCCGGGGGGGATGTAGAAGGCGGGCTCCTGCGGCGCCCCTTCCGCCTTCTGCTCCTCTTCCCAGGGGGTGGGCTGCCTGTCCCCTTGCTGCTGGGCGAAGATCCAGACATGCGGGCTGGCGGGCTCCAATACCCCTGCACCCTTGTCAAGGGGGCTGCAGGGCTGGTGGTGGCTGAGGTGCACTTCTTACCCCGACGAGAAGGAGGGGGGGGCTCAGGGTCAGGAAAGAAGTTAGTAGTGGCGAGGAAGAGCTTCTTGGGACAATGGAGAGTGGTAGGTACAGTGGGAATGGGAGTGGAGGGAGAGGATGTGGTTGTAGGTGAGTCACGTTTGCTGTCTTTGGGTGCAGGTGCAGGAGGGATAGGCTGTCGTGAGGTGGATGGCTGTTGGGTGGGTGGGTGGCTGCGTTTGTGTGGTGTGGAAGAGGGGGTGACAGACACAGTGGGAGAGGACACAGGGGACGTGTAAATGGCAGTGGGGGTGGTGACTGCACGTGTGCGGACTGGAGTGGAGGGTGTGCTGGTGATGGAAACACTGGCTGATGGTGAGGTGAATGGAGGTGTGAGTGTAGACGTCACAGGGAGGGAGGAGGGAGACGAGGAGGTGGGGGTCACAGAGGTGGTAGTGACTGTTGGCATGTCTGCATCGGAATGTTGCGTGTGTGAATGTCTGCGTGATCTGTGGTGCTTATGTTTGGATGAGCTTCTCTTGGGTGTTGAGGTGTGTGCAGGCTGGTCTGATGGTGTGGGTGGGACAGGCAGAGGAACAGGAGACTGGGAGGAGGGAGTTAGTAGAGGCAGGCAGGAGACAGGGACAATGGCTGCCGTCAGTGCTGAGGCCAGAGCCTGGAACGATCGCTGATGGGCAGCCTGACCCGAATGAATGCCCTCCAGGTACGCATTGCTGCGATGAACCTCCCTCTCCACCCCCTGGATGGCATTCAAAAGGGTAGTCTGCCCAACAATGAGCGTTCGGAGGAGGTCAATGACCTCCTCACTGAGGGCAGCGGGGGTAACAGGGGCAGGGCCTGAGGTGCCTGGGGCGAAGGAGATGCCCGGCTTCCTGGCAGAGCGGGCACGGGGCGAACGCTGAGGGGCTGCTGGGAGGGCAGAGATGGTGCGCTGGGTGGCGGCTGTACCTGTAATGGCGGGGGGCACAGATGGTGCCACCCCCGCAAGGGAGCCCCCTTCCGAGGACGTGTCCGTGTCGCTGCAGGGTCCAGTCGTCCCCGTCGTGGAGCTCCCCTCGCCCTCCGTCTCACTGGTCCAGTCTGACTCTGTGGCATGGCCCTCCTGGGCCATGTGAGATGCAGCTCCCTCCTGCCCCGATGCCACTTCTCCTCCGCCTGATGATGCTGATGCACACAAGCACAGAAAGACAAACAAAAAGGGGGGGGGGAGAGAGAAATAAAGGGATATTGATTACATGGATCTCGGGTACAGTTAGCGGACATGACAGACACAGATGCCCCCTGCACTAAGTTGCGCACTTGGGGTCCGCTACGCATTCCGTGGAACATGCCCTACACGCCTAGAGTTGACAACTGCACCCATGGATGACACGGCCCAGGGATGGCTGTACTGACAAACTACTGAGGGTGGTGGCTGGGGACACAGGGGCTTACGGGGGTGCCCAGCCTACAGATATCGCCCTGGCCTAGGGGGACCCCCAGCCCTCCTCCCCCACCCAGACACCTCCACTGCGCGGCAACAGAGTAGATAATGCTTGTACTCACCCCCTTGTGTCTGCTGTGCTGCCCTCACACGCCCATCCAAATCAGGGTAGGCCACCGCCAGGATCCGGAACATCAGGGGGCTCAGTTGACGGCAGGCACCCCGCCTACGTTGGGAGGCCATCCCCATCAGAGACTCGGCGGTCTTCTTGGTCCCGCGGCGGAAGTCCTCCCACCTCTTGCGGCAGTGGGTGCCCCATCGATGGTGGACCCCCAGGGTCCGGACTTCCTTGGCGATGGCACGCCAAATCCCGATCTCCTCATGGGCGCGGACCTATGTGACACGTACAGGGAGGGAGAAATACCACGTTCAAGTTTGTCAGCATTTTCCTTGCCAGTGGCCCAACGCCCCCCATCCCCGCCAGGCCCCCCGCCATGCCCCCGCCAGGCCCAACATGCCCCCCATCCCCGCCATGCCCAACATGCCCCCCATCCCCGCCAGGCCCCCCGCCATGCCCCCCGCCAGGCCCAACATGCCCCCCATCCCCGCCAGGCCCCCCGCCATGCCCCCCGCCAGGCCCAACATGCCCCCCATCCCCGCCAGGCCCCCCGCCATGCCCAACATGCCCCCCATCCCCGCCATGCCCCCCGCCATGCCCCCCGCCAGGCCCAACATGCCCCCCATCCCCGCCAGGCCCCCCACCAGGCCCCCAAGCCAGCCAGTGGCCCCAAATCCAGATTGAATTAAACTCACTTGTTGGTCTGGAGGACCGTAGAGTAGCGCATACTGGGGGAGGACCCCATCCACAAGTTTTTCCAACTCCTCTCCAGTGAAGGCAGGGGCCCTTTCCCCAGGTGCAGCAGCCATTGTCCCTTCCAGACCGAGGTCACAGCAACACTTGCAGTATAGGTCCTCTCCTGTGAAAGTTCAAGTCGCAAGTGGATAAGTAGATAGAAAATGGCGGTCACGTCCGCGGCGGTGCGTACCGCGGCGGTGCGTCCCGCCACCGCCGGCGCCCTTCGCCATTGGCTCCTGAAACCCATAGGCTTCAATGTTAACCAATGCGGCTTGGCGCCGCGGTCTTCGCCCGCCGCCCGCCGCGGTGTGCCACGCCAGCGCATTGACCTCACATCCCATTGTCACACTTCACAGGTCAGGCAGCCGCCATTTCCAGGGCCCACATGGCTCAATTTCAACTGCGTCACACAGGCCTAGGCCTTGCATAGCCACTCAGACACGCCATTCACTGCATAGAGAATGGTTTACTGTGCTAGCTGTGAGTACGTACCTGTGGGTTGCTTGACTGTGTGCTCCATGTTGTCCTTCCTAGGCACCGTCCGCTGGGTTGGGCGAGGAGACGGATGAATCCTCCCGTGTACCGACCGCTGGTGGACCTGTCGACAATGGAAGAACGCCACATTATCCTGACCTACCGTCTTAACCGTGCCACTATCCATGAACTGTGTGCCCAGCTGGAGCCCGACCTGATGTCCCCCATCCGCCAACCCACAGGGATTCCCCCTCTGGTGCAGGTCATGTCAGTACTCCATTTCTTGGCAAGTGGGTCATTTCAGACAACCGTGGGAATTGCTTCTGAGATGTCTCAGCCCATGTTTTCGAAGGTGTTATCCAGAGTGTTGTCTGCCCTGATGAAATCCGTGAGGAGCTACATCATTTTCCCAGAGGTGGGCGAATTGGCTACAGTGAAGGGTGATTTCTACGCCCTTGGACATATTCCCAACGTAATTGGTGCCATTGATGGGACCTATGTGGCTTTGGTTCCCCCAAGAGACAGGGAGCAGGTGTACAGGAACAGAAAAAATTACCATTCAATGAACATCCAGGTGGTGTGTTTGGCTGACCAGTACATCTCGCATGTAAATGCCAAATTCCCAGGGTCAGTGCATGACGCCTACATCCTCAGGAATAGCAGCATCCCTTACGTGATGGAACAGCTACAGAGACACCGTGTATGGCTAGTGGGGGACTCTGGGTACCCCAACCTGTCGTGGCTACTGACCCCAGTAAGGAATCCCCGGACCAGGGCAGAGGAACGGTACAATGAGGCCCATGGGCGTACTAGGAGGGTGATCGAATGCACCTTTGGCCTCCTAAAGGCCAGGTTTAGGTGCCTGCATATGACAGGTGGATCCCTAATGTACTCACCTAAGAAGGTGTGTCACATCATCGTGGCCTGCTGCATGCTTCACAACCTGGCTTTGCGCCGCCAGGTGCCTTTCCTGCAGGAGGATGGTCGAGACGGTGGTGTTGTGGCAGCGGTGGAACCTGAGGAGAGTGACGAGGAGGAAGACGACGGGGCTGAAACAGACAACAGGGACAGAATCATTGAACAGTACTTCCAATAGGACACAGGTAACATTTCAAAGATAATTTAGTAAATGTTAACTACTCTCCTGCATCTCTGCTGCCTGTCTATTTGCCCCAGTGTATGATGACTGAGTTTTGGCTTTTCCCTCCCTATTTCAGATCTGGGGTCCCCACTACGAGTCCTGTGCTTCGTTTCCCCATGGACTACAGCTTTGTGGCAGCTGTTTGTTGACTTCACCATGTACAAGGACATATTTGCACTGTCATGTCAATTACAATATATTGAAATCACAGCCAGACTCCAGATATTTTGGTGCAAAATAGGTGTTTATTTAAGTGCTCAAAATGGGATGGGTGGTTTCAAGTGGGTGGGGGCCATGGTGAAGGAATGTCCATGGCAGAGTCCAGAGTAACAGTCACACAGGTGCATTGTCCAGAGGCCTGTGGAGAGATGGAGCATGGGCAGTTCAAGGATGGACAGGGTGACAATGTGGGACAGTGGGATGACATCAGGTGGTATCCATTGCTGGCGGGGGTCTTGACATCCTACTCTGTCTTCTTGCGAGATCTCAGGGCCCTCTTGCGGGGTGGTTCTTCTCCTGCAGGAGGTGGGGGTCTGGTGGGCTGCTGCTGTGTGGGGGCCTCCTGTCCACTAGCGCCGGCGGAGGTGGTTGGCTGTTCTTGGTCCAGGCTAGTGGCAGGGGCCCTTGGGTGTTGTTGAGTGTCCGCCCTGGTGTTGACGAGGTCCTGCAGCAGCCCTACCATGGTAACCAGGGTGGTGTTGATGGCTCTGATGTCCTCCCTGTACCCCCGATAGTGTTCCTCCTGCAGTACCTGGATCTCCTGGAACCGGGCCAGTACCGTCGCCATCGTCTCCTGGGAGCGGTTGTATGCTCCCATGATGGTGGTGAGGACCTCGTGGAGAGTGGGTTCCCTGGGCCTCTCCTCCCCCCCCTGTCGCACAGCTGCCCTCCGAGTTGCCCTGTTTCCCTGGGCCTCTGCCCCCTGGCCGGTGTGCCCACTACCACTGCCCCCAGGTCCCTGTTGTTGTTGGGGTGGTGGGTTATCCTGGGTGCCCTGTAGTGGTAGACACACCGCAGATTGACGCGCCCTGGAGACAGAGGCATGGGCCCGCTGGGTGGGAGCTGTGCTGGTGTTCCCAGAGGGGTTTGGGTCTGTAGTGGCCTGGGCCTGTGTGAGGGGAACCGACTGTCCAGAGGTCCCCGATGGTCCGGGCTGGTCATCGGTGTCCAGGTCGACAGAGCTGCTGTCATCGCTGACGGCCTCTTGGGTGGGGGGTGTGGAGAATTCTGGACCCTCCGCCGCGGTGTGTTGACGGTCGGGTCCTGCAGGGGTATAGAGGTATGGTTATAGTTTCAATGTGTGGCATATGGGTGTATCTATGGGTTCTCGTGTCCCCAAGTGCTGGCATTCGTGTGTGGGGGCTTTGCTGAGGGTGGCTTGTGGGGGGGATGTGTATATGCATTGGGCATGCTTTGGTGATGGGTGTCCATGCTTAGTGGACGCATGCAGGCCTAGGTTTTGGGATGTGTGGGTGGTGATGGTGAGACATTGGCGGGGAATAGGTGTGCTGGGGGTGGGGGTGAGGATGGTGGTGGGGGTGAGGATGGTGGTGGGGGTGGGGGTGAGGGTGGGGTTCAAGGATGGGGGTGACGGTTGGGGTATGATTTGGCATGCAGGTGGGGGGGAAGCAGTATTGAAGCTTCAACTTACCAGTATCCATTCCTCCGCCGACTCCTGCGAGGCCGTCAGGATGCAGGATGTTCAAGACTTCCTCCTCCCATGATGTGAATTGTGGGGGTTGAGGTGGGGGTCCTCCGCCAGTCTTCTGCACGGCGATGTTGTGCCTGGATACCATGGAACGCACCTTCCCCCGTAGGTCGTTCCATCGCTTCCTGATGTCTTCCCGATTTCTGGGGTGCTGTCCCACTGCGTTGACCCTGTCGACAATCCTCTGCCATAGCTCCGTCCTCCGGGCAATGCTGGTGTATTGTATCTGTGTGCCGAACAGCTGGGGCTCTACCCGAACGATTTCCTCCACCATGACCCTGAGTTCTTCGTCTGTGAAGCGGGGTTGTCTCTGGGGTGCCATGGGGTGGTGTGTATGATGTGTGGGGTGGAGTATGTGTATTTAAGTGAGTTGAGTGTGGTGGTGTGTGTTGTTTTGTGTGTGAATAGTGTGTGGGTGATGGTGTTGAGTGGCTGTGGCTGTTAGTTTGTGGATGCTGGTGTCTCGCTCTGGCCTTCTTTCAGAATTTTTTAGCGTAGGGGTTTGTGGGTGATGTGGGTGGGTGTTTTATATTGTATTGTGTGTGTGGGAGTGGTGTGTGTATGTGTATCAGGTGTGTGGGATTCAAATCGTCCAATGTGGCTGAGTTTTGTTCGTTTGTGTGTATTCTGACCGCGGCGGTGTGTCCCGCCAATGGAATACCGCGTTTGAATGACCGCCGCGTGGATTCGTGGGTCGTAATGGCATGGGCGTATTTCTGTTGGCGTGACGGTGGAGGTTTTGTCACCTCCACTTTTCCGCCGACCGCTGGTCTGGCGGTCTGTTGTGGCGGTCGGATTTTCGGAGGTTTGCCTTCTGCGGGTCAGAATGAACGTGGCGGGTTTCCGCGACCGCGGCGGGATTATGGAGGATTTCTGACCGGCGGTAGGCGCCTTTTACCGCCGAGGTCAGAATGACCACCTAAGTCGTGAAAAAAATAGAGCTAGCATTCATGTGCTTGGATTTAAAAAAAAATGTTAGGCCAGAGTAACCTTTTCAATGCCTGCTAGGGACTTTATTAACAGTCATTTTCATTCATATTCATATTAATTGAAACCACTGAACTAGAAAGACTCTTGGACTACGTATATGTTGTCATTGGAGCTGCGATTCACATAAGCACCGAAGAAGCAGAATGTAATGTGTTGCAAAACATGTGCTTGCTATTTGTTAAAACCAAACTACTATTGAAAAATAGAAAATAAATGTCCCAAATAAGAGCAACAAATAAAGTGGCGTATTTTATTTTAATGGACTACCCATCTCATCTTGTGGTGCATTAGAACACATATAATTGAATTTTAGTGGACCAGCACTAAAAAGGGGAATGGTGCATTCTTCTGATAGCACTAAGGATGCATAGCTACCCTCCTCCCCGATAGACAAGCTTCATGTAAAAAGATCCCTACTTGCACATCTATGCTGCCTACTTGGGTTTGATGTAAAATGTGTTTTTCTTCTATAATTGAATGAAAAATCCTCCTTCATTGCTGTAGAAGTAATTCACACCATTTTTTGTTTCAAGTGTCTTTTCATCTCCACAGTGTTGTCTGATGAATGAGCCTCCTTTTTTGTATAAACATTTATATAAATGAATCTGTTTATTTTCAGATTGGGAATAAGAGTAACTCATATTTTTTACACAATTGCCACATTGTAAAACATCCAACATAAAGACAATTATTATGAATTTTTTTTATTCCAGCTGTTTGAAAAAGTGATCATCCAACTCTGAGTATGTGAGTACTTTACAGAGCTATTTTTTCATGCAGCAGACATGTCTTTACCAAGAAGTAGTGTTGGAAGTGGCATGCTCCCATTGGCTGAGGCGAGGCCCTAGCCAGGCATAACCTACCACCCATCAGGGGTGGGTGATTACACTCACAGTATATCCTGAACTCACTCTTGGGTAGCTTGGTACTGAGCAATCAGGCTTATCACCGAGCCAATGTGTAAAGCATTGCCACGGCAGTCCCACACAACAAATACTCTGAGCGTCAAAAAAGAGGTCACCTGAGGTGTACCTAAATAAAGGTTGCATGCAACACACATTAATTAACACAACATGAATATCAAGCATCTTGGGGCATACATTACATTTGGAAATATCAGAAGCAGTACTGGGCCCAACCAAGTTAAAATGACATCAGTAATATATACACCTTGGTAAAGATCTTACTTCCCCCCCCTGCACCCTCATGCAGTACAAAACATTGTCAGCACAAGACCCCCCTCAGCAATTATACTAAATTTTATCCTACACTATTTTATGATGCACCCCAGTGCACAATGATAGCAGTAATGTGTGCACATAGGTAATAATAACACTTTTAAATAGCCTTGTGGGATGGAGGCTGCACTGGTAAAACCAATGTCACACGTAATACACTTTTGGCAAGAATTAACTTGTAAGGTAACACCACCTTGCAGGAATGTTATTCACAGGCAGTCATTCCCTCGCACTCACTCGGCACCATTATCAGGCAGCTTGGTATTGCATGCACTTGCACACACACAAACACACAGCACCCTTATGAGGTGCACTGATATCCCACAGGTCATCACCTGTGGCCCAAACTCTCCTCCACCCTTCAGCCAAAACTGACTACCCCACCCTTTATGGACTGTAGGTGAAGGAAACCTTTTCCCCTCGGACACTAGGCTGATCCCTGCTAGAGTCACACTTATTCAGGGCCCCGGGGAAAAAAGGTGGGAGGATAGATAACAGGTGGTTTCAGGCGGCAGTCGACAAAAAGTGGTTTGGCCACCCCTCGAGAAGTTCAATCAAAGGTGCTCCACTGTGCTGCCAGGCCCCTGCCTAGATCTTCGAGGCACAAGAGAGGGTTCAACACGTCTTGGGACCTTGTTCTGATTGCTCCCAGAAGCGTTCTGTAACCCACTCTCTTATTCTCACCACCCAGGCCCGTTCTATCAATACAACCTGGTAACAAGGAGTTGTCAGGGCCGGGTGAGGAGATGGCAGTTGGTCTGCCTCACTGAGGGAAGCAAAAGGAGCAATCGATGAATGAGACATCAAGCAGAGGAGCCTCTAGGAAGGGAGAGGTGCCCATAGCTCACACTTTGAACAAAGTTGCACTTTGGCAATCTGGGCCCTCGAAAACACAAATTTGCTCCCCTGTGCCTCCCTGGAAATGAGCCACAACGTCTGGTGTGTGATGACTTGAGTCACACCAGACAACTCTAATCACACACAGTGCGGAACAGCAAATTCAACACCTCCTTGAAAATGAGGCACAAAGTTTGATGCACAATGACATGAGTCACACCAGTCACACCAGACAGTGTCGGTCACACAAACAAGGAGTTACCCTTCCGTAACTCCTTGGAAATGAGGCACAACATCTGGTGCACAATGACTTGAGTCACACCAGACAATTCCCGTCACACAAATAAAGAGTTAGGAAATGAGGCACAAGTTTGGTTCTCAATGACTTGAGTCGCACCAGATAATTCTGGTCACACACACAGGCACAAGTTCAGCTGTGCCACATGTGGTGGAATTAGGCACTGCTACAGGACTTTCCCACCACTGAGGATTGCAATCAGTGAATTGGGCACTGCACGCAATGAGCATGCAGTCAGCATGTCGCACAAGAGAAATGTAGCACAATCGATGGAGTGGGTCATGTAGAGTTCCACAACCGGTGAATCTGCTCACCACCAACAATATACTTATGTGTGCCGAGGCCCCATGATGCAGGGCCATACCCCTGAAATGTGGGCAGTTCCTTTAGGGCTCACCATCAGGCAATCTGGTCTCCAGGCACACTACTTGGTTCCACATTCATGTCCCCGCTACCAGGTGGGATCCAGCAAATTATTTGGGCAATTACGAGGACACCTTTTTCCAGGTCCCTCACAGAAGGTCTTTTATGACCCTGAGCCCTCCACCAGAGAACAAGGGGAAAGCCAACAAGCCCTTGGAGAGCACACTTCAGGGTTCCACACAGCACCAGGCATTCAGCCCAGGCCAGCTACTATTCAGGAAGGGTGGGTGGTCTCTTTCAAGGGCAGTAATTACTCCTCATGTACAACAGATTCCTCAGGCAGTGTGTACAATGCAGTCAAGTATCTCCGGTCCTGCATCCCCACATTCCTATCTCTCCTTTTCTGCAGTGTGCCAAGAGTAGTTATACTGTAGGGTGCTTTTGAAGTTGTGGGTAGTTCAGAGGGATCCCCTTTAAACCTCAGATATCTCCCATAAATTTCAGTCCTGTCTGCCATGGGGCCATGGAATGTAAATCTCAATTTTTAGTGGGGCCATAACCTGACTACCGGAGGCCAAGTGTCAAAATCTCTCCCTCCAGTCTTTCCAGCCAGG
Source organism: Pleurodeles waltl (assembly GCF_031143425.1). NCBI lineage: Eukaryota > Metazoa > Chordata > Amphibia > Caudata > Salamandridae > Pleurodeles > Pleurodeles waltl. Next base: position 929,648,620 of record NC_090447.1, read on the forward strand.
CCCTCAAAAAGCAGAGGTCTGCCATTCCAGTTGTATGCCCAAAGCTTATAGCTGTTGCTGGTGAATGCACAGATGTGTTCCCCCAGCCTCCAGTGTGGACTAGAGTTGAACTAAAAGGCACACAAAGCATTTTAGAGCATAGAAATGTCCACTTTTTAGAAGTTTCATTTCTAAGTTAACATTGACAAAACCAACTTTACCACAGGAAGGGGCTTGTCAGGAAGAATCCATTGATAGGGGACATTATGAGTCTGCCCCACTGCAAGGCACCATTGCAGCTCAGAATAATGGCAACTTTCCCCATGTTAACCAATCGGCATAAAGCTCTCATAGGTAGTGAAAACACACAAGGGTATTCTTCACTCCCGGGGCATATGTCCCCTGTCACACATTCAAGTTTACATTGGTGGGCTGGACACAAGTTTAAGAACACCATAGCTGCAGGTGAGTACACACAGGCCTGGTATGACAGGCTGGACTCAGGGTTAAAAACAGCATATGTGCAAGTGTGCACACACAGGCCTGCTAGGACCAGCTAGACTCATGTTTAAGAACACTGTAGGTGCAAGCACACACACACAGGCCTGCTGTGACCGGTTCAGCACCTATGTGAAACACCACTGGGCACAAGCACACATACTGGCCAGAGCCACTTCTTAACATAGGTAGGAAAGGCGTGCACACTTTCACACTTTACTTACAGTGTGTAAGTGCTCTGGGTCCTAAGGCCACTGGATAGAGAATCAGCTAACCTTATGAGAAGAAGCGATACCCTAGGTAGGTAGCCCAGCTTTTCACCTACCACCTGCTCTACCTTTAAGGGGGCACTCTAGATTTAGTGAAGGACCCACTCAGGATTGGCAACAGAGTTAGAAGTGCCTATTTGAGCACAAGCACAACTGTGCCTCCACAGGTCTGCATTGTCAGGCTGGGTATATGCTTGACAGGCTATTCTGATGAGTGGCACACACAGTGCAATGTCCAACTAGTAGCCAGAGCTGTCCCTGCTAATGTGGTGTACCTTTCTACAGTGCACTCCTGGGTACAGCGTCTGAACCAATCACATAAATACCGCTTCCTGGCATGTGTAGTAAGGGTGCGTGCAAGGTCATGCAAAGCGGGTCAGCACAAAATCGGGGGGAAAAACAAAAAATGACAGGGAAATCCCCTAAGAAGGGTCATGCCCAATAGGTAGTTCCTGTATATATAAACATTTGATTTGTAGAGCCCATTCCAAGTAACAAACAAAGGGGTGTTAGACCTGACATCTTAGGTGTGGTATTTTTTACGAGAATCACATCCTGTCAGGTAATGCATTCCACCGCAGAGCCAGGAACCTTCTAAATGCACCTATGTAGTATATTGCTGCATAAATTATCATTTATCTCTGAGTATAATTCAATACATGGTACTCAGCAACATTGCCCATTATTGTAACAAAAGCATATTTAAGTCAGCTTTTGTGTACTGCGCAACATGACTATCTATAAAGCACAATACGTTTTCTTTGTGTGTGCCCTTCAGTCCTCGTGTGCATTCGTGTAATCGTTGAAACAGGTGTACATTGTGCGAGAAAGTAATTAGTACAATGAAATAACTACACCAACATCCCAACTGCCAAAAGCCTAATTAAACCAACGTGTTAACTGCCACATTCCTCCAGGTATTCTGACATGGACACAACGCCTATTTAAGACATGCAGCACATGGGCATATTGTTTGGCTTTGTTGAGTCCTGGTGAGAACTCTCATGCCTCCAGTTTGGCATTTTTCCGGCATCACTTACCTCATCTCTCTGTCACTGTGACGGAGCCTCCTGCTTCTCCTTCACTCCTCTCTTCAGTGATGGCGTCCCAGGGATACAGCAGTCTTCCTACACTGCTGTTCGGCTTCCGCTGTGCTGTCTGGAATCCCATAGTACCTGTAAAAAAGCATAAGAAAAGGCAAAATGTGAAATCAGACTATGCTTTCTGGCCTGAAACACGCTCCATTCAGGCGGCCGCTTGTAGGTAAAATCGCAAGCATTTTTTGGAACACGCAAGAAAAGAAGGGCTAAATTTCTCCATTGCTTTCATGAGCAGCGTTAACCCTTCATAGTGCTTTGAGAAGGTACATCAAATTTATGAGGATACTAGTAACTTGGATTCAAAGAAACTAGAATTTGTAAATCAAGGTTGCCTATTCACAAAGGGAAGACATATTTCCCCTATTAAAAACACCATTCAAAAGTGTTATCTGTTATCAATCAAGTCAGATTTAAGGGACTGGAAATATTTGACATGTGTTTGAACTTATGAACATTTTTCCTTCTTCACAAACCAACAAAGACAATTAATCCCTTGGCATACTTTATTGTCAGAATAATTCAGTAGGAAGAGAGTTACTGTGTTACAACTCTGGATGCTATAAGTATATCACTAAGTATTGTATACAATTCTATTATTATTATCACAAAAGTAGAATTAACAAGATTTACAATTGATCCTAGACATAGGTGGTTTAATATCCGGAGCTACGATTCCATGTTTTCAGGTACAGAGCCCAGCAGTTTCTGGTGTAAAACTCAGCAGCATTGGAGAGCTGGTTGTTCTTTCTCACGCTCATCCCAAGCCCCCTTCTCTTTGGGAACTCACAAGGGGCAGTGCCTGTATTCATTGCTACCACATTATGTTCCATTGGGATTTGGGGAATAACTTTTCCCCATCGAAACAGCCTGGAGATAATGTGATTGGATCACAACAAAATTGCCCCATACATTTTGCCTTCACTTCCTTACTTTGTACTCATTTTTGTTGGCATTGGGACTCTCTACACACTGTGTACCACTGCTAACCAGAGCTAATTTTCTTGTGCTCTCGTCTTAAAACATGGTACAGTTGCCTACACCTAATTGGAACATTTAATTTACTTGTAAGTCCCTAGTAAATGGTACTTCGTGTACCTAGGGCCTGTAAATTAAATTCTACTAGTGGTCAGTAGCACCAATTTGCCAACCACTAGAGTAGCACTGTAAAACTATCCTTAATAGGTGTCCCCCAAGTCCTAGACTCTTGGCTGGCATAGATGTGAACTCCTCTTGAATAAAAGTTGAAGACCCAGAAGTTCTGGGCTCATCGTCACTACAAAGTAACCTCTTGATGTGGAGAATCAACCACCACCAACTCAAAATGTGAAGCTCTCACAGACTTGTACTTCACGCCAACAATGACAGCCTGCAATGACCATCAACTTGAATCTGTAGCAATGACCAGCTCTTTGTGCTACAACAATGACTGTCCTCTATGCTCGACCTGCTCGTGACACTGGCAGCCTCCTCCTCAAGGCCCCCACCAACACAAATGGAACTCTTTGCCACAGGCCTGAGAAGGCAACTTTTTTAGCAGAAATAATCTGGCCCCTTTATCTGACATGTACTCTATCGTGATTAGCCCAGCACCATCAGAGCACCGTGTGGGAGCCAAACCCCAATAATTTCCTAAATCCCAATATTGAGTGAACCCTAAAATGTACAATATACAATTCATCTCTGCAGTTTTTTCTCATTGATTTAGTGGTAAAAGACTGCCCTTCCCATCAACACCTCAAATTTAGAAGGCTAAATTCATAATTATAATTTGGGTCTATTTAACAACTGAAATCTAGGTCCAAATTAAGTTTTATAGTTTTAATACTGAATTATTTATGTAACATTACAGATAAATGCATAGTTTTGTCATAAAGACTCACAATAAAGAAGTACAGCATTATAAATTACAGAAGACACATAGTCAAATAATAAAACCTTTCTAAATTCTAAGTGTCATATTTATGGCCAAGTCACGCAGAACAGTGCAGCAAGGCACCTTGCTGCACTGTGCTGCATGTCAGGGAAAGGGCAGGAATGCACTCTATTTCAAATAATACAGTAGATTCCTGCTTTTCACCCTGTGCTTGTGTTGTTTTGGCAGCTTGGCGCCAATGCAGACACCCTTGAACCATGGTGAAAGGATGCCTCCGTTGTAAGGATAATTGTTTCGGTGCAGGAAGGGGGACCTACCTGCTCAAAAACAATCCCCTGAGGCATATTCCTCTTTCTATGTGTACTGTGGAATGCAGCACACATAGAAAGAGGAAGTAACGAGGAGAAATAAATACATTTCTCCTTATTACACATCCCCAGGTGTACCAGTTCTTGTAAATTCGGTACTGCATCAAAATCCATGGGTATTGCATGGGAACACCCACGCAATGCCCACTGAATGCCTTCCCGGGGCAAAGTAATGCAACGCAGCAGTGTTCACTGCTTTGCATTTCTCTAGTTCTATAAAGTCATGCCCAAAGTGTCAAAATCATGAAGATCAGTGACAGCATCCTAATAAAAAGGAAAACGTCTCAGAATAATCTGAAAGAGTCTTGGGAGGAAAATGAAAAGTTGATTTGATCCTTCAAAATAAGCTTTTTTTATACACATTGTATGCATATTCATTTTTAAAAAACTGCCAATTCAACATTGCATGATATGATAATTGTTAGTTCACATTGGCAAATCTAAAACAAATTGTATGTCGGGAAGATCCTTAACACAGTTAGCGTGCCTGGACCTTAGTAAGTAAACTTACAAGGGGACGCACATAGGCCGATGAACCTTTTGGATTGCATGGAGTATCCTAGCCATGCAGTGACTAATGTATATCAATAATTTCAATACGCATTCAATAACCACTAAGAGAAAACATTAGTCAACTGTTATTTTCATCAACAAATCCATAAATGACCACAACTCAATATACGTTTTAACAATTTCATTCCCTATTGATTACAATACTAAGGCATGAGGTTAATTAAAACTTTATTTAATTAACTCAACATCAGTTCATCAGTGACCATCAATAACATAATCTAATCAATACTTGTAAAAACATTTGCTCAAAAGCCTCAACATAAGCTAGCAAAACTGTATAAGCAATCATTAATAGCAGATTTCAGCAACCAGTTTGTCAGTCAATGGTCACTGTCAGCGTCTCCCCAGGTACCTTACCTAACCCAGATTAGCATTGCATGTGGGACTTCATGCGAAAACAATTTGGGGAACATAAATTTGGAAAACGTCTAACTAAGGGAAAACTATAAAACAGCACAGTTGGTACCTAGAAGAAAAGGCACAAAAGTTAATCAGTCACATTGTCATAGCTACCTATCCACAGAATGGACCAGCAACAAAGTCAGTCTTAATCCTCAGGTCATCAATCGATCAGCAATGCATCAGGCTTTCAGGCGCATAAGCCCAATGACAGGATCTCGGAATGCTTCTTCTGACGCCATCAATTCTCCCCTCACATCTACCACATCCGAAGTTTTAGCCCCTTGTCATGACTTTTTATTAGAGTTTTCCAGTCCATCCCCCATAATTCCTAATTATTCAATTAGTCCTCCATATATGACGTTATCCACTATATTTTATTCTACATATCTATGAGTTCTAGTATTTCGTCTTTCACAGTTCATTGATTGGTTCGCTGTACGATGCTCTCATCATCCAGCTCTTCAGGTATTGAAAATGTTGCATCTTTCTCTTCAGTCAGAGTCTCCATTGTTCAAGTCCTGGGAAAGTATATTTAGCCTACTCTACACATAATTGTATCAAATTGACTTCATCATCTCCTGTCTGTCGGTACATTGCAGAAAATTCTAGCTAAGCAACATTAACATGAGAGGGTCGAGGTCAGTTCACATCTCGACTTCAGTACAGTGTGCAATTATTCTGCTTCAACATGAGGCCTGGCAACTAGGCCATAACTCCAGCTAAGCTAGCTCTACGATATAATGAAAAACATACGTTATACATCTCATTATGCCATATTACTACATTTTTATATTTTAATCATTTACATTATTTTCATATATTTTAATTATTTTTTGTATAATTCATGAGCATTGGCAGCCACTCTTCATTGTCACATTTTTAAACTTGCACATTAATTTCTCTAGCTATTCATTTTAGCATTTCTTTTCATTAGTTAATAATGCATAACAATCATTAATAATTTTAATGATCATATCTGCTTCAGCAACACTAGCCCCTTCTTATGATACAAGAACTCTTCCACTTACTTTTTCAGTGATTGCACTCCGGAGATGTAAACAGAAGTCACAGTTGAAATAATTCAAAATGATTCATTAGGCATATTATGGAAAGTTTCATGCTGTCCATTAGTTCCATTTATTGATGTCACTGCACTCAATGTTCATTGGAAACTGTGAGGAGCGAGGACCTTTTGCGGGTTGCTGATTGGCAGAGGGGATAAGCGGGAGCAAGATGAGCAACACAGAAATACACCCATTTAAAATATATGGTGTCTTGTATTAAAATGTCATAACTATACTACATTATTTATCACACTGCTAGATGAGATAATCATACTGATTCAAGTGCAAAATCATTAGTTCATTGATGAGAGTTACATGCATAATTCAAGTTGTTAATTCACCCAAATTATTTATCACCCAAAAACGGCAAATCTAAAAAAAAATTGATAACCTGAGTGGCGCTTTGTTCTTCTTAATGCAATGTTCACTGAAAACATTAAAAACTCAGATCTCTGATTCTACTGATTGTTTTTTGTCATTTTGGTGTCAAATAATGTATTAAAATTCACTCTAGTTTTCTAAATTGGTTTGGGATTTTTCTTGTGTTGTGTTTTCAATTTATTACTGCTGTGTGCTGCATAAATATATTACACATTGCTTCTAGGTTTAGCCTGACTGATTTGTGCCAAGATACCAGAGTGGTTGATTGATTGGATTTTGTGGCTCACCATGACAAGGATAGTCTTTTATTATTTGAATGGGGCTTGTCCAACCGAGAACTGAAGCAAGATGGCAACTGCAGAGGTTCCATGTGCAGTCGCTGTCCTCCATCCACTCAGGCAACTCCAGCACTCCTAGCACTAAATGTGATGTGGTGGGGTTAGTCTATAGAGTCTACGGAGTCTAAGGAGAAGGGAAGGAAATCAAAAGTGCTGTCAGACTCACTACAGTGGATTACCTCTTGTTTGTGTCGGGAACGGGCATTCCCAACGCTCCGGGTCTGCATTCTCACCGGCAGTGGGCTGCGAAGACAAAGCTTCGAACCGCCCCTTGTGCTGCCTTCTGGTTGTCAAGGGAGGTTAGTACTCCTGTCTCTCAGGAGAAGAGTCAGGAAGTCTGGAAGACTGTGGGACACATCATTGCACTAAGAAAATCCATGACCATGCCACCAAAGGGAATGCATTCAGTAAGGGACCAATTGGAGGCTTCAGTTATTCAGCAGCAGTGCAAGGTGGGTCAGCGTGTGCACACGGACTGTAATAGTGGCCTTGTTGGAGGTGTGAGAGAAGACAGCTGACCTGGGGCCTTTTTGAAAAAAAATGCTGGTTTACTACAATACATTTACATGGGGTTCTAGGACCAGTAAGCCCCAGTCATCCATTGTTGGGTTCCTTAATACAGCCCCTGCTGCAGCTACTGAGTCTGTTCATGTAGTCCCACCAGAAGGTGCTGAGAATTTGAGTATTAACTGGAGCATGCGGGGGAAGGCTAGCTTGCAGTCTGTTTTAGAGGGCTCTTTTACTGACTCCTCAGCCAACCCCAGAGGTATAGCCAGTTCCACAAATGAGCCTTCTTTACATCATGCCTCTGTCACTAAGAGACCTTCATCGGGCACATTCCAAGATTCCATATACACACTTTGACCAAGGGCCCGCTATATTAATGAGCCTCTCAATGAGCTACAGGGTAGTACGTCTAGCCAAGTGACTGTCAGGGGTGAGCAAATTACTGTGGCTGCAGCTTGGGTTCAGCATCCCCAGGGCGGTGCGAGGATGAAAGTTGAGGGGAATAGTCAAAGACAAATTTTATTCAAGGCCTTTCAAGAAGTTAAAACAACTATAAGGAAACTTAAGGTGGTGGACCCCTTGGTGGTCAGGGATAAATTATTTTCACTTACTGAGAAATCCAAAATTTCTGACACTGCCCTAAGTGATGTCCTCAGCTTGCATTCAGCAACCTCAGGACACAGTTCTAGTACTCTAATGGAAGAGCTGGTTGAGGTGTGCCATGAAGGGCGACCCAGGGGTACTGTTAAGTGCATCAAGGGGAGAAAAAGGTTAAGACTCAATCAAGTCCCAAATGAGTCTATTCAGATACAAAACAGGTTTTATGTGGAAGGGCCTGGGCAACTTGCTGCAGAGCAGTCACCAGAGGCTAGACGGTTGCGTCCTGATATCCCCTCGAGTGAGCCTTCCTTGAGTGTCATTTATGATACAATCAAAGAATCACAGGAGGAAACACATGCGGAGAGTCAAAGGGAATGAGTTGCTCTGAGGGGAGATCTATAAAATTAATAAGATGTGCTCTGAGATTGGAGAGCAGATCTCCGCAATCGAAGACAGAATGGCTGCTGTGGAGGTGGATCTGTGGGCACTCAAAGGGCGGGGAGAGGCTCATGAAACCCATTTGTTGGATGTCCTGTGGAAGTTGGATGACTTTGGAAATCGGCAGCGCCAAATAACCTGAGATTTTTAAGGACTGCGAGGGGGATGAGGGCAGCAACATTCGGGCCTATATGATATCTCTTCTCAAGGGGGCTTTCCCAGAACTGTCCTCCTAGAACTGGGACTCAGAGGTACAGAGGGTACACCAATTCCTATTTATGCTTCGGAGACAAGACAGAACTTCAAATTCTAGACCAAGAGTGATCCTAGTGAACTTTGGCAACTACCTGCTAAGACAGGTGTTTTTTTTTAAAACTTGATCTGATGCAAAGTGTACCTTTGATGGCCAGACCATTTTCTCAAGGCCTGACTTTTGCCAGGTTATGGTCAAAAATAGGCAGCGGTTAAGGCATTTGATAAAACCCTTCCAAGATGCTGAACTGGGGAGGCTTTCTTAGTCAGCCCTGCTCAGCTAAAAGGTAATGTTAATGTAAAACTAGGTCTTTTAAGTCAGAAATCAAGGCTAAAGAAATCCTAAAGAATCTAGGGGCTTGGATTTATTGGCGGGCTCACTCCTTTTGTCTTTTCTGTGCTAGCTTCATGAGTGAGCCAGTCTCCTCCCCAAACCAAACTTTTTAATGTTGTCACCCTGTGAAAATGTTTGCCTTATGAGGCTTCTTTGAGGCTCTTTCCTTATTCTCCACTATGTAGCATATTTTTTTTTTCTTTTTCTATTTGTGTGTTTCTTCTCAGTCTTTTTAATAGATGGTACAAAAGGGGAGCAGGGCTTTGTTTCATCACCTATAAAATTGTTGGTTGCACTGTGGATGATGGTTTGAAAGGGGCTAGGGGAGGGGTTATGATGGAGCCATCGCTCAGGCCACCGTTGGCCTGACTGCTTCAGCAGTTGGGTGGGGGTTTGGGGGAAGGGGATGCCGGGACTAGGGTCGTGGGTCAGTGGGGTTTCAGGGAGTGGGTTTAGGGATGGGGGAGGCAAGGGGGTTGTTTGGGTTCTTGGGGGGATTTGGGAGTTTCACACAGGAGGAGTTGAGCATTCCTGGGTATATGGAAGAAAGAAACTATCTCTTATGCTCTTGCTTCGTCAGAAAGAGAAGGTTGGGCAAAGCCGATGGTTTGTTTTTCTGCTACCATCTGTATGTCACAATTACGTATAGCAACGGTTAACATCTGTGGGCTAACCTACACAAATAAAAGACACAAGGTAGCCCTGGACTTATAGTCTTTGTGAGCAGATATTCTTTGTCTGTAGGAAACTCACATTGATGGTGCCAGAAGAGGTTTACTTGATTCCCTTGAATTTTCATTGGTGGTGGGAACAACCTAAGCTGTCAGAACGTGGGATGTAGCTATCTAGGCTGGGTGCCAGGTCTCCTACTTTTAGCACACTTTACCAGATAGACATGGTCAGTGGGCTATCACCGAGTTCAATAAGTCTGGGCAGTCATTCACGATATGTTCTATTTATGGTTTGGTACTTCATGATTTATCATGTTTTGACTGGTTGATAGGGGAGCTGGTACTGTGGCCGACTCCAATCATAATCGCTTGGGACCTGAATATCAGCATGACGGGTGTGAACTGGCAGGCAGGGCTCGAGTATATGAAGTCATAAACCCAAAGTCTTTAAATCATTGGTTCAGTTGGCTTCTGACCATGGGCTGATCAACACTTGGCCTGAGATTAGATTGTCCGATCGCGGTTATGCGTACTTCTCAGTGCTGCATAAGAATCATGTCCAGCTTGATTATTTTCTTGTCTCTCCCTGCTTGCTCCAAGGATGTCAGATTGAGAAACACCCAAGGGTTATGTCTGATCATAATCCCTTGGTACTCAAGTTCTCATTAGGGGCATTAGACCTGCCATTGTTTAACTGGACGTTCGAAAGAGTGCTACTATTGGACGTGGGGTAATTTTCACACATGAATAAATATATCCCAGATTTTTTTAGGGTCAATGTAGGAAGTGCATCACTGTTTGTGGTTTGGGATGGCTTCAAAGTTGCTGTTAGGAGGGAGACAATCAGCTCTAGTCGTAGCAAGCAGAAAAAACCAGTGGGATAAGTGTAGGAAACTACTATATTGCCTGGCATGTTACCCCCATTTTTACTTGTGTGTTTGTTTGTTTTGGCCTGTGTCACTGGAATCCTGCTAGCCAGGACCCCAGTGCTCATAGTTGTGGCCTAAATGTGTTCCCTGTGTGGTGACTAACTGTATCACTGAGCCTCTGCTAACCAGAACCTCAGTGTTTATGCTCTCTCTGATTTTAAAATAGTCACTGCAGGATAGTGACTATTTCACCAATTCTGACTGGCACACTGGAACGCCCTTATAATTCCCTAGTATATGGTACGTAGGTACCCAGGGTATTGGGGTTCAAGGAGATCCCTATGGGCTGCAGCATTTCTTTTGTCACCCATTGGGAACTCAGACAATTCTTACACAGGACTGCCACTGCAGCCTGAGTGAAATAACGTCCACGTTATTTCACAGCCATTTTACACTGCACTTAAGTAACTTATAAGTCACCTGTATGTCTAACCCTCACTTGGAGAAGGTTAGGTGCAAAGTTACTAAGTGTGGGGGCACCCTGGCACTAGCCAAGGTGCCCCCACATTGTTCAGGGCAATTTCCCCGGACTTTGTGAGTGCGGTGACACTATTACACGTGTGAACTACATATAGGTCAACTATAGGTAACTCCAAACATGGCCATGTAACATGTCTAAGATCATGGATTTGTCCCCCCAAGCCAAATCTGGTATTGGGGTGCCAACCCCAAGCATCCCCGGGGCTCCAGCATGGACCCCGGGTACTGCCAAACTTGCTCTCTGGGGTTCTCTCTGCAGCTACTGCTGCTGCAAACCCTCAAACAGGTTTCTGCCCTCCTGGGGTCTGGGCAGCCCAGGCCCAGGAAGGCAGAACAAAGGATTTCCTCTGAGTGAGGGTGTTACACCCTCTCCCTTTGGAAATAGGTGTTAAGGGCTGGGGAGGAGTAGCCTTCCCCAGCCTCTGGAAATGCTTTGAACGGCACGGATGGTGCCCTCCTTGCATAAACCAGTCTACACTGGTTCAAGGAGCCCTGCTCTGGCACTAAACTGGACAAAGGAAAGGGGAGTGACCACTCCACTGTCCATCACCACCACAGGGTTGGTGCCCAGAGCTCCTCCAGTGTGTCCCAAACCTCTGCCATCTTGAATGCAGAGGTGTGAGGGCACAATGGAGACCTCTGAGTGGCCAGTGCCAGCAGGTGATGTCAGAGACCCCCTCCTGATAGGCTCTTACCTGGTTAGGCCGCCAATCCTCCTCAGGAGCTATTTAGGGTCTCTCCTGTGGGCTCCTCTTCAGATAACGAATACAAGAGCTCACCAAAGTTCCTCTGCACTTCTTTCTTTGAATTCTGCCAAAGATTGACCGCTGACTGCTGCAGGACGCCTGCAAAACCGCAACAAAGTAGCAAGACGACTACCAGCAACATTGTAGCGCCTGATCCTGCCGGCTTTCTCGACTGGTTCCTGGTGGTGCATGCTCTGAGGGCTGTCTGCCTTCACCCTGCACTGGAAGGCAAGAAGAAATCTCCCATGGGTCAACGGAATCTTCCACCTGCCAACGCAGGCACCAAACTTCTGCATCACTGGTCCTCTGAGTCCCCTCTCATCTTGACGAGCGTGGTCCCTGGAACACAGGAGCTGGATCCAAGTGACCCCGACAGTCCAGTGGTCCTTCTGTCCAAATTTGGTGGAGGTAAGTCCTTGCCTCCCTACTCCAGACAGGAATCCTGTGTACTGCGTGATCTGCAGCTGCTAGGGCTTCTGTGCACTTTGGCAAGACTTTTTTCATGCACAGCACAGTGCAGGTCTCCAGCACTCCGTCCTGCATTGCTCAACTCACTGAGTTGACCTCCAACTTTGTGGGACCCTCTTTCGTTGTGCTGAGACAACCGCCGTGCTCAGATTTCTTGAACACCTGTTCAAGTGCTTCTGTGGGTGCTGCCTGCTTCTGCATGGGATCCCACCATTGCTGAGTGCCCCCACTGTCTCCTCCTCCAAGGGGCGACCTCCTGGCCGTTCCTGGGCCCTGGCAGCACCCATAATCTTCAACCGTGACTCTTGCAGTGAGCAAGGCTTGTTTGTGATCTTTCTGTGTGGAAACAACTCTCCTCCAGCGTGCCGTGGGACATCCTCTGACCAAAGGAGAAGTTCCTGGCACCTTCCGTTGTTGCAGAATCTTTGTCTTCTTCCACCTGGAGGCAGCCCTTTTGCACCTTCATCCGGGGTTTAATGGGCTTCTGCCCCCCCTGGACACTTGTGTGACTCTTGGACTTGGTCCCCTTCCTTTTCAGGTCCTCAGGTCCAGGAATCCGTCTTCAGTGCTTTGCAGTCAGTTGTTGGCTTTGCAGAATCCCCTATCTCGACTGTACTGTCTATCTAGGGTAGTAAGGTAACTTTACTCCTACTTTTCAGGGTCTTGGGGTGGGGTATCTTGGACACCCCTAGGCCCATATTTATACTTTTTGACGCAAAACTGCGCCGGTGCAGTTTTGCGTCAAAAATATTACCGCCGGCTAACGCCATTTTGGTGTACCGTGCGGGCGTCAGATTTATACTTTGACCCACCGCGGCGCAAACAACAGGTGGGAGTCATTATTTTTTACGCACACCGCGGCGTCAAGTCGTAAAGGAAAACGACGTTAACGCGGCGGAAATGACTGTGGATCGATTTACGACACCACAAACCGGATATGCGCCGTTTTTTTGACACAATAGTCAAAAAACACAGCGAACACAGCCATTTCACCAGAGGAGAGCCAAAATGGATCCCAGATGCCACTACAGACTCCAGGAAGATGACAGCAGACCAGGAACCAGCCAGGAGGACCCACACAAGAACCATGACACTTTTAAGAAGAAAAGAAAGTGTTGCTTCAGTGCAGAGGAGCAGGAAATCCTGGTTAAAGAGGTGACGGAACACCAGCACCAACTGTTTGTCACATCAAAGTTGCCAATCAGTAGGAGAGATGCTATATGGCAACAAATTGTCGACAAGATTAACAGTGTGGCTGAAGTACACAGAACAGTCATCGAGTGCAAGAAACGCTGGCATGACTGCAAACGCAGGACCAAGGAAAAGATGGCCAGGAACAGGAAGGCAGCACTGCAGACTGGAGGGGAGAGTCCAGCACACCAGGAGGCCCTGGACCACATGGAGGAGATGGTCGCAGCCGTCATCCCTGAGGAGATCGTCACAGGGATTCAAGGACAATACAGCGCAGACTACCAGGAGACAACGCACATGCAGGGTAAGTTGCATGGGGAATTATAATGCAATAATGTCAACTGTGAGCATGGGGGGATACCGACCACTAAATGCATTGAAGTCATCTAATACATGGAGTGGCATGGGTAAAGGGGCACGGCATGGGAGTATGGCCTGTTCCGAGAAGACCTGGGGCACACCATTACACAACACCAACAACAGTCCCATGGAGGCATGCTGTCATGCCAAAGATGGAGCAAAGGGAAAGCCACGACAGGAGGGAAGGCCACTACGTCAAACTTACATCCTGGCACTCGTCAGCCAACATACCACCTACATTAACTAGGGCCCTATTAGCAATCCTCTAGCCAAACCGACAACTGCAATGTAAATGCGACAACAGTTGCCACTATCACCTCTGATCTGTGTGCAGCTCAAGTAGCCAATGGCAGTAACCTCCCCATGGAACATACACACCTAAATTAGGGGGTGAGGATGACATCTGCAACAATCCCCTAAAACAAGACAAAGGCCGCAGTACACTCAAATGTCAATGCCCATAGTTGTCACAAACATCAGCCAAAGTAAACAACAATAGGAGCGACACAGCACTAAGGACACACCCATGCTGCATATGTCAGGGTCCATCCTGTGCCTGGGTAACAAGGCAACATCCCAAATGTCATACTGCTCAGACAACAGCATTGAGGAGGGGACACATGTAACTGGTCACTGAAATACACCTGCACAGTCAGAGGATGAAATAGGACACTGATACGACTATCAGGGCAATCCAATGTAACACACATTACCCAACATCAGCAGGACCCATTAACAATGTCAACATCCATATCAGATCATAACATTGCCATGCATAGGATATGCAACATGTCAATTACATTTAAGTCGATGTGAACGATCAGGGATTGGGGCAGGTCCAGATTGTTAAGTGTGCTGCCAGGGCCATCAAAACACCCACAGCCAGTGAAAGGTCTCACCATGAGAATGGATATACACGGAGGGTCGAGTAGGACAAGAAGGTGGCAATTCTCTATTTGGCATAAACCAACACCTAGAGGAGATGAGGCTGACAAGTCTGATAACTCAATAACATACATGTGACACACAGGTGGGCCATAGGCCTGAAACAATGCCCATCTGAAGGACTGCAGATATTAATACAAAACAAGATCACAAAGTGAATTCAGCAAAAGGCAGGCACATCACGTCAAAAGTGTCACAAAACAGACACACTAATTGTACCCTGTTTCATTGCAGAGGAAGATGGATCTCCTGCCGATATGCCTGTCCCAGATTTCCCTGATGACATGGATGACGAGCCGATAAACATTCCCCAGGAGACTATCCAAAAGGTCCTTGAAACCCTCCAGACCCCACCTTCAGTCACAAGGAGGAGCACAGAACAAGCAGCCATCGCAGAGGAACCACCAACCACCCCAATTGTAAGACCTGCCATCTCCAATACAGCTGAGGACTCAGACGACACTGGCACCAGCTTTGAGAGAACTGTAGTTGGAGTACAGCGGGAGCTGGCCAAGGAGGTGCGGCTGGGGATGCAAAATATGGCAGCCAGCCTTGAGGGGATGCGTTAGTGCATGAAGTCATCTGCAGATCAGGCAGCAGCTATGCAAGCCCTAACATCTATCTTGCAGGAACTGCAGAAAACCCAGAAGGAAATCAGCACAGCTGTAATACAGTTGACCCAACACCTACAACAGCAATCCTGTCAACGCGTGCACAAATGCAACATTGAACCCCTCAGGGCTGACCTGGCTGCCTACCATCGTGATGTGGCTGCTATTCTCAAGAACCAGCAGGCCCTCCTTGCAGCAGTACTGCCCTTAAGACCTTCACAGGGAGCAGCGACCGGGATGTCTGACTCCACGTCTTCTAACACTGAGGTGTGTGTTGCCCCTTCACAACCAACAACAACAAGGACAAAGCAGGCAACACACACATCAGAAGAGGAATACATGGAACAGATCACATTCACAAGGAAAAGTACCCGGAAGCATTAGTCCCTGCCACATGGCCAACTATTACCGAAGTCCTGCGTTTTGAAACATGACAGTCTTACAACAACTGTACTCAAGCACTGTTCTGCTAACCACTGTATATCTTGTCACCCAGACCAGTGATTGTCTCTCTCCTTCTCATTGGCTAAGTCTGTCCCTCTGCACTGTCTGAAACAGCAACCCCAGCATGACAAAAGCATTTTGGTAAACCCTTGTGTTGGATCACACTGGAAGATATCACTATAATGTACTCACAATCATGGACAATGTACATATAGCACTACAGCACTTTTCAATAAATAGCACTTACAAAACAAATCTGTCTCTGGGTAATGTGACATATCAACTGCACAGTAGATAATTGAAATGTCCCTACTGTCAAATAACATAGCTTATCAATACAACTGTCCAGATATTATGTAGTTAGAGAAATCTGCACAGTGACCATGATTGCATCATACTCTGCCCATCCTGAGGGAATAATCTGATGAAGTGAGAAACCATACACCACCATGCTGTGCTGGACAGAAGAATGCTTCCTCAGGGGATAACTAAGTCATCAAATAGTGCCCGCTAAATGTTGTCAACATGCAAAAATAACACAATAAACATGCCACACTAATCTAAGTAAATACAAAAAAAAAACTGCACAAATGAAGGTGTCTGAGTTAACATACAAATAGGTACTCATGGCGAACTGTGTCACAAATGATGTATGAGGGTCTTGAAGACAAGAATGCAAGATTGCCAATGAGAACTCATCTTATAAGGGTGTGCATGATCATCACACTGCAGTCAGACCTAAAACTGTTTCCCCAATATCAAGTCTGGAAGCACTGTTAGTGACTTTGAAAACACACTTATCAACAGAAACACATTGGGATCCATATTAACTCTGATTGGTGGTTGCAACAAAGGGTAGACACTTTGCAAGGTAGCTCTGGGTTAGCTGCCAATCGTACAGCTCAGTTGGGTTTTGTGTGTAGCATTGGACACAGATGTTATAGTTCAAAAGAGATGTACACTGAATCCAAACCCGACGATCAAGTACCATTCAACACATACTATTAAGGGGTAACAAATATTTATTAAATGCTAACCACAGATGAGGAAACTGAGGGAAAAATCTTACCTACCCTAATCTACCCTGACTACTCATTACGCACAACTGTCCCTAACTAACCTAAGCTCCACTTATTTAACACATGTAACGATACGTTCTAAACATCTACTCCCCACGCCCCCTTATGAGACGGGACACATTGAGGACAACACATACTAACCTAAACACATACTATACTATCCTAAACAAATATATATAGTTTTGCTTTTTTTTTACACACAAGAACCCCAACATAGCCCACCACCCACACATGCAATAAGTCCAAAAATAAACAAGCAGGACCCCCTACCCCCCACCCACTAACACTGACTAAACTAACAGCCTATACTAACCTAACACTTAGCCCCCTAAGCCCACTAACTATAAGAACAAGGAAAGAAGAGGGAGGGGAGGGTATCATGTCCATCTATTCAACTGTCTAGAGGTTGGCCCTCCGGAGGGTCCTCTTTATATCCTTGACCCGCCGTTTAATGTGCTGCACGTCCCGGCTCAGGTGGCTCACCTTGCGCAGCACTTTGTCCATCTTGTGTTCAAGTCTATTGAAGGCTGTAGGGTCAACAGCTAGAGCAGTGGCAGTCTGGGTACCGGTGGAGGAGATCTGTGTGGGCTGTCCTGCACTGGTGGCAATGCTGGGGCCAGGAAGTCCAGCAGATGTAGAATCAACAGAGGCAGCTGTGGGTGGGGCCACCTGGCTCTGATTGGTGGTTGTTTCTGTGGTGGGCACAGTAGGCCCACCCTGTGGGAAGGCTCGCCATGCCCCGGAGGCACATTCATGGCAATATCGCCGGGCCATCCTCCGGAACCCCGACTCCACCAGCAGGATGTGTTGGTATTGCATGGCCCGACGCTGAAATTCCCGGACCTGGTCTGGAGTCATGTTAGCTGCTGTGAAGACAAATGCAGATATGCCACATTAGTAACTGCATTGTGTGAAACGGCACAGCAAGTTAATCAGACATTACATCTACTGTACTTGTAACAGCTCATATCATGATACAGAGCATCGAATGTCCCTGAGGAAGTACATGGCAGGCCAGACAACAAAGGTCACATCACACAAAGCACATCCATAACCCACAAGATGGGTAACAACTGGCCTTGACTTGCAATCTGAGTTCTGAGAGTTAACATCTAAGAATCATGCTGCATATCCTCCACCAAGAGCTGGGCTACAAATGTCACTGTACGGAAAGCAAAACTAAAGCCACATGGTCTGCAAGTTGTAACTGGACTTGCCAGTATAGTACCAAGTGCCAAACCTGAGTGTGTGTATACTAGTATGCAACCAAACTGTCACTTATTCACATGTATGTGTAACATACTGGTAGCATTAGTACTAGGTACCCCATTCACAAACCCATGGCCGTGTTTGAGGGGGGGCGGTGGATACACAACTATGATTTGCCAACAACATGTACACCGAGGAGTGTATAGGCTAATCCACAGATGCTTGTCTCTACAGACACACCACAGGTAAGGTCTATCTACAATTTGGAGTCAGCAAACCCTAGAGCACTCATAGGGTCAGACATGTCAGGAAAATAAGAACTTAGTACACAACATATACTTCCAGTGAGGCCTGACTTACATCAGACACAGAGTTGCTAGAACACCCATGATCATGAATTGCATGCACACCTAGGCCATTACACTCAGGTTCCACAGACTTGATGCACTACATGTGGAAGTACATGCTGCTAGGAGGTTCTACCTACTGTTTCAAACTTACGTAGGTAAATAGTGAAGCAGATGTCTATTGGGAAGCTATTAGCTCCAGCAATCTTAGAGAATGTGGGTCTGACAGGCTGACTAAATGGGGGCTGACTTCCATTGTGACTCTTGGTGATACAAGTGTCAGAGACATGACTATCCCCTGTACTCACAGTGGGGCCTACAGGGATGTCCTACAATCCCTACATGATACCATTGGATACGCATTGGCTAACTCATAACATGTGAGAACTGCATTCCCACTCATGGAACAAGTGAAAAACTTGCCCACCGCATCACACCTTGCTATGCGTCCAACTCACACGAGTCCATAACCAGCAAACACAACACATAACAGACATATCAACAAATACTGTAGTGGTCAGGGTCCTCAAATGTCGCCACATCTCCCACAGTGTAGGGCTCCGGTCCACCTGTAAGGTATGGAAGGAAGAAATGTGCTCAAAATCTGTGCACAGTGCAACATTTTCACTATCATTTACAATGTGTAGGCTGAATAAGGACATGGCAGCCATTCAGACATGATGGTACTGCATCTGATATTTCACGGCCAACTTGTACTTAGCATGGGTCTCCTGTGAAAAGTTACACACATATCTGCACACATACATTGGCCCTAACTATCATGTGGTTGCAAACTTGCCCCAAAATTGGTGAGCACTAAAAAATATGGAGTGTAATCGTCTCATCATGTGCATCCAAGAGAAACATCCAACGCCTGGTTACTTGAGGACTGCATTACCAGTCAAACATGCCTTGTGGCCATGACACATTTAGTGCACATAGGCCCAATGTACAGAGGGAGGGGCAGTGACTCCTGTAAGCCATCCTGTTGTTACAGTATAGTCAATTGATGTGGCCCAGCTATGGTGATTTGCACCAACCATGGAGATGTAAAGCCATGTGCATACACTTGGACTGCCATCCATATTTGGATTGTGGCTCAACCGATTCCAACAAACATCTTAAGATGTTAGCTGAGGGCACCTTACACCTTTTCACAATGTTTTCAAATCATTAACTGACATGTATCCAAAAAGATCAAGAAACACAATAATCCCACACATTCATAGTACTTCTGTGAATGCTTTCCTTCCACACTCACCAGACTAACATGAGACCAATGTTTGAGCCACTTTGCTATAATCAATTGACGTGAAGGCAGCACTCATTTTCAGCATCATGTAGTGCTTCTAAATTCAGTCTAGCAATTGCATCAACATTGTTGGCCTAAATGTTGGTACATCTGTACTTCTCTGTCAATAATACCCTATATAGACATGATTGGCTTCTATTTTGTTAGCTGTGCTGACAAAAAGGCCGCACCAATTTCCTTCATGGTAAAGTTACCTGTAAGTTTGCTGAGCAAGTGCTACCTGACAGTTAGCAATTGTGATCCTTGCCATAGTGCATCAATGATCCCCTTATATTTCCCCAAAATTACACACAGTCATCAAGTTAGCTGGCAGACATTGCACTAATCCACTGATGTCACTACAGAGCATTTAATCGTGCATAATAACAATAGTCGTACTCACCAACAGTGCCATCAATCATGATTCCTAGGTGGTCCAAGAGATCCTGCTCCCTGGTGATGAGGTCAGCCCACCGGTGCTTCAGCTGGTGGTCACTCCTCTGGCTGGCATACACACGCTGCAGGTGATGCAGCACCTTTCCCCACCGGATTCTGCGCGCCTCTGTCTGGTACCCCTGTATGACCCTGCCCCCTGCCTGGATCATGAGTGGCAAGAAATGTGTCACCAGCCAAATGAAGCCCCCCAACTCCTCTTCCCCCATCCTGCTAGGACGTGGCCTACCAGACATACTTATAATTGAAGATAAGGAATAGGGGTAAAAGAAATAGAAAGGGGAAATGGGTGAAAGTAGGGGTAAAAAGACAGAAAAAAAGTAAACCTAAACACTAAAAGAGCCCAACTATCCCCAAGCTAACACTACCCACAACAGACTCCCACAAACAATAAATATACAAGATAAATGGACAAATGTAGACAAAACACAGTACTACAGTATACTCAAACAATATTTATTTCACAAAAGGACTTTACAGATAGCACACAGGACAAATACAGCACAAAATCTCAGGACAACACTCTCTACACAGCCACACAGTCTAGAAGGATCATAGACTGCAAAGTGAAAGTGAAAGTACACCCACTGTACATGATCTGTAAACAGGATATCCTATTACATCACTTCCTGTATGAAAAGTCCCACCTTTGTCGCGTTATGCGTCATTTTTTGTTGCACAAAACTGTATTTGCATCATTTTTTTTTTTTACGCACAGACGTGAATATTAACCTGCATCCACATAATGATACATTGACTGTACAAATATCTGGATGCGGACTAAATTTCACTCCTGTGCATTAAAAAAAATGACGCAAATACAGTTTTGGTAAACAAAAAATGACGCACACCGCTAGGGACGTCAAAATTACAGTGCATTAACTGGTTTGGGGCATTTTTACTTGTTTTTTGGTTATTTTACATTTGGAACACATCAGAGATTGGCTAATTGAAGACAGTATTGTGTTGATGGTGTATGTTCACATGTGTGACATCATACTGCAGCGGAACATCATCCACTACACCCTTCACAGTATGTTCACAGTTGGCTGATGTCATAGATGGTCATAGGTGTGCCCTACATATATGTGTGGCACAAATTGTGCATGTTTGCCATAAGGAGAGGATAGCAATGTGACGCACATACGTACAATACCTAATTGCCTTTGGCTCAAAGTGTGTGCTTTGACAACTAATTTGTTGGTTGACCAAGTGTGTGTGTACATCACATGAAGCATTATTGTACATTTGGTTGTATGAATGTGACGTCCATATGTCCAACCCTAAGATGCAAGTAAAAATTGGAATGAGCAAGGGCATGTGTTAGTCATACATGTAACAACACCCGCAAAGTATACTTCCAAGTTTTAGGGTCACGTAGACACCACATGTGACATAGCATGCACCAGATGGATGGCAGACGCATGTTCATGTCAAAGATCCACCATTTTTACATCCTATGTCCTAGAGCTTTGGCAAGAGCATCCTAGGCACTAGTTGATGAAACCCACAGTGAGTCATACACATGCATTGAGGAAGTGGGTACCATGTTGTTTGCACAGACAGACAAGGGTCAATCTCATATGTATGATGACACCACAGTTGAGGCCATAGAAGTAAGCCCCAACTATCAAGTGGCTGTGGTGGACCAACATACAAGACAGCACGTGTCCACATATTTCCAGTGATCAATTGCACATAGGTGTCTTGTTCATGTGTGTGGTCCAATGATGATCAAGTAGATTGTTTGGGGTATAATTTGTCACAGTTCGGACCAGGACTCATCATGAGTCAGTGGCAGCTATTCCTGTAACTACTGAGTATCCTTGGTTGATCAATGTGAGTAAAGTAGATGTGGACATTTGAACCAAAATGTGGATGGTCCCACCCTGTCACTAAAGACGTGTAATGAGACAGTCAACAGGGCAACCTTGGTGTGCTGAGTGAGATAATGTCTCAATTGTCATCTTCCGGCAGGTGTCATTACAACATTTGTACACAGGTTGGCCTCTGCACTTCCCACTGCATCTGGGAACATCATAGCCTCTGTGCTGTTTATTCTAGCAGCTATTCACCACACACGGCCCATCACTATGTTGTGCACACTGTGATGCTGTGTGTGAACTGTCATGGTTCTGACATTTGTGTATTAGTCATGTACATTATCAGAGGTTGCTGGTTGTGCTGAAAGCCCCGTACCCAATCCCTGCCTATGACTCAGGGACACTGTCACACTTTGTCATTCATGCATAAATGCAACCCAGACAAGGGATGGGCCATGAATTTTGCATTTCCAAGAGGATTTAACTCAAATGGTACAGTTAAAAGGCAGATGATGCTATACAATGTATTTGTGTATGCATGGAAGAAGCCCATGCCCAATGCCCCCTGATGAATGGCAGGTTTGCTAACGCAAGTGTGGTACATATGTAGACACAGGGATACTTTAGTGTGACACACAGACAGTTGCCAGTCAGGCTGACAGAATGCAAGATGATTCAGTAGCCACCTACTGGACAAGTTACATAATCAGTGGTCTGACTGAGACTGTTTGGAGGACAAACTAGACAGTTGACATGTCAATCTGTGTACGTCCTGTGTTTTTGAAGGTGACAAATGAACCCAAGGGCTGTGGTACATGGCTTAATTACTATCAATGGTTGACGGTGTATTTGACATAATGGCGACTCCTATGCTGTTCCAAGCATCATCAGGGGCAGTGCTTTTTGTAATGGGTGGTGTGCATGGAGGTGATCACAGGTGTGGGCTGCATCTGTTTCTCACCAGTCCTGTAGGTGAGACTTGCATTCTAAGGGCCAACAGACATTTTCACAAGGGGAAGCAATCTACATGTGCTAACAGGGATTTGAAACTTGAAGTCAGTGTATAAATTGACCTGACGTCCATGCAGTCAGATGTTCTATGACAATGGCATACCTTAGGAAAGGGTGTAGCACACTGGTTTGCTAATGTTGGTCTGTGTGTGTAGAGGAGGTATTATCAGGGTACACATCTTAGTATACCAGGGATCTCTTCCGACAGGTGGGTTCTGACCAGGTGCATGGGTGTGTCAGGAGTTAGGAAATGGGCTGACATGTGCATGGAATGTCATGTGCGCAATGCATGTCATATGTGTGGCACTTGTGCTGTCTATGTTCTGCTTCTATGGAACTCTAGTCACAGATATTCTTTGCAAATATTGGATGAAGTTGGACTAACTGCTGTCAAGGGTCTTGTCAGACATTCCTGTTAGTGATGCCAAAGCACATTGACTGCCTCATGTATGAGACTTGTTTTCCCCTTATTGAGTGATGGTGTCATAGTTGTGTGCCATATGCTGCGTTGGACCTTGCTTTCAACATGTATGTGTGAAATAGTTGTGGTCCTCTGCTATAGGCCTTCAAAGGAGATATGTACATGATATATGTCATTAAGAGTGTGTGTGTATGTGACCATTGTATGTTAGGCATCACATAAGCTCTGGGATGTTCCGTGTCCTACTCAGTATCTCAGCAATGCTCCATGAGGCAACACTCTTATTCTGATAAGTAGAGATGAAGGTGTGTAAAAAGGAATAGCCAGACCATGATATGGTGATTATAATAGGTGTTTATTTAAATTAGTTAACTAAAGTGGTGAAGGTGATCATATTCAGAAGAAATTATTTACAATCTGTTGCCGCCTGCGTATACCAGCAGCTGTGTTCTGTAGTTCCACTTCCTGTTGCAGGCCAGCATCCTCCTCTTCCTCCTCTTCAGGCATGTGTGGCTCTGGTTCCAGGAGGGGAATGTTTCTTCTGATGCAAATGTTGTGCAATATTGCACTTGTGAGGATGATCCTACAGACCATCTCAGGGGAATATAGGAGGCTACCACCAGTGATGTCGAGGCAGCGGAACCTTGACTTGAGGATGCCGAAGGTCCGCTCAACAATGCTGCGTGTCCTCCTAGGGGCCTCGTTGTATGCACGCTCTGCAGCTGTACTCAGGTTGCCAAATGGTGTCATAATCCATGGCTGGATGCCATACCCCTGATCAGCTGCAAGAGAAAATGAATGGGATCATGTTGATGTAGATGGCACTATTGAAAAGACCTTTAATGGCAGTAGTTGTCTTGTGTTGTTTGTGACTCTTTTGTGTACTAATGTGACATCCTATGCTTGTAGGCTATACCATCTGCATTGTGTTGTTTCCTTGGCTGAACAAGTGTTTGTCTGCTAACCGTTTGTCAGCAGTATGTTTTGGGATTTGCAGTACAGTGTGCCATCCCTAGCATTGTGACTTGTGATACAGGTGTCCGTGTGTCTTCACTGGGGGTGAGATGATAGTTCCATGCACAGTTAAAATTGAAAGTGTTGTTAACACGTTCATATCAAAGTACCCTGGACATCCCATACCTTTAGACTTAGGCAATGTATCAATGTAAAGGTCACTTACAATTTGCAAGGTGGAATTTTCGGAAACCACACTCATTGACGTCTTCACATTAGGCTCTACAGTAAATTCCGATGTGTGACAGGTTCAATGGTGACTTAAGAAACATGGCTAGCGATGTCACAACCTCAGTGTGTTCCTGTTGACATGTTGCTGTTGTGGTGTATGTGTTGTGTGTCCTAGAGGGTTGCTGTGCAGTGTATATATATGTAGGTTTTTGTACTTATCAACAAGTAGTCCATTGCCATACCGTCCATCCTGGAAGTGTTCATTGATGGTGCAGTGACGGAAGATGATATTTAGCCACGATGTTGGTGATCAATCCCCGGTGATTGACAATGGCCTGCACGTTGATGGAATGTGTGTGCTTCCTGTTGCGGTAGAGGTGTTCAGTTGCAGCAGGTGGCACAAGGCGTACATGTGTGCAGTCGATTGCTCCAAGGACATGTGGGAAGCCACTGATTGCGTAGAACCCCTGTTTAGTTTCCTGCTGCTTCTGCAGTGTGTTAAGGAAGCAGATGTGGCGGGGTGTCAGTCGAATGATGGCGTCCAGTACTTTGGGCAAAAAGGCGGAGAATGATGGTTGTGATATTCCGCCAACCAGGGCACCAGTTGTTTGAAAAGAGCCACTTGCCAGCATGTGAAGTACGGCAAGAAGCTTTGTTTCTGTTGGGATGGTGCGGGGTGTCACCAAAGTGGGGGCCAACTGCTGTTCAATGTTTCGCAGCAGCTGCTGAATGGCCTGCCAGTTCAACCGGTACCTCTGTATGATGTCGTGTTCCCTGAGGCCCTGAAGGGTTGTTCTTGGGCAGAATATCCTCTCCTGCCTTCTGCGCTGCCTTTGGGGTCCCTGCTGGTGTTGTTGTAGCTGCTGTTGTTGCTGCTGGGCTCTGCGTCTGCGTGCACGCTGGATTAGTATCACCTCCATGTCTCGATGTTGCTGCTCTGCTGCTCTGCTGTTTGTTCTGTGTGTTCTGATTAAATACAGGTGTGTTTGCCCCATTTTAACGCCTGCCCTGACCCAGGCATTAATTTTTTATGCAAATCGGGCTGTGCCTCATTTTCTGGCTCCGCCTCCCGGCCGTGCATCATTTTTGCCCGAAAGCATAAATACGACGCACGGCCGTTTAAGCCATTTTTTGGACTGGAACGCCTACCTTGCATATAATTAATGCAAGGCGGGTTGCCGCATCCCAAAAATGACGCACACAGCGGAATTTTGTCGGCCGCGGGCTCAGGCGTCAAAGTTTAAATACGGGTCAACATTTGCGCTGACGGAGTATAAATATGCCCCTTAGTGTTTTCTTAAACACCTCCACGACCCTCTACACACTACACTAGGCCTGGGGTCCATTGGTGGTTCGCATTCCACTTTTGGAGTATATGGTTTGTGTTGCCCCTAGGCCTATTATCTCGTATTACAGTCTATTGTGTTCTACAGTGTTTGCACTACTTACAAAGTGCTTTACTTACCTGATTTTGGTCTGTGTGCATATATTGTGTATTTTAATTCCTCCTAATGGAGTATATCCTCTGAGATACTTTTGGCATATTGACACAAAAAAAAAGTACCTTTATTTTTAGTAACTCTGAGTATTGTGTTTCTTATGATATAGTGCCATATGATATAAGTGGTATAGTAGGAGCTTTGCATGTCTCCTAGTTCAGCCTAAGCTGCTCTGCTATAGCTACCTCTATCAGCCTAAGCTGCTAGAACACTACTAATCTATTAGTAAGGGATAACTGGACCTGGCACAATGTGTAAGTACCATCAGTTACCTACTATGAGCTAGGCCAGCTTCCTACAATAAGCAATTGTATAAAGAATTAGAAAGAGCCAGGACTCAGCTAATTTTAGCAAAGCCAGAGAGGGATTTAGAAAAGGTGCAGATGTGGGTGGTTGTGTCTAAAGTAGCAATTTGTGATATTTCTTCACAGCAAGCTGCGGAAACATTTTGGGCATGGAAACAGAAGTGCCACAAGTACAGTGAGTGGGTAGGGCATCTGTTAGCAATTCGCTCTATGCAGAAGGAGTTGCAGCAGGAGATTGAGTAAATTATGGCTGTGCAGGATAGGTTGGTCAATAATCGGGCCAGTATCAAGGAGGCCTTCCGAGGATATTATGAGAAGCTCTATAAAAGGAAACTAGATGAACCAGGCAGTGGGGATAGATGGCAATATTTAAATGTATCTCCCCTGAATAGAATAACTCTAGAAGACACTGTGTCTTTCTACACTCCTATGTCAGTGGAGGAAATAGAAACTGTCCTAAAGGAGTTAGCTTCAGGAAAACCACTAGTACAGATAAGATTTCTCTCGAGTTTTATATAATGTTTTTTTCCCTACTCAAATCATAACTGAGATGTCTTTCTTGGTACAATGCAAACATCTTGTTCTGGAGTCATGGTCCAAAGCTAATATTGTAGTCTTCCTTAAAAAGGGTAAACCTTCCCGGGAGCTGGGGTCATTTTGTCCACTTACATTAATTCATAGCGATGCAAAACTTTACTAAAAAATCCTGGCTTCACGGCTTACTCAAGTAATATGGAAATTGATCTAATCCAGGCAACATGGCTTCATTTCTGGACGAGGGACTATGAATCATATTTGCTAGGTAATCACGTTGTTTGACTTAGCAGGAGTTACAGGAGACCCTACAGTGCTTATTTTTTATTGGATCCTGAAAATGCGTTAGACAGAGTATCCTGGAGCTTCTAATGGACGATAATGAGAAGATACAGATTCAGTCCAGGTATTATCAGAGTGGTAAAATCCATATATCATATTCCTACTAGAAGGGTTTCGATCATGAGGGGACTGTCTAATCCATTACAGATCCAGAGGGGAAGTATACCCATGCTCCCCCTCTATTATTTGCGTTGTATATTGATCCCTTGCTCAGGAAACTGGAATCCAACCATCTTATAAAGCCAGTATGTTCACTGTGATGGTATGCTATGGTTCTTGCTTACATGGACGATGTCATTATCGGAACAACGGATTTTGGTTCTGCATTAGAGGAGATCGAGCGAGAAGTGACAGCCTTCGGCCGGATCTCAGGTTATTAGTTTAACCAGGATAAGACCCAAGTGATGATCAATAAACACCTGCAACTTCAGGATCCATGGTAGTGTAGAAGGCAACATACCTGGGTATCACCATCATGGTGGACCTTGAAAGGGTCTAGAGAGGAGCTTGGCTCAAGTGTTACAGGAAGCTAAGCTGGATTTTCAGAGATTTACCAACTTGCATTTATCTATTGTTGGCCACAGCAATATAGTTAAAATGATATCTCTGCCCAAATTGTTTTAGAGCTATCCCCCTAGAATTTGACCATGGTTGGTTTAAAGACCTTGACAGACTGGTAGGTACATTTTTATGGGCATATGGCAAAGTCATGATATCCTTAATTATCTTAACACTACCCTAGGATAGAGAAGTTTGGGCAGTTCCAAATTTTAGGTTGTACTATTGGGCTGAGGCTCTACATTTTATACGGCCCTTTGTGGGAGGAGGGAAGAAGATCAATGGTGTGGCAAGGAAGTTCCGTCTACTTTTTAGTTACTGATTGGTGAAGAGTCTTCACAGTGCTTGCTACAACACAAAGAACCTAGCTATTACAAAAAGGTTTGATTTAAGACACTGAAAGCTGCTTATAAGATCTGGACAGCACTGTGTAGACAGTTAGGCCTGTACTGATTAAATCGTTATTCCCAACTTTTGTAAAATTATATTCTTCTGGGGATCTTTGGGGATACCATTATGGTGGGCTGGCAAAAGGCAGGGGTCAAAAGATTGGGGGATTTTCTCTAATGGTAATATAGATTCCTTTGAGGAGCTTTGAATGAGGTTTGAGATGACTTGCTGCAAGTTCTTTAAATAATTGAAAATCTGAGACTTTCTATACAGGAAATGGGGAGGGGGTCCTATTGCCGTCTCCGAAATAAAGCTGCTGGGTGTTTTAGAACAGGATGGTAGAAGCTAAATTAGCCAGATCTATGAGGGTTTAAACTCCCTCTTTAGTGACAATATAGAGAAGCAGCAGGGGAAATTGAGGAAAAGGTTAGGTTCCTTAGATTGTTCCCTTCTCGAGTTTCTAGAATTGTCACATACAGCTTTATGCTAAGCTGGATCAGAAGCCCAATATTATAAAACAATATTTGATCTCTGCTACACCCGCATGAAAATCACTAAGTGGGGAGGTCATGTTGCTACCTGCTGCCCCCGTTGCCATCAAAAAGTGGCTAATCTCACTCATATGTTCTGCACCTGCCCTACTCTTGAGTCACTTACTAAGGAAATCTCAAAGTTTCTGGAGGCTTCCTTAGGTATTAAGGTTGCTCTGAATCCCAAACTGGTTCTTTTGTGAGTTCATAGCAACATGGTCCCTAGGCCCCTGCAACTTTTTCTTTTTGTAGCAATGGCAGTGCTGAGACTTTTCATCACTTCAGTTTGGCTGGGCGAGAACCCTCCGCCCGCACACACACACAGCAGCAGTGGCTTTCATGATTATTGGCATTACCTAATTTAAAAAGGGTGGTATATTCTCGTAAGGATAAGAAAGAGAGGATGAAGGGGAGGAGGATATTGACCTATTTCTGGGACTCAGCTGATTCTCACCATGTGGTTCAGTTACCCAATAAGTAGATGTGCCATTTGTTCCACATATTACATTTAGCTATGGTATTTATTTTAACAAATTGATGGAGGGGAAAATCATCTGTAAAATGGGCTGTGATCAATGTCCCTGGGGTGTCACCCATTTGTGACTTCTGGCAAGCGGGCTTCAACGTTCAGTAACCTTACTCGAGATCAGTTTCGGGGGTGCCTTTGCAGCAATGTTACTTTTCTCTACTATATTTTCCTTGTTAGGCCCCCACAACAAATGGCATTGTTTTGAGCTTGGATTGGGTGTAATGCTATAAAGAAAATAGTGCTGTATGAATTGTACTAGTATGTTTGGTGATGGTTTTTTGTCCTGGTCTCTTTTCTTCCTTATTGGGGTTATGGTGTCTGTATAATTATTGAGGTGGAATGTACACATTTGTTACTATTCTCCTCTTGTGCAATTAAGGAAATTTTACAAACAAAATATAAAAAACAAAACAAATGGGCTTTCACCACTCTCAATGAATAACCCAGGGCCTCATTTAAAAGATATTAGTACCTGCTGGACATCCGCCAAGCGATGCCATGGATGCGCTGTAGTTACAATACAAAACTCCATGTTTTCACTGGTGTGTCAGAATTTCTGGCACATCTGTTGGAACTAAACTGATGCACTACTAGGTGTGGCATTAATCTGATGCAATATAAGCAATGTGATCAGAGTCCAATAGGAAAAAGCCCTGCATCAATTTTATGCCTGCTCTGAGCAGGCAGTAAAATTCTGACGCAGTGAAGTTGTAGAATGACACAGTGGAAAGTTGTAAATTTCACTGCATCAGTTCTGCTTGACTTTTTCCATGGGAAAGCGTGCCCTGCATATATTATACCTGGTGCAGGTAAAATGTGATGCAGGGCTTTACAAACTGACACATTGGGCCCAAAGCATCAGTTTGTAAATATGGAGCAGTGTAGTGCACTGCTAGTGCCACCGATACATAAAAGAAAATGACTCAGTAAAGGTGCAAATGGCTTGTAAATGAGGCCCCAATTTGTTAAATGGGGAATGGAAATGTATTGCTGTCACAAAACAACATCCAATTGATGAATTTATTTAGTTTTGTTACATAAATTGACAATTTGAAGTACAGGTAAGGAGGTGGCTAATAATCAATAATGCAAAATTCGAATACCATAACACCAGATCCAAAGCCAGCTTACACACACATTCAGACCTCCAAGTATTTCTGGTATTTTGTATTACCATACAAATCGAAAGATACTACCGCTTTAATTATTAATGCTAAAGTTAATGGCATCAGAAGCATGCAGCATTTAAGCTGATGCAAATAGTGGACTGCAAGTCATTAATACATGGCAGCAGACAATTCTTAACACACTCAGCTATTTCCCTGCTAAAAAGTGAAGGAGAAATGGTGCATCATACCACACTTGACAGTAATAACATGCAGAATACCTTGGGGACAAAAAGCGACTGGTGATAAAGTGGGAAAAGTGTTGTATTGCCACCAGAAAGGAAAGGTGGTGATAGAAAATGTCGTGTCTTGTCTGATAAACTATAAAGCAGAAACTGTAGGGCATATTTACAAACCCCCTGACACCTGGAAGCACAGCAAGTGACCTTGCTGCACTGGCCTGCACCACATGGAAAGGACAGAAATGCACAGTATTTACAAGATACAATGCATTTCTTTCCCTTTTTCCTGCATTGGTGCACAAATTGCTGCTTAGGGCCATTACAGGCACCCTTGCGTCTGCATTTTCAGCAGGATTGTTTTTGTGCAGGAAGGAACACCTTCCTGCACAAAAACAATTCCAGGAGGTATTTGATTCTTTCTATGTATATTGCAGAAGAGGAACAACAAGGGGAGGCATTCAATTTTGACACACTCCCAGGTTCTTGTAAATCTGGGACTACATCAAAACCCATGGGTGTTGCGTGGGAAGATCCACCACAATGCCCATGGTTCACTTCTCTGACGTAGTGTAAGGCAATGCAGTGACTTCCTCTGCTTTGCATTATACCATATCTACAAGGCCAACAAAAAGCCACTCAAACTGGCTTTGTTTGGTCTTGTAGATATGGTCTGCAATATGTCCTGGCGATACATCACAAAAAGTGACACATCAGCGGCGCACAAGGCTTGTAAATATGCCCTTACATTTTTTTGTTTGTTTTTGCTGCAACTGATGATTACAGTGGTCAACTATGAGACAAAAACAGGATGCTATATGATATAGCCTAAATCTGGACCTGTCTGGCTTTCCTATTATCTCTGTAACACATGGGTCAACTTGGACATCTCTGAGGTTGGCTAGTGTAGGGATACATTTTTTGCATATTTAATAAATGGTTAAAATCATACATCTGTTTTATCCAACGCTTTGCAGAAGGTTTTATACTGTATTATCTTTTGCCTTTTTAGGGCACCACTTTTATTGCCAGTAGACATCTCTGGGGTTGTAAAGGATGTAGGGAGCAGGTCACTGCTCATTAACAAGGGAGTTGTGGTGAGTCGCTTTCTGTTCACTGGCAGCTTTATAATGCCTGTAAATTTATATTTAGATTTGTGGACTAACCACCAGGAAACAGGTTGACTAACCACCAGGAAACAGAAGAGACATAGGCCCTCATTACAACCCTGGCAGTAAATCCCATTTTCTGCTGTGCAGAAGACCACCAACATACCGTTGTGGCAGCGGAATTCCGCTACAGGTATTACGACTCACAGCTCAGAATCCACCACAATACAGACACCCACACAAGTCCACCACACCAAAGGTCAGTTATAAACTGGCGATACCAAAACCTACACCGTCACGCCAACATGAAAACGCCCACACTATCACAACCCACGAATCAATGTGGCGGACTTTCAACCACAGTATTCCATTGGCAGCACACACCGCCACGCTCAAAATACACACACATTTACAAAACACAACCACATTGGACAATTCAAAATACACACACCTGATACACATACACACATCACACCCTCACACCCAATCCAATATAAAACACACACCCACATCACCCACAAACCCTTACAACCAAAATTCAGAGAGATAGACTACCTAACACAACACCAGCATCCACAGACACACAACACCATCACTCATACAATATCCAGGCACCCTAAACAACACACACCAAACACATCCCCTCACACATCAAAACAGACAGCACCTCACACATCACCCACACCACATCATGGCACCTCAAGGACACCCCAGGTTCTCTGAGGAGGAGCTCAGGGTCATGGTGGAGAAAATCGTCCGGGTAGAGCCACAGCTATTTGGATCACAGGTGCAGCAGACATCCATTGCAAGGAAGATGGAGCTATGGCGCCGAATTGTCGACAAGTTAAACGCAGAGGGACAGGATCCAAGAACACAGGATGACATCAGGAAGAGGTGGAACGACCAACAGGGGAAGGTACGTTCTGTGGTATCCAGACACCAAATTGCTGTACATAGGACTGGCGGTGGACCCCCACCTCCTCCCCCACAACTAACAACATGGGAGGAGCAAGTCTTGGCGATCATGCATCCTGAGGGCCTCGCAGGAGTAGCAGGAGGACTGGACTCTGGTAAGGCAAATCTTTACTACTTCATCCCCCCACCCCACCTGCATGCCATCACATACTCCCACCCTCACCCCCATCACCCCAACAACCCACAGATACCCCACTAACACAGCTCACACATCCCGAAATCAAGCCCTGCATGTAACACCAATGCATGGACACCCATCACCAAAGCATGTCCAGTAGAGAGACTCACTCATGCCCCAAAATCACCAATCACACAAGGGCCACGACAATAATGCAAGCACAGGAGTAGTGGGTCACTCACTCATTGCACAAGATGGCACACACAGATACAATAACTATGCATTTACACCCCAACAGGACCCCTACCCAACATCACCGGACAGGAGGTGCCAGCCATATCCAGTCCCCCCACAGAAGAGGCCCATAGTGACGACAGCAGCTCTGCACGCCTGGATCAAGATGACCAACCCGGCCCATCAGGGACCTCGGGACAGTCAGTTCCCCTGACACAGTCACAAACCACCACTTAACCTCCCCCCTCAGGAATCACAGCCACAGCACCCACCCAGTGGGCCCATCCCTCTGTCCCCAGGCCACGTCAATCAGCAGTGTATCCACCACTACAGGGAACTCAGGCAACCCCACTAACACAGGACGATCAGGGACCTGGGGGCAGTGGCAGTGGACACACGGTTCAGGGGACAGAGGCACAGGATAACAGGGAAGCTGGGAGGACTGCTGTGCGACAGGGGGAGGACAGGCCCAGGGAACCTAAACTCCACGAGGCACTTACCACCATTCCCAGGAGACCATGAGCATGGTACTGGCCAAGTTTCAGGAGACCCAGCGGATGAAGGAGGAACACTACCTGGGGATCAGGGAGGACTTGAAGTCCATCAACACCACCCTGGTCACCATTGCAGGGGTGCTGGCAGACCTTCTCAACACCAGGAGGGACACAGTGGCACACCAACGGGCCCCTGACACGAGCCTGGACGATGAACAGCCCTCCACCTCTGCCATGCTAGTGGACAGGAGGCACCACCACAGGCACCACAGGCACAACAGGCCACCAGCACCCCACCCCCTGCAGATGGAGAACCACCCCACAAACAGTCCCTGAGATCCAGGAACAAGACAGAGAACATTGCCATGACCCCCGCCAGGAAATGGGACCCCCCCTTTGAATGACACCCTTCGGTCCCTCTTTGTCACCCTGTCCACCTTAAACTGCCATTGCTCCACTTCCTATGTCCCATTGGACAATACACTTGTGAACTGGACTCTGCCATGTCTCACTGGAAGTATTGCATGATGATGTTGTTTCGGTTTTCGACATCTTCTTCTGCCTCCTCTTCTTCACTGTCCACAGACTCCATAGCTGCCACAAGACCACCATCTGGCCCATCCTCCTGCAGAAAAAGCGCCTGGGGTCGCAAAGCTAGGTTGTGCAGCATACAACAGGCCACGATTATCTGGCACACCTTCTTCGGTGAGTAGTATAGGGAACCACCTGTCAGATGGAGGCACCAAAATCTGGCCTTCAGGAGGCCGAAGGTGCATTCTATTATCCTCCTAGTACTCCCATGTGCCTCATTGAAGCGTTCCCCTGCCCTTGTCCTGGGATTCCTCACTGGGGTCAGTAGCCATGAAAGGTTGGGGTAACCAGAGCCACCTGCAAATGTCGAGGGACAACTGTTAGACACACACTAACCCTTAGGGACAACCCCATACCCTGACACCTATGTAAACTGTGTTGGTACCTTTGTCTCACCTATTAGCCACACACGGTACCTCAGGAGTTGCCCCATCACATAAGGGATGCTGCAATTCCTCAAAATGTAAGCGTCATGCACTGAGCCAGGACACTTGTCATTCACATGGGAGATGTACTGGTCTGCCAAACACACCATCTGCACATTCGTTGAATGGTAGCTTTTCCTGTTTCTGTACACCTGTTCATTCCTGTGGGGGGGTTACAAATGCCACATGTGTACCATCAATGGCACCAATGATGTTGGGGATATGTCCCAGGGCATAGAAGTCACCTTTTGAGGTAAAACGATGTAGCTGCGCATGTGTTTCAGCAGGGCAGATAACACTCTGGACAACACGTTAGAGAACATTGGCTGGGACATCCTTGAGGCCATGGCCACTGTTGTTTGAAAAGACCCACTGGCCAGGAAATGGAGTACAGACAGAACCTGCACTAAAGGGGTGATTCCTGTGGGATGGCGGATAGCTGAAATCAGGTCTGGCTCCAAATGGGCACACAGTTCCTGGATTGTTGCACAATCAAGTGTGTATGTGATTATGATGTGTCTCTCTTCCATTGTCAACAGGTCCACCAGGGGTCTGTACACCGGAGGATGCCGCCATCTCATCACCTGCCCCAGCAGACATGCCCTATGGAGGAGAACAGCGAGCAGAGGGTCATCCAACACTCAGGTATCACAATATGTTATTTGCTGAAACGTTGGTAAATCGCAATGTGCTGGTATCTGTCTGTAATCCCGGCCTAGATAGGTGTGACGCAGTTTTTATCCATTCCATGTGGCCCCCTGAAATGGCGGATGCCTGACCTGTAAGGTGGGACAAGGGAAAATGAGGTAACTGCGCTGGCGTCGTACAGTGTCGCGGTGGGCGGTCGAAGACTGCGGCGCAATTCAGCATTGGTTAACATTGGGCACTATGGGTCCAGGAGCCAATGACAATGTACGCCGGCGGTGACGGTACGCACCGCTGCGGACGTGACTGCCATTTCCTTACTGTTCCCTCACTTGATACCTGACCTTCAACAGGAGAGGACCTACACTGCAAGTGCTGCTGTGACCTGTGTCTGGATCGACGATGGTTACAGTGTCTGGGGAAAGGGCCCCTGCCTTCACTTTGGAGGAGTTGGAGAAACTGGTGGATGGGGTCCTCCCCCTGTACACACAACTGTACGGTTCTCCAGACAAACAGGTGAGTACACTGTGAGCATGCTGCGTGGGCAATGTCTGTTTTGAGTGGTGTGGATGGGAGATACACGTGGGGGGGGCTGAGGCCTGCATGTGAGGATGGTGAGTGTATGTGCATCAGGGCATGGATGGAAACTGGTGGGCAATGAGCATGACGGTCCGGACGAATGAGTAATTTCCTGGGGTCTACCATAGAAATAGCACCCACTGCCGTAAAAGATGGGAGGACCTGCACCGCTGGAGCAAGAAGACCGCGGAGGCCCAGCTGGGGATGGCCTCCCAACATGGAAGGGGTGCCCAT
The DNA here is from genome assembly GCF_031143425.1 of Pleurodeles waltl. Taxonomy (NCBI): domain Eukaryota; kingdom Metazoa; phylum Chordata; class Amphibia; order Caudata; family Salamandridae; genus Pleurodeles; species Pleurodeles waltl. The sequence goes on from NC_090447.1 coordinate 929,684,696, forward strand.
TGCACCATGACCCCCCTGATGTACCGGATCCTGGCGGTGGCTTATCCAGAGTTGGATGGGCACTTGAGGGCATCACAGCAGCCACAAGTGAGTGAGTACACTCTCATTCAGCTGACTCTGCACGCATTACGAGGTGTCTGGGTGGGGGAGGTGGGCTGTGGGTTCCCCCAGGCCGGGGCGAACTTGGTAGGCAAGGTCCCTTGTTAGGCAAGCTCTGTGGCACCCCAACCCCACTAGACTTAGTCAGGGTCTTGTGACTTCCAGGTGTGCAGCAATTGGGCTTAGGCCTCGTACCCATGGGCATGTGAATTTGCTAGGAACTGTTAGTGCATAGCTTAGTACAGAGGGCTGCTCCCTGTGTGTTGTGTCCACCAACGGTAGTGGTATTGCATGCACTGAACATGTTTTTCTTCTGTCTTCCCACCCCCCTTTTTGTTTTGTCTCCCTGTTCTTGTGTGCACTAGCATCATCTGGCGGAGGAGCAGTGGCACCAGAGCAGGAGGGAGCTGCAACCCACTTGGCCCTGGAGGTGAAGTAATGGAGTCTGCAGCCACCAGTGGGATGGAGGGCAAGGGGAGCTCCACGACGGGGACAGGAGCATACACCAGTTACAGCGACTCCTCCTCTGATGGGAGCTCCCTTGCAGTGGCAGGCACCTCTGTGCCCACCTTATCAACAGGTACAGCCGCCACTCCCCCCTACCAGCACCGCCCTCCCAGCAGCCCATCAGCATGTGTCCTGTGCCCGCTCACCCAGGAGGGTGGGCATCTACTTCGCCCCAGGCACTTCAGGCCCTGCCCCAGTCAGCCCTGCTGCCCTCAGTGAGGAGCCTATTGACCTCCTGAGATCCCTCACTGTTGAGCAATCAACCATTTTGAATGCCATCCAGGGTGTTGAGAGGCATTTGCAACAAACAAATGCATACCTGGAGGGCATTCATTCTGGGCAGGTGGCCCAACAGAGAGCATTTCAGGCTCTGGCCTCAGCACTGATGGCAGCCATTGCCCCTGTGTCCAGCCTCCCCCCTTCAACTTCCTCCACCCAGACCCAATTCCCTGTACCACAGCCTATCCCAAGCACTCCATCAGACCAGCATGCACACTCATCAACACACAAGAGTGGACATGGCAAACATAAGCACCACACATTCCACAAGCACTCACACAAGCACCATACCCATGCAGACACAGCAACATCCGCTGCCTCCACTGTGTCCCCCTCCACGTCCTCTTATTCCCTCCCTGTCTCGTCTCCACTCACACCTGCAGGCACTACATCCTCAGCCACTACCTCCATCACCAGCATGCCAATCACCACACACCTCTCACGTGCAATCACCACCCCCACTACCATTCACACATCCCCTTTGTCCTCTCCCAGTGTGTCGTGAGCCCTCTTCCCAAAGTACACAAACACAGGCACACACCCACCCAACAGCCATCCACCTCACAACAGCCTCCGGTCCATGCACCTCCAACCAAATTCAGCAAACGTGCACCTCCTACAACCACTGCCTCTTCCTCCACACCCAAACCCCCTCCATCTTCCCATCCCAGTGTGTCTAAAAAACTTTTCCAGGCAAACTTTGACCTCTTCCCTTCACCTCCTCCCCGTCCTTCCCCTAGGGCCAGGCTTTCTAGGTCCCAGCCCAGCACCTCAGCCACCAAATCCCCAGGCACAATGGTGCCAGCAACTGCGGGGTCATTGAGTGCGCCACCCATCAGGGCTGCCAGTGTGCCACGTAGCGAGGGCAAGGACATTCCGCCAGCTGCCAAGGTGAAGAAGATGCCCACATCCCGGAGGGAGAAGCCGCACCTACCAGCCACCAAGGGCTCCAACAAAACAAAGAGGGACAGCGGCAAGACACCTGTGGCACCATCAAAGGTGGGGAAGGGACAAAAGCAGAAGAGCAGGTCAGGACAGGGCACGGTGGCACCGATTGAGGAACTATTGTCACCCGTTCTGTCCACGACTACACCAACCTGTACTGCGGCGAACACCGCCACCTGCCCCGCCACCTGCCCCGCCACCAGCACCGTCACAGCCACCTGAACCACCACCGGCACGTCTGCAGCCTCAGCAACAGTCCCCAGCATCTTCTCCAGAGGGCAGCCGTCCATAGGCCGTAAGCACTGCCACCAGCCGTGTGTCGTGCTCGGACAGTGACACCACCGCTGACATGGCTACTATCCCCAGTGGTCAGTTGTCCGAGGCTGGAGGAGACTTCCTGGACCCTGCCCAGCTTCCATGAGCCATGATTTCCATCACTGTTTGCACCTGCAGGTGGAAGGTGAAGCCGCAGCAGTTGGGTATGTCTCTGCCTCCATGGCGTATCATGCTACCTGTTCCTAGGCAATCTCGTGGCACACACACCCAGGTGAGGGAATGGGACTGGCCACACTACATGTGGAGCACTCTAGGCACAATGCCCCCTCCAGAACCAGTGGAGAATCACATCCACTACCTCAGTCCTTGGCAGGATGAAGCACTCTGGGCACAAGGCCCCCTCCAGAACCAGTGGAGAAAGGCATCCATTACCTCAGTCCTTGGCAGGATGAAGCACTCTGGGCACCAAGACCCCTCCCGAACCAGTTGTAGAATCACATCCACTACCTCAGTCCTTGGCAGGATGAGGCACTCTGGGCACAAGGCCCCCTCCAGAACCAGTGGAGACTGTTATCCCTTGAGAGACTGTGGCTTTGCACTCCCCAGGATAAAGCAGCGGGCAAACCATCCACAGTAAAGACTTGTAAGACTGTGGCTTTGCACTCCCCAGGATAAAGCAGTGGGCAAACCACCCACTGGAAAGACTTGAGAGACTGTGGCTTTGTACTCCCCAGGATAAAGCAGTGGGCAAACCACCCACTGTAAACACGTGAGAGACTGTGGCTTTGTACTCCCCAGGATAAAGCAGTGGGCAAACCACCCACTGTAAACACTTGAGAGACTGTGGCTTTGCACTCCCCAGGATAAAGCAGTGGGCAAACCACCCACTGGAAAGACTTGAGAGACTGTGGCTTTGCACTCCCCAGGATACAGCAATGGGCATGGAGCCCCCTCAATCAGCAGTGGCACTTTGCGTTCATCCGGCTAAGGTGCCTCCCTTCCGTTCCCCCTGAGGTGCCTGTTTATTTTCGATCTGATGCCTCTGCAGTGTTCGCTCCTTTTCGAGTCAGGTATCTTGTGTTGGCTTCGCCCATGCATTTTGGGACCACTCATCCACGGACAATGATTGGTACACTATCCGGACTTGTGTAGTTGGTGTACATATTTGTATATTCTGAATTTTGAACTTTCACTATCACATTTTTCATGATTACAATCGTTACAATAATTTAATTTTGTCCTTGCATTCTTCCAGGGGCTGAGGGGGTGTATATGTAATGTTGCTGCATGTATTTGTGTGTATGGTGTTGTGGGAGAGGGTGGGTGTATTGCGTGTTGCGTGTGTGTGTCACTCACTTTTCCCTCCCCCCTCCCCTGTGTTGTAAGTGCAGTACTCACTGTAGTCGTTGACAGCATCTGTTCTGCTCCTAAAAGAGCAGGAGGAAGACCAGCATGGGCAGGACGTGTAGTTCAGGCTCCATGGCATCCTGGTTCCTCGTTGGGTGTCGAGAGGTGAGTTGCTTCCCTTCTGTGTACTGTTTCCGCAGTACTTTTGATAACGTTGGTTCTGCCCCGGAAAAGGTGGCAGATAGGCCTGTTGTTATACAGTGGGTGGTATTTTGTCCTCCACCTGTCTGTTGGTGGTTACCGCCGCGGTGTTTGTTTCTACCGCATGGCGGTCGGAATGCTAAATTGGCTGTCTATGTTGGCGGTTTCCGCCATGGTCGTGATTCAATTTTTTTTCCGCCGGCCTGTTGGCGGTATTACCGCTGCTTTACCACCGTCCGCCAGGGTTGTAATGAGGGCCATAATGTTTATTCCCAAAAGAGAAGCCACAACAAACCGGACCTGAGTGCTCTTACATTTCTTCTTCTCGTGCACATATCCTTTGTTAATAAATTAATCTCTACGTGGCTGTGACTATTTAGAGCTACTTAAACACCCTGTTTGAAATGAATTGTTTATTTTCTACCACCCACAAAATATTATTATCAGATAGCTTGGTAATTTAACCATCAGCGCTCAATAACATTAATTCTGGACATAAGTCAGATGCCAGGGGAAAATGAGAAAAAGAAACATTTTAAAAACTTTGCAATATCCAGTGATTTTCTCCTGTTGCCATTTAACTTCTTCTGTGGCGAGGACGAGGTGATCCCGTCCAAGGCACCGGTTCTCTGGTGCCTTGGACGGGATCACCTTGTCTTGCACCCGACCCACAGGGGGAGCGTCATCAAGTATTGCCGAGGACACGCTGGAAGCCATTTTCTTCCAGCGCGTCGAGGGAAGAGGACTCAAAACAGGTGAGTCCTTCCCTTTTTGAGGGTTTGGGGAGGAAAACAGACACAGGGGGAAAGGAAAGGGTTTTTCCTTTCCCCGTGCCTGTTTTCAGTGGATTCCTGCTCCACGATCGTGGGTGGGGCCTGAGATCGTGGAGCAGGAATCCCCACTAGGTACCAGGGATTCTTTCTAATGGGATTTAGGGGAGAGACCCCGTGGGCAATGGTCGCTCCCATTGGGGTCTATTTTTTTTTCCTATTTCGGCCCCCAGGGGGGTGCGAAAACCACTAGACACCAGGGAATTTATTTTCTTTGTTTTTGGGCAGCGCCCCATTAGGCAAGGGTTGCTGTCCCGGGTGCAATAATTTTTTATATGTTTCCCCCCCCCCCCCGGGGCTAGATCAGCCATGTTTTTGGCCGATCTGTCCCCCGGGGGGTCGAAACCCACTAGGCGCAAGGGACTGTGTGGTGTGTGTTTTGTGTGTTTAGGGGCACCACTTGGGCAAGGGTCGCCCCCCCAAAGGGGGGAAATTTCGTATTGGCCATCTCATTTTGAAGGCCCATCTGCCCCCAAGGAGGGCAGAAACCACCAATATGGCAGGGATTTTTGTTTTCTCCCCTTTTTTTGTTTAGTGCTGGGGGTGCCCCCTTTTGCCCCCTTTGGCAAGGGTCGCCCCCCAAAAGGGGGCACAGAGCTGTTGCCCATTTCTGCCCCCCTTGGGGGCAGATCGGACAATTTCTTTTACGCCCATCTGCCCCCAAGGGGAGCAGAATCCACTTAGGTACCAGGGATCCTGTGTGTGTGTGTTTTGTTTGGGAGGGTGCGGCACCTTTGGCATGGGTCACCCCGAAAGGGGGCATGTTAGTGATGCCCATTTCTGCCCACCTTGGAGGCAGATCAGTCTATTTTTTTTTAAGCCCATCTGCCTCCTAGTGGGGCAGAAGCCACTTAGGCACCAGGGACAATTTCTAAGTTCTTGGTGGCGGGGTGTTTGTGAACTGGCAAAGTATTTGTATTTGTGATTATAACAGTTTATTTCTTCTTTTTGTTCTAGTTCAAAGCTTTTGCTTCCTTTGCTGTGGATCCTTGTGGTTTTGGCAGTAGTTGTCCTGCGGTTTGCATAGTTGCATGTTTTAGGTAAGTGAAAGCAATTTACTCCAAAGGAGTATTGTTGACATGCATGAATGACATGTTTGTAGGTGGTGTACTAAATGCAGTATTGTGTGTGAAATTGTCCTTAGATTTTAGCACGATGATATTTGTGTTGTCATATGTCTAATTTGCTTTTTTCTTTGTTCTTTTTAGTGGGTTTATCATTGGTGATTGCTGTGTCTGTGCAGAGTAGTTGCTGGTGAGTAGCTTTTTCAGGCATGTGAGTGGTATCGTTTTTTAGTACATAACTCTTTGTGATAAAGCTACACTTTGCTTATTACTTATTTTAGTGCTCGTTGTTGTTGGCAATCCATTTGTTGTTAGTGAGGATAATGGCTAGCCGCAGAGTGACCGCTCAGCAGGTTGTTGGCATGCTCTTTGAGTCATCTTCAGACCATGATTACGAGACTGACTCTGCATCTGAGGCAGAGGAGGAAGTGAGAGATTCTGGCAGTGAGTTTTCTGTCCGAGAGTATTGTTCTGATGAGGAAGCTACTCTCAGTGCAGATGAAGGGACTGTTTTAGAGGAGGACATTGATGTGCCAAGAGTGCAGCAGCTTGGGGCTGAAGGGTTTCCCATTAGAAGACCTGACACCTGGATTGCCCCAAACATGGAGCAGCCACAGTTACCTGCATTTATTGGTCTCCCAGGGTGTAGAGTCAATACGGAAATTTTTTTGCCTGTCCATTTCTTTCACTTGTTTATGAACAATGTATTTTTGGAAGAGATTGTGGAGCAGACTAATTTGTATGCAGAGCAATATTTGAGGGACAACGCTGCCAGACTTAGGCCTCAGTCTAGAGCTACTCAATGGGTTCCCACATATCTGGAAGAGATGAAAAAGTTTTTAGGTTTGACTTTTTTGATGGGGTTGATCAGGAAGCCGTCACTGGCTTCTTATTGGTCTACAAGTCCCTTGATGGCAACAGCTATATTTCCTGCAACTATGACACATAATCGCTATTTGCTTCTTCTTCGTATGCTGCATTTTGTAGACAATGCTTTAGCCTTGCCACGAGATCACCCTGATTGTGACCATCTTTTTAAGATTAGACCTGTCCTTGGTCATTTTGTTGATCGGTTTTCAGAGGTCTATGTTTCAGGCAAAGAGATAAGTGTGGACGAGTCTTTGGTCCTTTTCAAGGGGCGTTTAGTTTTTAAGCAGTACATTCCTAGTAAGAGGGCACGGCATGGGATTAAATTGTATATGCTGTCAGAAAGCAGTACAGGATATGTGTATAATTTCCAGGTCTACACTGGTAGGGATTCCAGTATTGACCCTCCTGGTAGTCTGGCCACTTTTGGAGTTAGCGAAAAAATTGTGTGGGAACTTGGTAGACGACTGTTTAACAAAGGTCACCATTTGTACGTAGATCATTTCTACACTGGAGTGCAGTTGTTCAAGGAGCTGTTTAGAGTGGACACTGTTGCTTGTGGCACAATCCGTTCTAGTCGGAAAGGCTATCCAAGGGAGCTTGTCTGTAAACAACTTGAGAGGGGACAGTGCAGTGCCTTGCGGAATAATGAGCTGCTAGCTCTGACATTTTCAGACAGGAGGGATGTGTACATGCAATCTACAATCCATGATGAGAGTACTTCCCCTGTGACTGTTTGGGGTCAGGTTGCGGAAGTGTGCAAACCTGCGTGCATTTTGGACTACAATAGGCACAAGGGTGGTGTTGATAGAGTAGATCAGAGGTTGAAACCTTACACTGCTTTTCGTAAGTCTTACATGTGGTATTAAAAGTTGTCCCTACATTTATTTCATTTGGCAACTTTTAATGCTTTTATTGTGTTCAAGGATTGTTCACCTGAGTCAAGGATGACATTTGTTAAATTTCAGGAGTCAGTGTTAGAGAGCCTTATTGTGGTGGAACAGGCAAGAGTTCCTAGAGTAGAAGTGGTGGAGGATGTGGCTAGATTGAAAGATCAGCACTTTCCAGATCACATTCCTCCCACTCCCAAAAAAGACTTGCCCACAAAGAAATGTAGAGTATGTGCCCGGAGAGCAATCACGGAGGGAAAGCCGGATGTACTGCCCCGATCGCCCTTCGAAACCTAGGCTGTGTGTGCCCGGCTGTCTTAGAAGTTACCACACCAAGAAAAACCTTTGGGAAATACCGTGAGCATAAACTGCCTATTTTATATTTTCATATGTTCAGTTTCACTGTTGGCATTACTGTCATGTATTTAGTTAGAGCTATTTTTTTTGTAGTTTTGTACTTATTCTATAATTAGTTAGTGGTTTCTTTGTTGTTTCTAAACAAAAAAAAAGTGATGGCTGTGTGCGTGGGGTGGCGCTTGTCTGGCGGTGTGCGTGGGGTGGCGCTTGGCTGGTGGTGTGCGTGGGGTGGCGCTTGGCTGGTGGTGTGCGTGAGGTGGCGCTTGGCTGGTGGTGTGCGTTGGGTGGCGCTTGGCTTGCGGTGTGCTTGGGGTGGCGCTTGGCTGGCGGTGTGCATTGGGTGGTGCTTGGCTGGCTGTGTGCGTGGGGTGGCGCTTGGCTAGCGTGCCAGTCAAATGCCAGTCCACACACTCATCAGCTGGTGTGATTTCTGTATCAAGCATGTGGGGGTATGAAAGTGATGGGCCCTTGACTGGCGCAGTCTGTCGATGCGAGTGTTGTAATGTGCTGGGCCCGTGGCTGGCGGCGTGAATGGTCTTGTGCATGTCAAGTATGAAAGGTGTGTGAATGGACTGTAAAGCGGTTGGTGCCGTGCCGTGGCTTTACAGCTCACGAGCTGTGAGTCATTGGTTCAGTTTTTTGGCCTTTCAGTTATTAACAGTGCATTTCACTTTTGTGAAATCTCTTGTTAATAAAATTTGATCTACTGAACCATCACTCACCCTCGTGCCAAATCTAACCAGTATGTGTTTTAAAAATAAAAAAACCTGCTCCGCTGTAATCAGGCGTCGCAGCACACTTGTGACACGGTAGGGGTCTCAGGTGGGACCCCGATGATGAAGCATGCCACCAACTTGGTTGGTGGGTGAGGGGTCTTTTTCACATAAACCTAAGTGTGTTTCTTTTCACAATTGTAGTGTTTGGCACATCACAGATGTATGTGGACACATCAAAATGATATATTACAAAACTACCTGTGTTTGGGGGGGAGGGGCACCTATGTTTTTGGTCCTGGGTGCGGCCTTCATCTAGGGAAACCTACCAAACCCAGACATTTTTTAAAACTAGGCACCCCAAGGAGTTCAGGGAGGTGTGGCTTGCGTGGATCCCCCGACATTTTCTTACCCAGACTCCTCTGCAAACCTCAAAATTTGCTTAAAAAGGCATATTTTCCTGACTTTTTTTTGTACGATCACCACTCCAGCACAAAATTCCTACTCCCCAGCGTTCCCCTCAGTCTCCCAAGTAAAATGACTCCTCACTTGTGTGGGTCCCCAAAGCAGAGTCAGCCTAAAGATGTATAAAAGAAGAATATGTGCTTATCAACTCGCTGTGCTATCCCCATAATCTCTACAAGTTTGTGGCCTTTTTCTGTTGCAGGCACCTAGCCGACCCAAACAAGTGAGGTATCATGTTTATTGGGAGACTTGGGGGAATACTGGGTGGAAGGAAATTTGTGGCTCCTCTCAGATTCCACACTTTCTGTCACCGAAATGTGAGGAATACGTGTTTTATTAGCCAAATTTTGAGGTTTGCAAAGGATTCTGGGTAACAGAACCTGGTGAGAGCCCCACAAGTCACCCCATCTTGGATTCTGTTTTCCGTAGAGAAATGTGATGTGTCCACATTGTGTTTTGGGGCATTTCCTGTCGCAGGCGCGATGCCTACCCACACAAGTGAGGTACCATTTTTATAGGGAGACTTGGGGGAACACAGAATAGTAAAACAAGTGTTATTGCCCCTTGTGTTTCTCTGCATTTTTTCCTTCCAAATATAAGAGAGTGTGTAAAAAAGACGTCTATTTGAGAAATGCCCTGTAATTCACATGCTAGTATGCGCACCCCAGAATTCAGAGATGTGCAAATAACCACTGCTCCTCAGCACCTTATCTTGTGCCCATTTTGGAAATACAAAGGTTTTCTTGATAGATATTTTTCACTCTTTATATTTCAGCAAATGAATTGCTGTATACCCGGTATAGAATGAAAACCCACTGCAGGGTGCAGCTCATTTATTGGCTCTGGGTACCCAGGGTTCTTGATGAACCTACAAGCCCTCAATATCTCTTCAACCAGAATAGTCCAGCAGACGTAACAGTATATTGCTTTCAAAAATCTGACATTGCAGGAAAAGTTACGGAGTAACACGTAGAGAAAGATTGCTGTTTTTTTCACCTCAATTTCAATTTTTTTTTTATTTCAGTTGTTATTTTTTTGTAGGAAACCCTTGTAGGATTTACACAAATTACCCCTTTCTGAATTCAGAATTGTGTATACGTTTAAGAAATGTTTAGGTTTCTGGGATCCATCTTTGGTTTCACGCCCATTTCTGTCACTGACTGGAAGGAGGCTGAAAGCAAAAAAAATCTGAAAAATTGGGTATGTCCCAGTAAAATGCCAAAATTGTGTTGAAAAATTGGGTTTTGTGATTCAAGTCTGCCTGTCCCTGAAAGCTGGTGATTCTAGCACTGCAAACCCTTTGTTGATGCCATTTTCAAGGAAAAAAACACAAGCCTTCTTCTGCAGCCCCTTTTTCCCAATTTGCCAAAATTTGCAAAAACAAACAAACTGTTCACTGTATTTTGGCTAATTTCTTGGCCTCCTTCAGGGGAACCCACAAAGTCTGGGTACCTCTAGAATCCCTAGGATGTTGGAAAAAAAGGACGCACATTTGGCATGTGTAGATTATGTGGACAAAAAGTTATGAGGGCCTACGTGAGAACTATTCCAAATAGGCAAGAAAAGGCCTGGCACAGGAGGGGAAAAGGCCTGGCAACAAAGGGATTAATACTGTGGGCCATATTTATAAACATGTGACGCTGCGCTGTGTCCAATGGTAAGGGCAGAAATGCACCATATCTACTAAGATGTGGTGCATTCCTGCTCATCCACTGAGCTGAAGCACAATGTGCTGCCTAGCACCTAGTGCCAATGCAAGCCACCTTGCACCTTGGTGAATGGGTGCCCACCTTGCAGGCAAGATTGTGCAGGCAGGGACACATTCCTGCAAAAAAAAAACCTCAGAATCTGTTTAGTGCCTGCACAATGCAGAGTAACACATGGCAGCAACTTGCACTGCCTTGCATTACTCTGGATTTACCAAGCTACACATGGCCATGCAGGGTCATACAAAGTGGCTTTGTGTGGCTTGGTAAACTTGGCTTAAGGATTGCGTTGCCCTTGTGTCACCTTGTGTAACACAACAGCAGTGCAATCCTTAAAAAATCTGGCTCTATGCGTGCATCCCTCTTTTTTATTATATACTTATTTGAAACATTTATTAAGTGCTGCATGTTACCTTTTATCAACTGTGCTGGGGAGTTGTAGAATTTGGGGTCTTGACTGATGGGTGTGTAAATTCTTCAGAAGCAACAACCACAGTCCTTGAAGTGCAGGCACCATGAACGATAGTTGCTGTAGTATGAAGATCGTATCAGGCATCATGGACACTTGTTGATGGAGCTTCGTGTTGGCAGTCACTGTGGGCTGATGTCCCTGTAGCAGGAAGTGTTGATTTTGCGTAGCTGGTTGTCGATGGAGATTGGTGTAGTGTAAAGAGTCGGGATGGGATCACAGGAGGCAATATTTTGGACTGGGCTGTTGTGAGAAGCTCAAAACATCAGGAGTTCTCCCATTTCCTCAAAGAAGTGGACTCTAATACCACCCAAAGGCACAGGATCAAGGGAGGTGCCTCTTGAGGATCAGATACTCACTCTTGCAGACTGTGTGTATGATTTAAAGGGATGTAAACCCTTCACCATCAACAACCATACAGCTTGTCAGGTCACTAAATTAACCTGAGCTCAATCCTCCGGTAGCCTGGCACAAAAGCACTCAGGCTTAACTTACAGATAAGATGTGCAATTTATGCAGTCCACAAACAAAAATAAACTGACAACCCAAGAAAAAAACACTCAAATTGTAAGAAATAGAGTAAAATGTAATAAATAATTTGAGACCAAACTAACAAAATTCCAATCTGAACAACCAGAATAATGCAATTTCAAATATTTAGGTAAGTGTAGTGCCTAAAAGCACAAAGCACCACTTGCAGTCACCTGTTTATGGTAGACCAGGAAAAGACGAACATTCAGGCATTGCAGGCAGCAAAATCCCAGTGCGAAGTAGCCCATTCTCAGTTGTGAAGAGCCCAACTTTCAAGGATTTCTACTTTTGCACTCTGTTGCCAACCAAATGCCCAGAAGGTAGGGTGGTGCTTCTTTGGGTTCAGTAACTCACTCTAGCAAAGATCAGGAGGGCTCAAGAAGAACCAGTCACAGATCCAGTTGAAGCAGGTCAGCTAGATAGTTGCAGGAAGGCCTTTGGAACTTGTTGACCCTTAGAGTCATTCAGGTAGCCTACATTGAAGGGGTAGGTCCAGTCTTCCTTCTCAGAGAGCAGGACAGGCCCAATGCAGCAGGTCTGTTCTTCTTCTGTTGTGTCAATGTGGCCATGAGTACACTGAAGAGTTGGTCCGAGGGTCCAATATTTATGCCTGGTTCCAGCTTTAAAGTGAGAGAAAGTTCTAGAACTCCCCCCACCTCTTGTTCTGGAATTTCCTTTCTTCCCTTGCCCAGGCCCCAACACATCTGGGGTGACAGTAGCCTGGTGTCAAATGCTTTGTGAGTGGGCTGAGGCAGACCCTTTGAAATGCAAGTTTGGCAGGTACCTGCTCCACCCCTCCCAACTTGGCAGTGAACCACTCCGCCCTCCTATATTGGCAGGATGGGCCATCCTGACAACACCTAATCCTCCTTTGTCTGACAATTTTTTTTAAAATCCTTTTCTACTTTTCATACAACTGGGTGGAAAGAGGCCACCCTACCTCAAAAATACAGCTTAAACTTGATGCATTATTGCATCACTTAATTCAGTATCTCTCACCAATGGCAAAGGTAGAGTAATATACAGTATGATCCATTGGGGAAGAATCAGCCACTCTAGAAAAATCACAGTTCACTGAACTATCAATGCAACTTCAGTATCCCCTGGGCTCACACTATATCCCTGGTCACCCTTTCCCCTCAGGCCATGTCATCCATGTCTTATCTCTAGGACCTCCCCACCTTATCAAGGGGCATATTTATACTCCGTTTGCGCCGAATTTGCGTCGTTTTTTTCGACGCAAATTCGACGCAAAACTAACTCCATATTTATACTTTGGCGTTAGACGCTTCTAGCGCCAAAGTTCATGGAGTTAGCGTCATTTTTTTGCGTGAACACCTTCCTTGCGTTAATGAGATGCAAGGTAGGCGTTCCCGTCTTAAAAAATGACTCCCAGGCATGTGCGTGGTATTTATACTCCCGGGCAAAAATCACGCCCGGGAGTGGGCGGGGCAAAAAACCCTGCATTTGCGCCTCTTTTTAACGCCTGGGTCAGGGCAGGCGTTAAGGGACCTGTGGGCTCAGAATGAGCCCAGAGGTGCCCTCCCCTGCCCCCAGGGACACCCCCTGCCACCCTTGCCCACCCCAGGAGGACACCCAAGGATGGAGGGACCCATCCCAGGGAAGAAAAGGTAAGTTGTGGTAAGTTTAAAAAAAAAAAAATGTTTGTGGCATAGGGGGGCCTGATTTGTGCCCCCCTACATGCCACTATGCCCAATGACCATGCCCAGGGGACAGAAGTCCCCTGGGCATGGCCATTGGGCAAGGGGGCATGACTCCTGTCTTTGCTAAGACAGGAGTCATGTTAATGGCATCTGGGCGCCAAAAAAAAATGGCGCAAATCGGGTTAAGACGATTTTTTTGCCTCAGCCTGACTTGCCCCATTTTTGGACGCCCAAACGCCATTTTTCCCTACGCCGGCGCTGCCTGGTGTATGTGGTTTTTTTTCACGCACACCAGGCAGCGCCGGTCGACTAACGCCGGCTAACGCCATTCAATAAATACGGCGCCCGCATGGTGCTTCAGAATGGCGTTAGCCGGCTCTAATTTTTTGGGCGCAAAACTGCGTTACCGCAGTTTTGCGTCAAAAAGTATAAATATGGCCCCAAATTTCTTAGGACAGCTGCCTGCTTTGTACATCATTTTTTCATAGTGCATGTGCCAATCAACGTTGGCCTTCCAGTTCTTCTGTTTTTGGAACCCTGTTTCTCCCTCATATTTTCATGATGTCCTGTTTAGCTGCCATTGGAAATGTGTTACAAAAGAGCAGGGCATCTCTTTCTAGGGACTGGTCCCCCCAAATGCCTGGGGTTATCAGCTGGGTAGTCAGTTGGATAGTGCAGTCGATGGTCTCTGAGATCTGCCTCCCTGTTCTCCAAAAAGTTCTGGAGTTACAGGCAATCCCTTACAGTGTGGAGTAGGGTGCCTGTCTGCCAACAACCTCTCATGCAGCTATCTGACTCTGTCTTCCCCATACAGAAGCCTTTAAGCGGGTATAATAGGCTCTGTGGAACAGCTTCAGCTGTACCAGATGAAAGCTGGCCTGAATGGCCTCTTCTCAAAGGTATCTGCAGACTGCCCCCGATCGTCATCCTCTATTCCAGTGGTTCCTAATCTTTTGACTTCTGTGACCTCCACTTTATCATTACTGGAACCTGGGGCCCCCACAGAATCCTTATTGGAATTCAGGACCCCCTCCCACTGAGTCATTACTGGAAGCCAGGGACCATGGCCTAAACATTGTTGATGATTTGAAATGCAAAATGATACACAAACATTATATAAACAAGGATTCATCAAAGACATACACAAATGAAATCACATTTTAGAAGGTTTGTAGCTTTTTTTAAATTCAATTGAAGTCACACATCATCCATACTATATTCCGTTTGATGCACATTGATTCTCCCACAAATCAATGTGGGGATACTGATTTAGTTTTTAGCCTCCAATTTCAAATCACTTGAAATTTACAGTACGTTTTGAAATTCCAATTGTACATTTAGTTATTTTATTTATATACACTTTATTAAGCTGTTAATATTAGTTAATTTTCCAAGCAGTCACGGACACCCTGCGGAGGCTTCATGGACCCCCAGGGGTCCCCAGACCACAGGCTGCCAACCACTGTTCTAACCTACTGCGGTCTCCCTCTCACTTGTCCCTGAGGCCAGTGGAGAAATGCTATTTTGTAATAGGGTTGAATAGAGTCACTACGCTGCGTGGCTGGTGACGGCATCCAAAACACTGCTTCAGGGGCAATTCTTCTGGGGCCTCTTTCTGAGCATACACATATGGGCAAAGGCAGTATCTTAGTTGTTGATATCTGAGATATTGGCCCCAGCAGAGTTCACATTGGTCTTGAAGCTCCTGGAAGGGGATCACCTTCTGTCACCTTCAAATGTCCCCCACCTTAGAAACCCCTATCATGTCACATTTGCTATAACCATTCACCACCCATAGCCCTCTCACCCAATAGGAGACCCACATGAGGTTCTCCAGTGCCAATTTACCTTTGTAGCCCAGGGCATTGTTGCATTTTCCCATGTCCCTACCGCCACCTCTGTGGGCACCGGAAGCAGAGATAGTCCCTTGTTGCCTTGCAATTGTGGAAGATACCCTTCTAGGTCCATTGCTCTTCTCTCTACTATCACCAATGGCTCCTGCTGTGGTGTAAAAGCCCAGTCATTGATTAACTGTAATTATGTCACCAAGTAGTATAATTGAAGGTCGGGGAGAGCTATGTCTCAGTCAAATGGTTTCCTTGAGAGTGATGGCCATGCTGTTCTTGGCGACCCACCCCCACCCCCAGAACAGGCCTCTTGTGACTGTGTTCATTGACCTGAAGAAGACTTCCAGCACAGGGAAAGGAGTACGCTGTTATACATACAGAAATTTAGGAAGGTAGATAATCTTGTAAAGAGCTGCTCTACCTGTGAGGGAGAAGGTGAGTTTCTTCCAGTGATCCACCACTGTTCGGCATGAGTCACAGCCTTTTGTTATAAATATACCAAGATATTTGAACCCCTGAAGTTATCAGGTCAGGGAATGTTGCCATTCTGCTTCTCGCATTTTCCCAGAAAACAGAAACCAACAGATGTGTCCCATTTAATGCAGAGTCCCATAAAGGAGCTGAACATGTCGAAGATTTCAAATACCCTCAGGACTGAGTGGTCCGGGTCAGCCAGATAGAGCAGGATGTCATCAGCGTATAGGGACACAACATCTTCCCAGTCAGGATTCCACTGTACCCCACACAGTGACACATAGATTAACAACCAACAGGTCAGTGGCTGGATTGTTAGCATGAACATCAGGGAGGACCATGGCATCCATGCCTGGTGCCTCTGCCCGGTTAACACTCCTTGGAAAAAGCTCTATTTACTTTGACTCTGGTCCATGGGTCTGTAAAAAATGGCCTTACCCTTGACAGGAATTTCTGTCCAAGTCCCATTCTTCAGAGGATGGCAATAAGATACAGCCTTTCCATAGAGTCAAGTATCTTCTTGGTGTCTAGAGACAGAAGGAGTGGTGGTTCAGTAATGTGAACACAGTGCGCCAGGCACCCCACCAGTCTATGAAGGTTGTGCCTAGTGGCCTTACAGGGAATAAACACAGACTGGTTGGGGGCCACTAATGTGTCAATCACTTTTAGGAAGTGATTGGCCAGGGCTTTCACTAAGACCTTTTTCTCTATTTTCAGGCTTACCCTGTTTGTGGATGAGTACAATTGTGACTCTGCGGAGGTGTCTAGGCAGGGCTTTGATATACAGGGGCCTATGATGTCCATTTGTGTGCACGTTAAGAATTCTGGTGGAAACCCTTTGGCTACAGGGTCTTTCTACTTTTCATTTGGCTCAGTGCATCTCTCTGTCAGGGAGGTCTGCCTCCAGGGACTCCTTCAAGTTTCCCTGTAGCACAGGTGCCAGTACCTTACCCACTATAGTTGACTCCCTCCCTAGCTCAGCAACAGTTCTCCAGTTGTATTGCAAATGCCTCTTGGTACCCTGGAGTCACTGCCGTGGTCCACAGGTCCCCTCAGATTTCTGCTTTTCACCTTTGGTCCTCCTTCTTTCGGGCAAGCCAGTCTAACTGCCTGCCAGCTTTATTACCTACTTCATGTAGGTTACCTTGTCTTGCCCAGTAGAGTGAGCTTACTTCATGATAGAGTAGGTGCCTCAATTCCTCCCTCCCTGGCTCTATTCAGCCTGCCGTGGCCAGAGTTGGATCCTGTACATAGTCCACCTCCCACTGGCCCATCTGAGCTTCTAGAGCCACTACCTCTTTATCCCTCTCTTTTCTTTTGCCAGCGATGTGAGCAAAAAGGCATCTCCTCATAACAGTCTTGCAAGCTTCCCATAGAGTAACCTCTGAGTCAACTGTCCCTGAGTTGTCCTAAAAGTATTGGGTCATTGTCTCCAACACCATTTTCCTGGTCTCCCAGGCCATTAAGTTCAGAAGAAAAGTCAGTGGTGAATAGTCAAAAATGCACCATGCCTCTACCTCTGAGTATTGAAGACTATCGGTCAGATGTCAGGCTTCGCATTTGACTGGACCTAACTTCACTGATCTAATTTTCTTATAAACTCTGATGAACTCCTGTTAGACTCCTGTTAGACCTGTCAGCCTTTACAGTAGTCTTACTCCAAAATGTTTGCCTTCTCCCCTCCTGTATGCTCAATTTATTTTTGGTTGGATTTAGGACTCTTTGCACTTTACAATGGCTAACCAGTGCTAACATGCTTGTGCTCACTCACTCCTTAAAACAGGGCAACATTGGCTTACACCCGATTGACACATTTAATTCACCTATTGGTGTTTTGGAGTTAGGAGGAAATGTAATACCATTCCCATAGTCTCCAGGAAGGTCTCCAGGCATGAGCCTCGTCATGACCTGTCCCCTGATTTAGTCATTCTATCCCATTCTCCATGGTGTGTTTAATTTTTTCCAGGACCATTGTCTGCATGCCTAAGGGGAAAATGCCAAGGGGCCAATGTCAGGGCTTGTCCATTCCACTGACCATTCACTGTGGCTTGGCATCCCATCTTGTCTGTCCATTTGTGGATCACCCTCATGGTGAGAGTTAACAAACTAGAATACCTACCCCTCTTGAAGCCGGAGAGTAGCCCAAGCATTTCAGTGAATTGTCCTGCCTGGCTTTAGAATTCTACACGTATTTCTGGTGAGATATGTTTCCTGGAGGAGAACAATATCTGGGTTCAGTCTTGTCAGGTACTTCTACATTACCTTCCTCTTCAGTTTGCATCCTTGCCCGTTTATATTCCAGGATAATACATTAAGGGTGAGACTCGGGTGCATTATGTGATATGTGGTCATTGCCCTTAGTATTGGGCCTGGATGCATAGCTGGCCCTCATGTAGGTGTCTCAGTATGAATCTTTCTGCCCCTTGAACTCCCCCACCCCACACCTAAACTCCTTGTGCTGCAGACTCAAAACTACACATCCCCCAATGCCCGAGGGGTCTGTAGCCCCTCCTTCAACATTAAAGAACAACGTTGTTATGACTTACGAGTCCAAGCTTAGGAAATTGACTCCTAAACAGTAGTTAGCATGGTTTGGTCTGGCCCCTCCATGCAATTAGTTTTACTGTCTTTTCAGCCCACCGAATCTGGATAGTTCTGGAGGCCATACAGTGGCCTCCTATTGGCGCTCTTTGGTCCTCACGCGCTTTAGATGATTAAGTCCTCCATCATCAGAGTGACTGCTAGCCTAATAGTTTCCTCCAAGCTGTCCCTTGAGGCCCCTGAGTCAATGGAATTCTCCTCGGAGTCCATCAATAAGGCTTCCCAATTGTTGCTTGTCCCCCATGATCTACCACTTGGCTCATTTTGTCTTTGCCTGGGATCTTGTCGGAGCAGCTGTCAGGCCCCCTTCATCTCCATCTCAAATTCTACCCCTTCCATTCCTGACTGGTAGGTGGTGGACTTTGGTCTGGGAAGGGGTAACCCCTCACTCCATCCATTCACAGTCTTCAACAGCTGTGTGGAAGAAGTGTGACTCTCTGCGTGTGCTCACCAATAGTTTTGCTGGGGAAAAAAAACAAAGCATATTTCAGGTGCAGAATGTAGAGGTGTTGTTTTACCCAATGAAATGTTGCTCTCTGTTTTTAGATGGCGTTGGTGTAGTTTGGGTAGATGTTCACTCAAGCGTCATCCATTAGCTTAATCTCACTGTTTGGGTGAAATACACAAAAGTCAAGTACACCTAGACATGCTACTCAGGATACAGGCTGCAGGCTCCAAATGGTAAGAACTTTCTAAAAATGGTAATTCCATCATTGTGACTTAAAATCAGACTTTACAATCAAAGAGGGCTTTGCGTTACAATTTATTTGAGTTCAACATGACATTTCTACCTGTTCCCAGAAAAAAGTTAGGACTTATATAATGTAAGAGTCAATGTCCAACTTTTTAAATACACAGCACCCTGCCCAATTTGCTGGTGTGGAGTTTATGGCCTAATAGGGTGGTGAGTTACATGCATTAAAATGTAAGGTTCAGGCCTTGCCAAAAGCAATATTTTGCCAGGCTGAAATTGCAGTTTAAAAACTGCACACAGGCTGCAGTGGCAGGCCTGACACATATTTTGAAGGGCTACTTAAGTAGGTGACACAATGGGTGCTGCAGGCCCACTAGTAGTTTTTCATTTACAGGCCCTCAGTACACAACGTGTACCACTTTACTAGGGACTTATAGGTGAATCAAATGTGCCATTTGGGTGTAAGTGAATGTTACGATATTTTAAGGAGTGATCAATCACAAGCGTGTTAGCACTGGTGAGCCCTGGTCAGCCGTTAGTGCAGAGACTGTATGCTGAAACACAAATTTCAGCATACAGGATGAGAGAAGGCGAACAGTTTGGAGTAAGACTCCCCCAAAGGCTCATGATGATCTCTAGAGTAATACAGTGCTGGGACACAAATCAGTGCATTAACAAGTGAAGCTGTGCAATCCTGACAATTTTGGACTTTTCCTGGTCTGCCTTGGGTACTTTCCTTCATTTATCAGAAAAACAGCCTGTCCTCTGCTTTGGAGGATGCATCATGAATTTTTGCATTCCACCACCAGAGCATAATTCCTTGCCCAAGGTGTAACTCTTCCGAAGGAGTAGCTGTACTCAAAATAAAGTGTGGCTCCTGACACCTCGAACCAGGATATTGGGAGACTTTGGTTGGTGGCAGCTAAAATTTCAGTGAGTGGTAAAGGCCAGTTTTCCTGTATACAATCTGACTTCACTATGAAAAATCAGTTCAGTTCCCCAGGGGTCTTTGTCTTACCTCTGCCTGTTACTATTGTTGTGTTTTTAGGTTCACTTGTTGTCTACATGGGTATCACATAAAGTAAAAATGATGCCCTCTGCATGGGCACTTTCCATATCGATCAAGATCATGGTTGTATATGCCTGGTAGGAATGTTCTGCCGTGAAGCAAAAGTAGACTATTCAGAGACCACATAACATTTTGATATTTGGGTTTGAATTCCAGTATAAATTCAGCCAAGAGCCCTGCCTGCACACAAACACTAACCTAGTGTAGATAACGTACTCTACTGAGACTGAATCAACATCCCGTGGCAAGTAGCTGCACCCCTTCATCCATTTTTCTCTTCTTTTGAAGAGACCATGCAAATCTAAAACTGCAGTCAGGGAGTTCACATAGTACCCAGAGCAAAACCTTTCTTTTGTCAATCAGTGTCATTCAATGCTTGCTTATCATATGGAAGGCCCAGAAAAGAAGCCTGTGAAGGTTCAGCTGAGACAGAAAATAAATCCGATCCCATTAGCAAATCATAAACCTAAAAATGTGGCCCACATTACCAAATCAGGGTCATTTTGAACATGTAGACAACCTGTATTTGTTTTGCAAAGATATGCAATACTGATTGCAATTGTGCTTGATGAAAGCAATTTTTTTATTAGTATCAAAGAAATCAAAATTGAAAATCGGCCCACCCAGCCATCAAAAAGGCCCACAAAGTGGCCAAAAATCAGCCCAGACCTCTGATATGTGAGCCGCTCTTTGAGCACTGCCAGATTTTTCTGTTTATACAATTGTTGTCATTTTAATGATTGGCCCTGGTTTTTGAACAATTACTCCACATCTATATGACCTGGTCAGTGCACTGCTCTGCCTCCCGTGGCTCCACCCTAAAAAGAAGAGCCCATTCCCTGGCTCCCCTGAACTACTGACCCCTGTCAGGAGTTCGAGGCCCTCCTTCACCCACAGGCTTCTGCCTGCACCTCATCCCTGGTGTCTAGTGGGAGAGCTCTGCTTTCCTACTAGGCTATCTTCTGCTTTTCTCCTCCTTTTGCTTTGCTTTGCTCTCTGCTCTGCTTCACTTCTGCCTCGATGAGTACAGCTCTCTTTAGGTGTTCCCTGTACAAACCCAGCTCTACCTGCCTACGAGATAGGCACTGTCCCGCACTGGGTGTGAAAGCAGCAGCCATCTTAACGTGGTGAAAGCGCCACTCAATGAGAACTGGTGCACGTACAAGCAAAATCATGTGTATTGTTGATCGGAGATCGCTTCTTGTCTACGTTGGACATCGGACCACGCTAGTGCCGGGTGGCTCGCGGCTGCATGGAGAGGAGCGGAGCGAGCGAGCAGGACGCGAGAGGAGAGGAGAGGAGAGGTGCGGGTGTAGGGATGGTCAGGGCACCTGGGAGGCATTCGGACCGGCGTACTGCATAACGCCCTTGTCCCCCAGTCGAGTCCCTGCTCATAGGGCACCTTGCCAGCCTGCAGCCATCAGCCATCAGTAGGTGTACCTCATGCCCCGCCCTGTAAATTGAAAACTGTTTGAATTCAGTGGCCTGTGCAGTGGGCGGGGGGGGCCTCCCTGCGTAGGGCTTGTGGGCATTTAGAAGGATTGTAACCTGCGAAGAGAGGAGTGAGACAAGCCTGACCTCTGAGGTACGGAGCCTACGAGGGCACTCTGCGAGGGCACCCAGGAGACCTCCTGTATGCCTGGTAATAAGGTATTAAGCCCCAGGTTTTGAGGGTTTGAGGCACAGCTTCCCACTGCTCCTTGCTGCTTCCTGCGTGGAGGACCGGGAGCGTCCTCTAGGACCCCAGTGCCCCCATGATGCACACCCTCGCACCCTCGCCCCACTGTTCTTCGCAGCTTGACTTTGCAATTGGCTGTGGCTAGTAGCACCTGGTCGTGACTGGATAAGTTTTTACTGCGCCACCGGGAATCTCCCTGCAGGAATTTCGGTAGATGTGTCAGTTGGAAGGGCCTGCATTGTTTGAAGGCCTGTTTTGTGTTGCTCTTCTGTGGACTTAGTAAAGAGTTCAGGAGATTGTTTTCTATAGTACCTAATATCTCAATATCGACAACCGCTTGACAACTCCTCGTTCCTGAGGAGTCCAACTCTTCAGGTGTCGCCAGCAGCTGCATCACCTTACCGACCAACATTTGGCAAGAGGCTTTGGGCCAAGGATCCATCCATCTCCCTCCAGCCAGGGTGAGTGCAGCAGTCTTAGTAAACTGCAGCAGAGAGAGTGCACCGGGGCCACACGGAAGCAGCCCTGCCAGGTCCAGGTGCGGCTTGTGAGAGTCCAAGGTGCCCCGCTCACTGAGCATCTCAGGTCATCAACGCTAGTCCATCAAGTCCTGAGGAGTCTAACTCTTCAGGTGTCGCCAGCAGCTGCATCACCTTACCTACCAACATTTAGCAGGAGGCTTTGGGCCAAGGATCCATCCATCTCCCTCCAGCCAGGGTGAGCGCAGCAGTCTTAGTAAACTGCAGCAGAGAGAGTGCACTGGGCCACACTAAAGCGGCCCTGCCAGGTCCGGGTGCAGCTTGTGAGAGTCTCGGGTGCCCCGCTCACCGAGCATCTCAGGTCATTAACGGTAGTCCATCAGTCTAAAGCAAATTGAGTTCCTCACGCAGAAATCTGGGCTAAGAGAACGCAGGCATGAGATCAGGACGCCTCAGGCTGCCAATAAAGGGTAAAGTCAAAACTTCAAGACCTCAAAGGGGGGCGCAAAGGAAGGTAAATTGCTCCGTACAGAGCCCGCAAGGTAGTAGGTTGGATCAGCAGGCACCGCCCTTTACTCCCTTGCAGGTCTACCTCAAGAAAACAGGTTTTTCCAACAAGTCTACCTTTCTAAAAGATCCAGCTGCAGCCTTCTTCTCAAATCTTGACACCGACGTGGGCCTGCCAACCCCTTTGGTACCACAACCAATGGCCACTGGGCAGTTGAGGCTCGAGGTACCAACAAAACCCACTCAATATTTAGAGGCCGATTTACCCGTCCAGGAAGCCTCAAAGCATCTGGCTCCCAAAGTACATAATGACCACACAGCTCATGAACGACTAAACATCTCCAGGGTCATTAGCAGCCCAACAGTGTGTAAAAATCTGCAGGCGGGCAGTATTGTGACCACGGCCCAGGTTCATGTTCAAGAGAGGGAATCTTCTCAAAGTGACCAACAGCAGGGTGCATCTATTAATCCTAGTAACATAGAGCTCCTACTCTCCACAAGTATCTCGATAGAGGTACACAACAACATCATGCATGAGGGAATGCACCAACAATCGACCCCCATCTCGCGGTCAAATTTTAATTCCCAGGGGAGCAATGAGAGATTGGATATGGGCTTTGAAGCAGCTACAGGAAAAATGGAAGACTCTTGGTTGCACTCACTCTCAATAACAAACAATAAAGATCTAGGTGAAGCATTGGACCTAAAAACCCTTGACCTAATGAATCTTAAAGATCAGTATTTAAACAAACCGCTACTGGTGGGTAGCACTGAATACAGTTTCTTTATACCTCAACAAGAAAGACCGCTTAACTCAATTATGGAAATTTCGAGTGGTATAAGCAAACCACAACATGACGTCGTAGCAATGGCAAAAAGTATCCTGACCATTTCTCCCCCGGAGACCATCAATAGAGAAGGCAAAAAAATGTCTTCCAAAAGTTCCTCTCAAGCAGGTTACCCGAGCAGTGAAATGGAAGATCTCACTCGACTACATGCCTCACTGTTAAATGCTCTACACACTTCGACGATAGCTCTTAACATGCAATCGGATAAGCTTGACTTACAAATGGACCTAATGAATGTTATGGCAATACACATCGCCGACATCAATCGCAAGCTGGATCTGCTGGCCACTCGCCCATTGGAGCATATATCTAGTCAACAGCAAGTCTTTTGCAACTGTGGCCCAGTAATAGACAAACTAAGCATGTTACCAACCATTTTAACAGAGATACTGCCGAAAGTTAAAACAAGCAACATTGATGGATCAACTTTCAATAATACAAACCATGATTCAGGATATAAAGTCATACTTCAAAAAACACCAGGCTTGGCGGCACGTAGTCCTACAAAAAATGAGGCAAATACCCAGGGTATATACTCAATTAGTATGGATGAATCTTCACAGCTGAAAGAAATAGTGCCCACTAATTCTGAGTGTACAAACGAGCGCCCAGCTTGCAAACCGAAACCCCTAACTAAGAGACAAAAAAAGCGAGCCAGGAAGGCAAGGAAACAAACAAGTCCCAAAGCAGTTAATGATAATCTTTACCCAATATTTTCGGTGCTCCAGAAACCACCAACCCAAGGCTCTGGGTCTTCAGGGAATCAGAAGGCCCCAAATCACGGGAAAGCCACAAGGGATGGGGCAGTCAATGGTTTAGGTCTGTCACCAACTGCCGCTTCACCAAAGTCAGCTGTACACAAAATGTCCCAGTCAACAGTACAATTTCAGTTTAACCCGCACGCCTCGGAGTTTAGGGTGAGGGAAGTTATGGAGCAGGCACCCCGTCAGAGGTGTCCAAGGGAAAAAACGCACACGAGTAGCGAAAAATCTCCAAACCAACCAGACGCTCCAATACCGAGAAAGGACCAACTATGGTCAATAAACGCTGGAATATTAAGATCAAAGGACGTCCCACACGCAGCGGCATCAGTCGCCACTCTATTCGGTAAGAACAAGAAGCAACTTGTGCCTCAAGTATCACCTTGCCAAGCCACCACTTTGCACGCAGCTGCCACACAATTTGAAGCAACCTCCCTGGGTACCACAGCAGGCAACATGTCGAGCCTCAAGTGCTATGCAAGTCATAGAAATTTCCCCAGATACAATGTTGGGCAATCGACCAAATTACAACCCACTTTTAAAAAAAATAACTGATGAGGCAAAAGCACGGTCCGTAAATCAGACTCATAAACTCTCACTCTCAGCACACAGTTCGCAATCCGGCATTAGTAACATCAGCAGTGAAGAGCTCCAGACAACACGGCCAAGTCACAGCCACCCCTCTAAGGTGGTTACAATCACAAACAATGAAGGGCTAATAAAAACTATAGTTACTTTTTTATAATAGCCAAACTTCGACAACCAATTTCTTAAACAAAGTTTCCTCAATCAAACAAACACCCACGTTAGATAGGGTACCATATAGTAGCCAGTCGGAGGGGGGCCAGTTAAGAAGGCCATCGACACGGAGATAACGATCACCCCCACCAATTACAATCCACTCAGGCCACCGAAAATGATCAGGAATCAAGGCAGATCCTTTTTACCCCGCAATATAAATCACGAGGCCATCAAGACAGCTTAAATAGGGGTAACATTCTGAGGCTTCTCGCCGAGTTCCCATCAACTAAGAAAATCGTATCCGCAGACTTGACATCAGTGAAATTCCTCCCTGGCAGCGCTCAAAGTGGGCTGGAGCAAACTCTAACAAAGTGGAGAACAAGTGATATTGCTACATTAATTATGGCAGTCAAACAGCAATTCGAAATTTGGGGCATATGGTTATCAGAACCATCCAGTCAACGCTATCCCTTTCCCCTATTGTTAAATTCTAGAGAAAAATTGCCAACGGCCAATGAATTCGTAGGGGACCTGGAATCCGGGGAACTGGAACAAAGGCAGTTTAAATAGAGGGTACCAGACTTAAAAACCAACAGTGGCCCCCCAACTGTACTGAAAGGAGAGCAAGATGAATGGAGATGGATGGCTCACACTTTAAATTAGAGGAAAAATATTAAATGCAGTAAACACAGATCAAAGTTTGGCTGTCACCATAATGTCCTGGAACATCGCCGGTGCAAAAACTATCATAGCAGACGGGTTCACAGCAATGACTAGTTGCAATTATTCTATAATCCTGCTTCAAGAAACGTGGCTGAAGGACCCAATCGAATTAGGAGGCTACTCGCTACAGCACATTAGTGTAAAAAAATCAAAGAAATTAGGTAGGCCAAGCGGCGGTCTAGCAACATACATTTCAACGGCACTACTTGTATCAACAGAGCAGTTGGCTTTCTCAAAGACCGACTTGCAGGCCATTAAAATCACCTTTAATAATAATCAGCACGCCCCGCTAGTCATTTTTAATGCCTATGCCCATCAGCGGAAAAATTGGAAAGTACTTCTCTATGATGAATTATTGAACAGGGTGGAAGAGAAAGGATGCGCTAATCCAGCATGGGACATATTAGTGACAGGCGACTTCAATGCTAACTTAATGCACACTCCAGAACCAGATGAGCAACTGGCAGCTGAAAATGCCATACGGTCAGTGCCGCTGCAAACACTGCCAGCGCAGAAAGGACTGGACACAAGGGGTAAACAACTGGTAGAGGCACTAGAGCATATGAGTATGAGGGTACTAAATGGCAGCATCAACGATGACGTCCCGCAAAGCTTTACTCATCATAGCGCAAAGTCCACGACAAAAATAGACTATACAGCCGTGTCACTTCCTTTGCTAGCTCATGTTAGCAAATTTAAAATTAAACCTACTCTCCATAGTGACCACTCATTTCAGCACATATAACTCATTTGGAACGCTCTGTGCCTTCTTACAGCTATAAAGGAACTAGGAACAATAACATCTATCAACCTAAACCATCTGATCTGGTCGGAGTCTTCATTACCAAGGCTGTGTAAAAACATAAAATCTTTGCTTCATTTGGCAATATGCCAGGACCTACCAACAGTGAAAGTGTGGGCCACTTTTCTTCAGTCAGTGCCCTCTCTTGGCCTCACCAGGCGTCAATTGCCACATAATAATCAGGCAAGGTCTTCAAACCTACCAGTAAAAATTATAGAACTAAGGAAGGAACTGAGGCGCAACCTTAGACTAATAAAAGATAGCTCTCCTACAGCAACCCAATGCGCCCAAATAAAAACCCTGCGGAAAAATTACAAGAATCAGGTATGGCAAATGCGAACCAAAAAGGAGGACGACTTCTGGCTCAAATTACTTCATAATTCAAGGAAGGCTAATTCAAGGGCCTTTTGGACAACAGTGAATGGAATCGGCCGGCAGGTGAGAACAATAACCTTCACATCAGTCCCAGAAGGAAAATGGATGGAATACCTTGCCAACATTTTCTTCAAACCACCCTCATCTGAAGTAAATCAGCCTCTGAAGGAGTCAATAAAACTCACAGATGTCAGTCAGAGCGGGACAGCGTTTAGCGCCAAGAACATCGCCCTAGCCATCAGGAAGGGTCGCAGGGACGGGGCCCTTGGTCCTAATGGTCTTCCGCAAGCTGTCTTTAAGGCTGACCCTGAATATTGGTCAACAACACTGTCAATCCTGTATACTGAACTTGAGTGTAACACAATCATTCCAGAAAGTTGGAGAGGATCCATCATTAACCCAATATTCATAGGGGGCTGTAGAGCAAACCCAGCCAGTTACAGATTGATAGCGTTAATTGACACGAGGCCAAATAGTTCGCCACCTTAGTCCTGGCCGACCTGCTCAATTGGTCAAACTCAAATAACCTGGTTCCTTTGAATCAAACTGGTTTTAGGAAGGGATATGGTACAGTGATTAACATCCTTACACTAGGAGACATTGCCAACCGAGCAAAATGCTTAAAGAAAAAACTATATTTATGTTTCGTGGACTTCAAAAGTGCTTTTGACTGAGTCGACAGAGCACTTCTTTGGAGCAAATTGCGAAGGTGGGGCCTGCAAGAGCGAACTCTTAGATGCATAGAAATGCTAGACAATAAAACTTGGGTGCAGGTCAAGGTAGCAGATGGCTCAAAAATTTATAGGAGGATACCGACAAATATAGGATTAAAACAGGGTTGTGTTTTGTCCCCGCACCTCTTCAACCTTTTCACAGCAGATCTCTCCTTGAAGCTGGATGCAACCAACTCGCACTCCAAGGATGGGAAGTTTGACCCTTTCACACCTTTCATACGCTGACGATATTGTTCTGCTAAGCCACATGAAAATAGGGCTGCAGCGGTTGGTCACTACTTTCGGTGAATACGCAAAGACAAACAAATTAGAAGTTAACACCTCAAAGACCAAAACCATGTCCATGGGATGTCCTTTGAATCTAGCCAACAATATAAAGTTGAATGGCATTACCCTTGAAACAACTCGCTGCTATAAATACCTTGGCATCATTATCGATAATAAGGCCAATCTCGCGCCGCAGAAGCGCTACATTGCACAGAAGTGTAAAGCCTTAACGTTTGCTTTCTGTACCCTAGCAAAAAGAGAAAAATGACCCATCGTATAAGCCTTTACTGTCTGTTATGTTGGTCAAATTCCTCCCAGCCACTAAATACGGAAGCAAGGCTTTATATGGGAAAGACGCCCCGCTACTGGACCAACAACAAATAAAAATCTATAAGCAGGTCTTTAAACTTCCTGGCTCCGCTTCTCCCGCACACGTCAGGCTAGAATTTGGCCTAATACAACAGCAGTTGGGCAGGAAAGCACATACAATAAAGTCCTGGCACAAAATAAGAAAAAATATGACCAGCCCCCTAGTCATGGCTTTATGGTATTCAGTGAGCAACAATCCAAAATCAGTATATAAAAGGTATCTGTACAATTCTGTGCAAGAGACAGAAATTATGCATCTGTGGGACTCCAACATCTCATATCCACTGTTGTGTCGAGCGTTAAAAAAGGAAATGGGATTTCAGTCCTTTCTAGGTGTTAAATCCAAATTTGCACAACGCTTGCAGGCCTGGCTTCTTATGCAAACCTACACCACCTTGGCGCCATCACAATATTTGATTTCAACTTTCGCACTACATATCAAGTGTCGTTTTCTGGCACTTCGTCTAGGCGCTCTACCATCCAGAGCAGACCAACCATCTTGGAAGAATGGAGGAGAATCTTCCTGTAGGTTATGTAAAGGTCCCAAGGAAGACATGGTCCATCTGATTTGTATTTGCCCGGCCTTAAAGGAAGCACAACGACAACTGTTAAAACCCGTCTTCGAGAGGAATGGGACTCGTCACTGTCGGCCAGCAGTTATGTCAATGTTTGACCCTCACGATCCGCAGTCAATCTGCAGATTCATCAACTTTTTGACTGTCCACACCGCAAGCGTATACTTACTATATAGGACACACCCTAGCTGACAGTTGGCTCACTTTTAAGTGTTCATTTATTTTATTAGTCACGTATTAAAGTTTTGACAATGTTATAGCATGTGGAAGAACACATTTTAAGATGACTTAGTTAAAAAGGCAAAAAAAAAGCCCGTAGGCACAACAGCAGGTTCTCAGACTGTACACATTGAGTTAGCATGTACCATCAACCGCACCACGGGCATCAAGTGTCTGCAAAGTTAGTTTAATGGTCACCCCGACCCTCCACTGCTCTAGAATTGCAAGTGTATTTTTTTTTCAAAATTTTATAGAATTTTCTCCTTTTGTTTGTCCTTTCTTTTATAGAATTGTATATATTGAATACAATGCATTGATTGTTATGGCTTTTATTAACTAAACAATAAAGATTCACACGCTTCTCTTCTGTCCCTTAGTGTTCCTTTTTGCTTTGCTTTGCTCTCTGCTCTGCTTCACTGCTGTACCTTAGTCCCTTAGTGCTCCTTTTGCTTTGCTTTGCTTTCTGCTCTGCTTCACTACTGTCCCGTAGTGCTCCTTTTCCTCGCTTTTCTCTCACTCTGTTCTCTCTCTCTCTCTCTCTCTCTCTCACTTTCACTCTACCCTGCCGCTGCTGCCCCCGCAGCTCTGCCCCCTTTTTTCAAGCTGTTTTTCATCCCCCTCCCGCCTCCCAGCTGACCTCTCCTCCCCCCACCTCCTACTTAATGGCAAGCCTATGTGCACCTGTCCGCGCCTGGACCTCGCACAGTGCCAGAACCGCTGGCTCTCGTCACCTCCCACTGCCGCCACGCATGTCTTCACTATGATGCCGCCACCCTCCACACCCTCAACACTGGCTGCTCTCCCGCCTGCCTTCAAGCCTCCCCACAGACCACCGGCGGACCCTTCTCCTGCCGGAACTGCACCTTCACCAGCCTCCACGCCAACGACCCACCCACCAAGGCAGGACGCAACCATCTCAGATGTATCCTCCTCAACACCCGCTCCGTCCACAAGCATGCAGTAGAGCTATGGAATCTACTCGACTCAGCCTCCCCAGACGTCGCCTTCCTGACCGAGACCTGGATGAACCCCTCCTCAGCGCCTGACATCACCATAGCCATCCTGGACGGCTACAAAATCACCTGCAGGGACCGCTCCAACAAACCAGGAGGAGGCATCGCCATCATCCACAAGAACACCCTCAGGATCACCACCAACACCAAAGACACCCTCAGCATCACCGAACACCTGCACTTCCAAATTCACACTGACCCAACACCACCCTCAGAGGGATCCTCGTCTACAGGCCCCCAGCCCACGACAGCAGTTCAGCGACTCCATTACCAACATCATCAGCACGCACGCTCTCGCATCCACTGACTATATACTCCTCTTCAACAGCTCGTCATGACACCAACCCACTCAACAGGACACACACTCGACCCTATTTTCTCCTCCAGCAATCACGTCTCTTTCAGCTACACCACCGAACTCCACTGGACAGACCACCACTGCATCCACTTCTCTTTCAAGAAACTAACAACACACCACCACCCACAAAAG
The DNA here is from genome assembly GCF_031143425.1 of Pleurodeles waltl. NCBI lineage: Eukaryota > Metazoa > Chordata > Amphibia > Caudata > Salamandridae > Pleurodeles > Pleurodeles waltl. The sequence continues at coordinate 929,715,172 of NC_090447.1, forward strand.
ATCCCCAACTGCAGTTGGAACAAGACTACCGTAGACCAACTTATCATGACCGTCTCCCATAACCCACCACTGACACCACCGACACTGATGCAGCTGCCCGCAACTTCAGGCAATGGGTCAATACCTGTGCCAATACTCTCGCCCCAATCAAGAATCCCTCCAACAGACGCACCAACAAAAAAGCCTTCTGGTTTCCCGCCGACCTCCACGAATCTAAGCAAAGCTGCCAAAGAATCAAAAGAAAGTGGCGCCAAGATCAGACTCTGGACAACCTCACAGCCTTAAAAAATGCCATCCGCAGACACCACCAACTCATCTGAGCCACCAGGAGAACCACCTTCAAAGACCAAATCAACAACAATGCACACAGCCACAAGGAACTCTTCAACGTTGTGAAGGACCACTTCAGCCCCAGCTCCAACGATATCCCACCATTCCAAGCCCTCTGCGACTCCATAGCCTCCTACTTCCACTGCACAATTGCAAACATCCACAACAGCTTCAGCACCAAGACCCCCCCCCCGGCAACCACCAACAACACAGTGTAGGAAAGTCCTTTTTTTTTTGCCTGATCACCCCCACTCTTTCTGGATAGGTACTGGTGGTTACTGACTCTTGGCTGTGCCCTGGGTACTGCTTACCAGTCCCAGGGCCAGTGCTCTGTGTAAAATGGATATGCAAATTAGGCTAATTATAATTGGCTAAGTTAACCTACCTATAAGTCCCTAGTATATGGTAGGGCATGTAGGTTTAGGGACCACAGCATAGGTGGTGCACACCTAGGTGCATTGCTGAGGTGCCCAGTGTCATTTTAAAAGCAAGCCTGCCTTGCTGGCTGCTTTTAAATTAAAGTTATATGCAAATTCGACTTTGGAATTAAAGGTACTTCCAAAGTTTTAAACTACCTTATTTTTACATATAAGTCACCCCTAAGGTGTGCCCTATGTGCCCCTAGGGCTGGGTGCCATGTAACTATAAGCAGGGACTTTATAAAAATAGATTTATAAGCCCTGGTGAGGTAAAAACAGCCAAATTCGTTTTTCCCTCATTGAAGTAAATGGCCTTCATAGGCTAGAATGGGCAGACTTTATTTTAAATTTTAAAGTCTCCTTAAATGTTACATACCAAGAATTTGGTATCAAATTGATTGTTATAATAAATCCCACAACTTCCAGTTGTTGGATTTAATATAACTAGTGCAGGTAAAAAGTTTAGACTTTACCTAAAAAGTTGCCAATTTCAGCTCTGCATTGTTTTTGCTGCTGTGCTCTGATTGGCCAGCCTGCAGCAGCTTCTGCCAGGCCACTTTAATGAGGTGTGAAGTGGCCTGGCTTTACACAAAGGAATGTGCTTGGGGGAGAGAATCTCCCCTCAGCAGATGGGGAAGCAGGAAGGGGGAGGGCTGCCAAACTGGTCTTCAAAGGCAGAGAAGGACATCTGGAGCACCCAGCAACACCCCCACATCCTGCAACCCCAGACAGCTAGGTGCCCCCTTGATTAGATTAGGAGAGGGCAGGAGAGGGGTGTGTTTATGATTTTTAGCCACACCAGTGGGTGGGCTCAGCCAGATCTCTCCTCCAAAAATCAGATTCATCCATTTTGGATTTTTTAGAGACTATTGCCTTCTGGGATGGATTTTTGTCACACTTCCCAGGAAGTGGTCATCACAGGGGGACGACCCTGTCCCTGATTGGAGGACCAGGGCCCCCCTGCTTTTCACCCAGGAGCAAGGATAAAACTGGCAGACCTGCACCCACGCCTCAGATCCCCACCAAATTTCAAGAAGAAGGAACTACAAGGAGAAGAAGGACTGCCCTGCCGGACCCCTGGCCTGCACCTGGACCCTGCACTCAGAAAGACTGCACCAGCTGCACACTTGGGCTTCACCACAAGAAGGACTTTGCCTGGCTTCCACTGGTTCAAGGAGGGACTCCCTGTTTGCTACAGGTGAAAAATTGCTAACCAGAGTCCCCTGCACCAACTCCTGAAAAAGTGACCAGCTGACCACTGCCCAGTGGCCAAAAAGGAGTTTGCGCCAGGTGCACTCTGGGAGTTGAAGTCCGCACTTCCCAAGGACCATCACAGAACTTCTGGACCCTTGGGGTGAGCTGTGGACCCCAAAAGAACCTTAAAAGAACATCTGGGTGAAGCCCCAGAAGTTTGGAAAAGATTGGAGAAATTTTAGAAAAAAGCTCCATAAAGTGACCGACTCGACGCGGAAATTCTAGCCGGCTTGCCTCAACCGCGACCCGGCCTGACTTCGTGGTTCGTCCCGGTCAAGAAAAACATCCGAAAAAGAGACTAAGTCCGAACGTAAAAAGTTGACCGGGACCTTCCAGCCATCGTATCCGAGAAGGGCTCCACGGACGTCGGATCAAGATCCAGGTTTACCCCGGTCGAAGGATTTTCATCTTGAAAAAACGACTAAGTCCGAAGGTAGAAATCACCACCGAGGAAACCGACTTCGCGTATCCGGACAAGGGCTCCAGGAGGTCGGATCCAACTGGCAGGTTCGTCCCGGTGAAGAAAAACTTCAAAATAAAGACTAAGTCAGAAGGTAACTTTTTAACCGAGGCTTCCCGCGACCTGTATCCGAGCAGGGCTCCATCGCGGTCGGCCTGAAAGTTTGACTTTGTCCCGGTCCTGGTGCAACCAGATGACCCGATTGGCGCTTTTTGTTTCTATGCGCTAGAAAATAATAATACTTTAAAAATTCATATCTCCGATTCCCCTGAACCGATTTTAATCGTTTTTGTGTCATTTTAAAGATAAAAATATAAGCTATTTTTATAAATTGGTTTTGGATTTTTAAACTGTTTCCTGTGTTTTATTTAATTACTGTTTTGTGATATTTGAATGCTTTACACTTTGTCTCCTAAGTTAAGCCTTGACGCTCGATGCCAAGCTACCAAGGGTAGAGCTGGGATTAATTTACTGAGACCTAACTGTACTTTTGTGGAGGTTTGTGGCTTGTTGCTAGGTGTAGGTACCTACCTGCCCTACCAATAACCCATTTTCCAACATAATTGGAAGCAGCGACGGGATCCTGTACTTGTGTTCAATATCACGTTACAGTTTTAGATAAAACAAATTAAAAATCCTTTAAATTGTCCTAGTGCAAAAATTGTTTTTAATTTTTAATTTTAATTTTTTTTTTAAATTAATTTGGATTAATTTCAATTATTGAATTTTTGTAATTTTTTCTAAATTCTTGTTTCCAATTTTTGCAAAAAGTTTTTGTTGACACAAAACTAGGGAACCATGGAGCTTGATCTGGCTAGCCTACCCACACTGACAGTAGTCCAGCTTAGGGGGTTGTGTATTGAGAGGGGGTTGCCTGCAACCACTAATCTCAGGAAGGAAATCCTGATTAAATCCCTGACAGCATGGGCTGAGGCCCAAGAGGTAGAGACAGAGGAAGCTCCAGAGGAGGAACCAAAAGAGGATGATGCTAACTCTAACCACTCAGGGGAGGAAAGGCATCAGACCCCAAGTGAGGAAGAGGAGGAACGGTCCTCACTGGACACAGTCACTAGGGGCAGACCCAAAGCTAGTGGTAGGAAGAGGGTCCTTTCAGGAGGAGAGAACCCATCCATCAGGGAAAGAGAGCTGGAAGCACAGCTAGCCTACATAGCTTTGGAGGCAGAGAAGCTTGCCCTAGAAAAGAAAAAGTGGGCAAGCAAAGAAAAAAAAGATGGAAGCAGCGAGAAAGAAACTGAGGTGTCCCTGGGTGGGGGTTTTGCCCCCAGATTACCCAAAGGGGTGGTTCCTGCCTATGTGGAGGGGGATGACATAGATAAGTGGCTGGGGGCCTTTGAGAGGGCCCTCCAGATGAGGAAAGTCAAGCCTCAGTACTGGGGTTCACTCCTTTGGGAGTTAGTTCCCAACTCTGGGAGGGATAGGCTCCTAACCATGAGTGGGGAGGATGCAGACTCATACCCCAGTATGAAGAGTTGCTTGACTAAAAAGTTTGGTCTAACCCCAGAGCAGTATAGGCTTAAGTTTAGGGACACTCAAAAGACAAGCACCCAGTCCTGGGTGGACTTTGTGGACATTTCAGTAAAAGCACTGGAGGCTGGATACAGGGCAACAGGGTAAGTACCTTTGAGGGGCTGTACAATTTGATTATGAGGGAGCACCTTCTAACTAATTGTGTCCAAGAGAGGCTCCGCCAGTATCTAGTAGACTCTAGGTTAACCAACCCCAGAGAGCTGGGGGAGGCAGCAGATGACTGGTTAAGAACTAGAGTTAACCAGAGACCCCCAGGGGGTGATCAGAAAAAGGGAGGACATGGTTCTTCTCAGGGGAAGAACCAGGGGAAAGATGACAAAAAACCCAAAGAGTCCTCACAAGAGTCCCCAAAAACTTCTCAGGGAGGGGGAACCCCGAGCCAATTCACTTTTAAAGGGAAAGGGTATCAGGGAAAGAATTTTGATCCTGCTAAAGCAGGAAAGTTTCAGGAGCTTGCTAAGGCCGGCAAGTGTTTTGACTGTTATCAGCCAGGACATAAAAGAGGAGATGCTATCTGCACCAAGAAGCCCCCCACTGGTGGGCAATCCCAGGGGATTGCTAGTGTAGGGTTGGGGGTGGAAGTTGGCCCAGGGGTGGAATCAGGGTACACTGAAGTCACCTTAGTATCCGTGGGTGGGGTGGACATTGCAACTATGGCCACCTTACCTCCCATCATGCAGAGGTATAGGCAGAGGCCTAAAGTCAATGGGACTGAAGTGGAAGCTCTGAGAGATACAGGAGCCAGTGTGACAATGGTTGCAGAAAAGCTGGTTTCTCCAGAGCAGGTCTTACCTGGTGTCTTCCACCAGGTGACTTATGCAGATACCAGAACCAAACTCCATCCCATGGCTATGGTGAGTCTGGAATGGGGAGGTGTGACTGGCCCTAAAAAAGTAGCTGTAGCTCCTGCCCTCCCAGTAGAGTGTCTGCTGGGAAATGATCTCGAAGCATCTGAATGGTCAGAAGTGGAGAGAAGGGTCCATGCAAAGATGCTGGATCTCCCTGAATGGGTGTGTGCTGTGACCAGGTCACAGGCAGCACAACAGGGAAATGCTGGACACTTGGACCCTGGAACAATGGGCCAAGCCTCCAAGAAGAAGAGAAAGGGCACTGGGTCTGGCTTACCAGCCCCAACAAGTACAGAGGGTCAGGAAGAATCCAACCCTGAGGGGGAGGATCTGAACTCTGAGGGAGGGACACCTTCCCTGCAAACTCTGCCTGACTTGGCAGAACTGCAAGGGGCAGGTGGGCCCACCAGAGAAGATTTGTGCCAGGGACAAAGAGAGTGTCCCACTCTTGAGGGCCTGAGACAGACTGCTGCCAGGCAAGAACAAGGGGATACCAGTGGTACCCACAAGGTTTACTGGGAGGATGGAGTTCTCTACACTGAGGCTAGGACCCTCAAAGAAGGGGCTACTAGGAGAGTAGTGGTCCCCCAAAAGTATAGAGAATTCCTCCTTACCTTAAGCCATGATATCCCCTTAGCTGGTCATTTGGGACAGACCAAGACCTGGAACAGGCTGGTCAACCATTTTTTTTGGCCTGAAATGTCAGAAAAAGTCAGGGAGTTTTGCAGCTCCTGTGTCACCTGTCAAGCCAGTGGCAAGACAGGGGGCAAGCCAAAGGCTCCCTTAATTCCACTGCCAGTGGTTGGGACTCCCTTTGAGAGGGTGGGGATTGACATTGTTGGTCCCCTAGACCCACCAACTGCTTCAGGTAACAGGTACATTGTGGTGGTAGTGGACCATGCCACCAGGTACCCTGAGGCAATACCCCTCCGGACAATCACTGCACCCACAGTGGCTAGGGCCCTACTTGGTGTGTTCACCAGAGTGGGATTCCCAAAGGAGGTGGTCTCAGATAGGGGCACAAACTTTATGTCAGCCTATCTGAAAGCCATGTGGGAGGAGTGTGGTGTTACTTATAAGTTCAGCACACCCTACCATCCACAGACCAATGGTCTGGTGGAAAGATTCAATAAGACCCTGAAGGGCATGATCATGGGTTTGTCTGACAAACTCAAGAGGAGATGGGATGTCCTCCTCCCATGCCTGCTGTTTGCCTACAGGGAGGTGCCACAGAAGGGGGTTGGATTCAGCCCCTTTGAGTTACTGTTTGGGCACCCTGTAAGAGGCCCATTGTGCTTGGTGAGAGAGTCTTGGGAAAAGCCTCTCAAGGAAGCCAAGGAGAATGTGGTGGATTATGTACTAGGCCTGCGGTCTCGCATGGCTGAGTATATGAAGAAGGCAAGCAGGAACCTGGAGGCCAGTCAGGAGCTCATGAAGCTCTGGCATGATCAAAAGGCTACCATGCCTGAGTATCACCCAGGACAGCTGGTGTGGGTTTTGGAGCCCATGGCTCCTAGGGCACTACAGGCCAAATGGACTGGGCCCTATCCAATCCTAGAGAAAAAAGGTGAGGTCACCTACTTGGTGGACCTTGGCACCCCCAGGAATCCTCACAGGATCCTGCATGTTAATAGGATGAAACCCCACCAGGACAGGGCAGACATGACCATGCTGATGGTCACTGATGAAGGGAAGGAGGAGGAGGGTGAACCTCTGCCAGACCTCCTGTCCTCAAAGGAAAAAGATGGGTCAGTGGAGGGAGTGGTACTCTCTCCCAAACTGACAGATCAGCAACAACAAGACTGTAAGCAAGTCTTGGGACAGTTTGCTAGTCTGTTCTCCCTGACCCCTGGACTCACCAATTGGTGTGTCCATGATGTTGACACTGGTGACAGCTTGCCTGTCAAGAACAAGCTGTACAGGCTGTCTGACCAGGTCAAGGCCAACATCAAAGCTGAAGTGGCTAAGATGTTGGACCTGAAGGTAATTGAGCCCTCTGATAGTCCTTGGTCCAGTCCAGTGGTACTGGTACCCAAAGCTAATCCCCAAGGTGGGAAGAAAGAATTAAGATTATGTGTGGACTACAGAGGTCTAAATGCAGTCACTAGGACTGATGCTCACCCCATACCTAGAGCTGATGAGCTCATTGACAGGTTGGGGGCTGCCAAATTCCTGAGCACATTTGATCTGACCTCAGGATATTGGCAGATTGCCTTAAGTCCAAGAGCTAAGGAGAGGTCAGCATTTTCCACACCAGAGGGCCACTTTCAGTTCAAGGTGATGCCCTTTGGGATGAAAAATGCTCCTGCCACCTTCCAACGGTTGGTGAATAGAGTCCTATCTGGGTTGGAATCTTTTAGTGCAGCTTATCTGGATGATATAGCTGTATTTAGTTCCACCTGGAGGGACCACCTGGTCCACCTGAAGGAAGTGCTTCAGGCCCTGCTTCAAGCAGGCCTGACTATCAAGGCAAGCAAGTGCCAGATAGGGCAAAGTTCTGTTGTGTACCTGGGCCACCTTGTTGGTGGAGGCCATGTACAACCTCTCCAGCCCAAGATCCAGACTATCCTGGATTGGGAGGCTCCAAAAACCCAGACTCAGGTCAGGGCCTTTCTTGGCCTGACTGGGTATTACAGGAGGTTTGTTCAGAATTTTGGGACCATAGTGGCCCCTCTGACTGAGCTTACCTCCAAGAAACAACCCAAGAAGGTCATTTGGACCCCAGAGTGTCAGAAAGCTTTTGACACCCTAAAACAGGCTATGTGTTCAGCACCAGTGTTACTGGCCCCTGACTATAGCAAGGAATTTGTAGTGCAAACAGATGCTTCAGAGGAAGGGATTGGGGCAGTGTTAGCACAAGTTAATGAAGAGGGCCATGATCACCCAGTTGCCTTCATCAGCAGGCGACTACTCCCCAGAGAGAAAAAATGGAGTGCCATTGAGAGGGAGGCCTTTGCTGTGGTTTGGTCCCTGAAGAAGTTGAGGCCTTACTTGTTTGGCACTCACTTCCGTGTACAAACTGACCACAGACCTCTCAGATGGTTGATGCAGATGAGGGGGGAGAACCCAAAACTGTTAAGGTGGTCCATTTCCCTACAGGGGATGGACTTCACAGTGGAGCACAGACCTGGGACTGCTCATGCCAATGCAGATGGCCTTTCCAGGTTTTTCCACTTAGCTGATGAGGACTACCAGGGTGCAGGTTAGTACCCATCACCTTTCATCTGGGGGGGGGGCAGTGTAGGAAAGTCCTTTTTTTTTGCCTGATCACCCCCACTCTTTCTGGATAGGTACTGGTGGTTACTGACTCTTGGCTGTGCCCTGGGTACTGCTTACCAGTCCCAGGGCCAGTGCTCTGTGTAAAATGGATATGCAAATTAGGCTAATTATAATTGGCTAAGTTAACCTACCTATAAGTCCCTAGTATATGGTAGGGCATGTAGGTTTAGGGACCACAGCATAGGTGGTGCACACCTAGGTGCATTGCTGAGGTGCCCAGTGTCATTTTAAAAGCAAGCCTGCCTTGCTGGCTGCTTTTAAATTAAAGTTATATGCAAATTCGACTTTGGAATTAAAGGTACTTCCAAAGTTTTAAACTACCTTATTTTTACATATAAGTCACCCCTAAGGTGTGCCCTATGTGCCCCTAGGGCTGGGTGCCATGTAACTATAAGCAGGGACTTTATAAAAATAGATTTATAAGCCCTGGTGAGGTAAAAACAGCCAAATTCGTTTTTCCCTCATTGAAGTAAATGGCCTTCATAGGCTAGAATGGGCAGACTTTATTTTAAATTTTAAAGTCTCCTTAAATGTTACATACCAAGAATTTGGTATCAAATTGATTGTTATAATAATTCCCACAACTTCCAGATGTTGGATTTAATATAACTAGTGCAGGTAAAAAGTTTAGACTTTACCTAAAAAGTTGCCAATTTCAGCTCTGCATTGTTTTTGCTGCTGTGCTCTGATTGGCCAGCCTGCAGCAGCTTCTGCCAGGCCACTTTAATGAGGTGTGAAGTGGCCTGGCTTTACACAAAGGAATGTGCTTGGGGGAGAGAATCTCCCCTCAGCAGATGGGGAAGCAGGAAGGGGGAGGGCTGCCAAACTGGTCTTCAAAGGCAGAGAAGGACATCTGGAGCACCCAGCAACACCCCCACATCCTGCAACCCCAGACAGCTAGGTGCCCCCTTGATTAGATTAGGAGAGGGCAGGAGAGGGGTGTGTTTATGATTTTTAGCCACACCAGTGGGTGGGCTCAGCCAGATCTCTCCTCCAAAAATCAGATTAATCCATTTTGGATTTTTTAGAGACTATTGCCTTCTGGAATGGATTTTTGCCACACTTCCCAGGAAGTGGTCATCACAGGGGGACGACCCTGTCCCTGATTGGAGGACCAGGGCCCCCCTGCTTTTCACCCAGGAGCAAGGATAAAACTGGCAGACCTGCACCCACGCCTCAGATCCCCACCAAATTTCAAGAAGAAGGAACTACAAGGAGAAGAAGGACTGCCCTGCTGGACCCCTGGCCTGCACCTGGACCCTGCACTCAGAAAGACTGCACCAGCTGCACACTTGGGCTTCACCACAAGAAGGACTTTGCCTGGCTTCCACTGGTTCAAGGAGGGACTCCCTGTTTGCTACAGGTGAAAAATTGCTAACCAGAGTCCCCTGCACCAACTCCTGAAAAAGTGACCAGCTGACCACTGCCCAGTGGCCAAAAAGAAGTTTGCGCCAGGTGCACTCTGGGAGTTGAAGTCCGCACTTCCCAAGGACCATCACAGAACTTCTGGACCCTTGGGGTGAGCTGTGGACCCCAAAAGAACCTTAAAAGAACATCTGGGTGAAGCCCCAGAAGTTTGGAAAAGATTGGAGAAATTTTAGAAAAAAGCTCCATAAAGTGACCGACTCGACGCGGAAATTCTAGCTGGCTTGCCTCAACCGCGACCCGGCCTGACTTCGTGGTTCGTCCCGGTCAAGAAAAACATCCGAAAAAGAGACTAAGTCCGAACGTAAAAAGTTGACCGGGACCTTCCAGCCATCGTATCCGAGAAGGGCTCCACGGACGTCGGATCAAGATCCAGGTTTACCCCGGTCGAAGGATTTTCATCTCGAAAAAACGACTAAGTCCGAAGGTAGAAATCACCACCGAGGAAACCGACTTCGCGTATCCGGACAAGGGCTCCAGGAGGTCGGATCCAACTGGCAGGTTCGTCCCGGTGAAGAAAAACTTCAAAATAAAGACTAAGTCAGAAGGTAACTTTTTAACCGAGGCTTCCCGCGACCTGTATCCGAGCAGGGCTCCATCGCGGTCGGCCTGAAAGTTTGACTTTGTCCCGGTCCTGGTGCAACCAGATGACCCGATTGGCGCTTTTTGTTTCTATGCGCTAGAAAATAATAATACTTTAAAAATTCATATCTCCGATTCCCCTGAACCGATTTTAATCGTTTTTGTGTCATTTTAAAGATAAAAATATAAGCTATTTTTATAAATTGGTTTTGGATTTTTAAACTGTTTCCTGTGTTTTATTTAATTACTGTTTTGTGATATTTGAATGCTTTACACTTTGTCTCCTAAGTTAAGCCTTGACGCTCGATGCCAAGCTACCAAGGGTAGAGCTGGGATTAATTTACTGAGACCTAACTGTACTTTTGTGGAGGTTTGTGGCTTGTTGCTAGGTGTAGGTACCTACCTGCCCTACCAATAACCCATTTTCCAACATAATTGGAAGCAGCGACGGGATCCTGTACTTGTGTTCAATATCACGTTACAGTTTTAGATAAAACAAATTAAAAATCCTTTAAATTGTCCTAGTGCAAAAATTGTTTTTAATTTTTAATTTTAATTTTTTTTTTTAATTAATTTGGATTAATTTCAATTATTGAATTTTTGTAATTTTTTCTAAATTCTTGTTTCCAATTTTTGCAAAAAGTTTTTGTTGACACAAAACTAGGGAACCATGGAGCTTGATCTGGCTAGCCTACCCACACTGACAGTAGTCCAGCTTAGGGGGTTGTGTATTGAGAGGGGGTTGCCTGCAACCACTAATCTCAGGAAGGAAATCCTGATTAAATCCCTGACAGCATGGGCTGAGGCCCAAGAGGTAGAGACAGAGGAAGCTCCAGAGGAGGAACCAAAAGAGGATGATGCTAACTCTAACCACTCAGGGGAGGAAAGGCATCAGACCCCAAGTGAGGAAGAGGAGGAACGGTCCTCACTGGACACAGTCACTAGGGGCAGACCCAAAGCTAGTGGTAGGAAGAGGGTCCTTTCAGGAGGAGAGAACCCATCCATCAGGGAAAGAGAGCTGGAAGCACAGCTAGCCTACATAGCTTTGGAGGCAGAGAAGCTTGCCCTAGAAAATAAAAAGTGGGCAAGCAAAGAAAAAAAAGATGGAAGCAGCGAGAAAGAAACTGAGGTGTCCCTGGGTGGGGGTTTTGCCCCCAGATTACCCAAAGGGGTGGTTCCTGCCTATGTGGAGGGGGATGACATAGATAAGTGGCTGGGGGCCTTTGAGAGGGCCCTCCAGATGAGGAAAGTCAAGCCTCAGTACTGGGGTTCACTCCTTTGGGAGTTAGTTCCCAACTCTGGGAGGGATAGGCTCCTAACCATGAGTGGGGAGGATGCAGACTCATACCCCAGTATGAAGAGTTGCTTGACTAAAAAGTTTGGTCTAACCCCAGAGCAGTATAGGCTTAAGTTTAGGGACACTCAAAAGACAAGCACCCAGTCCTGGGTGGACTTTGTGGACATTTCAGTAAAAGCACTGGAGGGCTGGATACAGGGCAACAGGGTAAGTACCTTTGAGGGGCTGTACAATTTGATTATGAGGGAGCACCTTCTAACTAATTGTGTCCAAGAGAGGCTCCGCCAGTATCTAGTAGACTCTAGGTTAACCAACCCCAGAGAGCTGGGGGAGGCAGCAGATGACTGGTTAAGAACTAGAGTTAACCAGAGACCCCCAGGGGGTGATCAGAAAAAGGGAGGACATGGTTCTTCTCAGGGGAAGAACCAGGGGAAAGATGACAAAAAACCCAAAGAGTCCTCACAAGAGTCCCCAAAAACTTCTCAGGGAGGGGGAACCCCGAGCCAATTCACTTTTAAAGGGAAAGGGTATCAGGGAAAGAATTTTGATCCTGCTAAAGCAGGAAAGTTTCAGGAGCTTGCTAAGGCCGGCAAGTGTTTTGACTGTTATCAGCCAGGACATAAAAGAGGAGATGCTATCTGCACCAAGAAGCCCCCCACTGGTGGGCAATCCCAGGGGATTGCTAGTGTAGGGTTGGGGGTGGAAGTTGGCCCAGGGGTGGAATCAGGGTACACTGAAGTCACCTTAGTATCCGTGGGTGGGGTGGACATTGCAACTATGGCCACCTTACCTCCCATCATGCAGAGGTATAGGCAGAGGCCTAAAGTCAATGGGACTGAAGTGGAAGCTCTGAGAGATACAGGAGCCAGTGTGACAATGGTTGCAGAAAAGCTGGTTTCTCCAGAGCAGGTCTTACCTGGTGTCTTCCACCAGGTGACTTATGCAGATACCAGAACCAAACTCCATCCCATGGCTATGGTGAGTCTGGAATGGGGAGGTGTGACTGGCCCTAAAAAAGTAGCTGTAGCTCCTGCCCTCCCAGTAGAGTGTCTGCTGGGAAATGATCTCGAAGCATCTGAATGGTCAGAAGTGGAGAGAAGGGTCCATGCAAAGATGCTGGATCTCCCTGAATGGGTGTGTGCTGTGACCAGGTCACAGGCAGCACAACAGGGAAATGCTGGACACTTGGACCCTGGAACAATGGGCCAAGCCTCCAAGAAGAAGAGAAAGGGCACTGGGTCTGGCTTACCAGCCCCAACAAGTACAGAGGGTCAGGAAGAATCCAACCCTGAGGGGGAGGATCTGAACTCTGAGGGAGGGACACCTTCCCTGCAAACTCTGCCTGACTTGGCAGAACTGCAAGGGGCAGGTGGGCCCACCAGAGAAGATTTGTGCCAGGGACAAAGAGAGTGTCCCACTCTTGAGGGCCTGAGACAGACTGCTGCCAGGCAAGAACAAGGGGATACCAGTGGTACCCACAAGGTTTACTGGGAGGATGGAGTTCTCTACACTGAGGCTAGGACCCTCAAAGAAGGGGCTACTAGGAGAGTAGTGGTCCCCCAAAAGTATAGAGAATTCCTCCTTACCTTAAGCCATGATATCCCCTTAGCTGGTCATTTGGGACAGACCAAGACCTGGAACAGGCTGGTCAACCATTTTTTTTGGCCTGAAATGTCAGAAAAAGTCAGGGAGTTTTGCAGCTCCTGTGTCACCTGTCAAGCCAGTGGCAAGACAGGGGGCAAGCCAAAGGCTCCCTTAATTCCACTGCCAGTGGTTGGGACTCCCTTTGAGAGGGTGGGGATTGACATTGTTGGTCCCCTAGACCCACCAACTGCTTCAGGTAACAGGTACATTGTGGTGGTAGTGGACCATGCCACCAGGTACCCTGAGGCAATACCCCTCCGGACAATCACTGCACCCACAGTGGCTAGGGCCCTACTTGGTGTGTTCACCAGAGTGGGATTCCCAAAGGAGGTGGTCTCAGATAGGGGCACAAACTTTATGTCAGCCTATCTGAAAGCCATGTGGGAGGAGTGTGGTGTTACTTATAAGTTCAGCACACCCTACCATCCACAGACCAATGGTCTGGTGGAAAGATTCAATAAGACCCTGAAGGGCATGATCATGGGTTTGTCTGACAAACTCAGGAGGAGATGGGATGTCCTCCTCCCATGCCTGCTGTTTGCCTACAGGGAGGTGCCACAGAAGGGGGTTGGATTCAGCCCCTTTGAGTTACTGTTTGGGCACCCTGTAAGAGGCCCATTGTGCTTGGTGAGAGAGTCTTGGGAAAAGCCTCTCAAGGAAGCCAAGGAGAATGTGGTGGATTATGTACTAGGCCTGCGGTCTCGCATGGCTGAGTATATGAAGAAGGCAAGCAGGAACCTGGAGGCCAGTCAGGAGCTCATGAAGCTCTGGCATGATCAAAAGGCTACCATGCCTGAGTATCACCCAGGACAGCTGGTGTGGGTTTTGGAGCCCATGGCTCCTAGGGCACTACAGGCCAAATGGACTGGGCCCTATCCAATCCTAGAGAAAAAAGGTGAGGTCACCTACTTGGTGGACCTTGGCACCCCCAGGAATCCTCACAGGATCCTGCATGTTAATAGGATGAAACCCCACCAGGACAGGGCAGACATGACCATGCTGATGGTCACTGATGAAGGGAAGGAGGAGGAGGGTGAACCTCTGCCAGACCTCCTGTCCTCAAAGGAAAAATATGGGTCAGTGGAGGGAGTGGTACTCTCTCCCAAACTGACAGATCAGCAACAACAAGACTGTAAGCAAGTCTTGGGACAGTTTGCTAGTCTGTTCTCCCTGACCCCTGGACTCACCAATTGGTGTGTCCATGATGTTGACACTGGTGACAGCTTGCCTGTCAAGAACAAGCTGTACAGGCTGTCTGACCAGGTCAAGGCCAACATCAAAGCTGAAGTGGCTAAGATGTTGGACCTGAAGGTAATTGAGCCCTCTGATAGTCCTTGGTCCAGTCCAGTGGTACTGGTACCCAAAGCTAATCCCCAAGGTGGGAAGAAAGAATTAAGATTCTGTGTGGACTACAGAGGTCTAAATGCAGTCACTAGGACTGATGCTCACCCCATACCTAGAGCTGATGAGCTCATTGACAGGTTGGGGGCTGCCAAATTCCTGAGCACATTTGATCTGACCTCAGGATATTGGCAGATTGCCTTAAGTCCAAGAGCTAAGGAGAGGTCAGCATTTTCCACACCAGAGGGCCACTTTCAGTTCAAGGTGATGCCCTTTGGGATGAAAAATGCTCCTGCCACCTTCCAACGGTTGGTGAATAGAGTCCTATCTGGGTTGGAATCTTTTAGTGCAGCTTATCTGGATGATATAGCTGTATTTAGTTCCACCTGGAGGGACCACCTGGTCCACCTGAAGGAAGTGCTTCAGGCCCTGCTTCAAGCAGGCCTGACTATCAAGGCAAGCAAGTGCCAGATAGGGCAACGTTCTGTTGTGTACCTGGGCCACCTTGTTGGTGGAGGCCATGTACAACCTCTCCAGCCCAAGATCCAGACTATCCTGGATTGGGAGGCTCCAAAAACCCAGACTCAGGTCAGGGCCTTTCTTGGCCTGACTGGGTATTACAGGAGGTTTGTTCAGAATTTTGGGACCATAGTGGCCCCTCTGACTGAGCTTACCTCCAAGAAACAACCCAAGAAGGTCATTTGGACCCCAGAGTGTCAGAAAGCTTTTGACACCCTAAAACAGGCTATGTGTTCAGCACCAGTGTTACTGGCCCCTGACTATAGCAAGGAATTTGTAGTGCAAACAGATGCTTCAGAGGAAGGGATTGGGGCAGTGTTAGCACAAGTTAATGAAGAGGGCCATGATCACCCAGTTGCCTTCATCAGCAGGCGACTACTCCCCAGAGAGAAAAAATGGAGTGCCATTGAGAGGGAGGCCTTTGCTGTGGTTTGGTCCCTGAAGAAGTTGAGGCCTTACTTGTTTGGCACTCACTTCCGTGTACAAACTGACCACAGACCTCTCAGATGGTTGATGCAGATGAGGGGGGAGAACCCAAAACTGTTAAGGTGGTCCATTTCCCTACAGGGGATGGACTTCACAGTGGAGCACAGACCTGGGACTGCTCATGCCAATGCAGATGGCCTTTCCAGGTTTTTCCACTTAGCTGATGAGGACTACCAGGGTGTAGGTTAGTACCCATCACCTTTCATCTGGGGGGGGGCAGTGTAGGAAAGTCCTTTTTTTTTGCCTGATCACCCCCACTCTTTCTGGATAGGTACTGGTGGTTACTGACTCTTGGCTGTGCCCTGGGTACTGCTTACCAGTCCCAGGGCCAGTGCTCTGTGTAAAATGGATATGCAAATTAGGCTAATTATAATTGGCTAAGTTAACCTACCTATAAGTCCCTAGTATATGGTAGGGCATGTAGGTTTAGGGACCACAGCATAGGTGGTGCACACCTAGGTGCATTGCTGAGGTGCCCAGTGTCATTTTAAAAGCAAGCCTGCCTTGCTGGCTGCTTTTAAATTAAAGTTATATGCAAATTCGACTTTGGAATTAAAGGTACTTCCAAAGTTTTAAACTACCTTATTTTTACATATAAGTCACCCCTAAGGTGTGCCCTATGTGCCCCTAGGGCTGGGTGCCATGTAACTATAAGCAGGGACTTTATAAAAATAGATTTATAAGCCCTGGTGAGGTAAAAACAGCCAAATTCGTTTTTCCCTCATTGAAGTAAATGGCCTTCATAGGCTAGAATGGGCAGACTTTATTTTAAATTTTAAAGTCTCCTTAAATGTTACATACCAAGAATTTGGTATCAAATTGATTGTTATAATAATTCCCACAACTTCCAGATGTTGGATTTAATATAACTAGTGCAGGTAAAAAGTTTAGACTTTACCTAAAAAGTTGCCAATTTCAGCTCTGCATTGTTTTTGCTGCTGTGCTCTGATTGGCCAGCCTGCAGCAGCTTCTGCCAGGCCACTTTAATGAGGTGTGAAGTGGCCTGGCTTTACACAAAGGAATGTGCTTGGGGGAGAGAATCTCCCCTCAGCAGATGGGGAAGCAGGAAGGGGGAGGGCTGCCAAACTGGTCTTCAAAGGCAGAGAAGGACATCTGGAGCACCCAGCAACACCCCCACATCCTGCAACCCCAGACAGCTAGGTGCCCCCTTGATTAGATTAGGAGAGGGCAGGAGAGGGGTGTGTTTATGATTTTTAGCCACACCAGTGGGTGGGCTCAGCCAGATCTCTCCTCCAAAAATCAGATTAATCCATTTTGGATTTTTTAGAGACTATTGCCTTCTGGAATGGATTTTTGCCACACTTCCCAGGAAGTGGTCATCACAGGGGGACGACCCTGTCCCTGATTGGAGGACCAGGGCCCCCCTGCTTTTCACCCAGGAGCAAGGATAAAACTGGCAGACCTGCACCCACGCCTCAGATCCCCACCAAATTTCAAGAAGAAGGAACTACAAGGAGAAGAAGGACTGCCCTGCTGGACCCCTGGCCTGCACCTGGACCCTGCACTCAGAAAGACTGCACCAGCTGCACACTTGGGCTTCACCACAAGAAGGACTTTGCCTGGCTTCCACTGGTTCAAGGAGGGACTCCCTGTTTGCTACAGGTGAAAAATTGCTAACCAGAGTCCCCTGCACCAACTCCTGAAAAAGTGACCAGCTGACCACTGCCCAGTGGCCAAAAAGGAGTTTGCGCCAGGTGCACTCTGGGAGTTGAAGTCCGCACTTCCCAAGGACCATCACAGAACTTCTGGACCCTTGGGGTGAGCTGTGGACCCCAAAAGAACCTTAAAAGAACATCTGGGTGAAGCCCCAGAAGTTTGGAAAAGATTGGAGAAATTTTAGAAAAAAGCTCCATAAAGTGACCGACTCGACGCGGAAATTCTAGCCGGCTTGCCTCAACCGCGACCCGGCCTGACTTCGTGGTTCGTCCCGGTCAAGAAAAACATCCGAAAAAGAGACTAAGTCCGAACGTAAAAAGTTGACCGGGACCTTCCAGCCATCGTATCCGAGAAGGGCTCCACGGACGTCGGATCAAGATCCAGGTTTACCCCGGTCGAAGGATTTTCATCTCGAAAAAACGACTAAGTCCGAAGGTAGAAATCACCACCGAGGAAACCGACTTCGCGTATCCGGACAAGGGCTCCAGGAGGTCGGATCCAACTGGCAGGTTCGTCCCGGTGAAGAAAAACTTCAAAATAAAGACTAAGTCAGAAGGTAACTTTTTAACCGAGGCTTCCCGCGACCTGTATCCGAGCAGGGCTCCATCGCGGTCGGCCTGAAAGTTTGACTTTGTCCCGGTCCTGGTGCAACCAGATGACCCGATTGGCGCTTTTTGTTTCTATGCACTAGAAAATAATAATACTTTAAAAATTCATATCTCCGGTTCCCCTGAACCGATTTTAATCGTTTTTGTGTCATTTTAAAGATAAAAATATAAGCTATTTTTATAAATTGGTTTTGGATTTTTAAACTGTTTCCTGTGTTTTATTTAATTACTGTTTTGTGATATTTGAATGCTTTACACTTTGTCTCCTAAGTTAAGCCTTGACGCTCGATGCCAAGCTACCAAGGGTAGAGCTGGGATTAATTTACTGAGACCTAACTGTACTTTTGTGGAGGTTTGTGGCTTGTTGCTAGGTGTAGGTACCTACCTGCCCTACCAATAACCCATTTTCCAACACACAGATTCACCTCTGTCCAACCTCCTTCTCTCCTGGACCCCCGTCAACGACAACGACACCATCGAAATCATGAACACCATCCACTCTGGCTCTCCATCTGACCCCTGACCTCACCAGATCCTTAACAAAGCAAGCTCCTCCATCATTTCACCCCAACTATGGAAGATCACCAACAGCTCCTTCGAGTCTGCCACCTTCCCGGAGAGCTGGAAACACGCCGAGATCAACGCCCCCCTCAAAAAACCCAAGGCAGAATCAAAGGACCTCGAGAACTTTCGGCCTTTCTCCCTGCTCCCCTTCCTGGCAACTAACCCGCTTCCTTGAGGAGAACCGCACCCTGGACCCTTCCCGATCCGGATTCCGCAGCAACTACAGTACCAAAACCGCCCTCATCGCCGCCACCGATGACATCAGAACCATACTGGACAGCAGCGAAACTGCAGCCCTCATCCTCCTTGACCTCTCTGCCGTATTCAACACCGTCTGCCAACACACCCTACACTTACGCCTCAGCAATGCTGGAATCTGCAACAGAGCCCTGGACTGGGTCACCTCCTTTCTCACCGGCAGAACCCAGAGAGTCTGCCTCCCCCATTCTGCTCAGAAGCCACGAAAATCATCTGCAGCATACCCCAGGGTTTGTCCTTCAGCCCGACCCTCTTCAATGTCTACATGGCCCCGCTCGCTAACACAACCTCAACATCATCTCACACGCCGACGACACCCAGCTGACCCTCTCCCTCACCAAGGACTCCGCCAAGACCAACCTCCATGAAGGAATAAAGGCCATCGCCGAATGGATGAAGAGCAGCTGCCTCAAACTCAATTCTGACGAGATGAAATTCCTCATCTTCGGCTCCACCCCCTCCGCATGGGATGACTCCTGGTGGCCTGCCACACTCGGAATGCTCCGACTCACACCGACCACGCACGCAACCTAGGATTCATCTTGGACCCCTCACTATCCATGACCCAGCAAGTCAGCGCCATCTCCTCCTCCTGCTTCAACACCCTCTGCATGCTCCGAAAGATCTCCAAATGGATACCCACCAAAACCAGAAGAACAGTCACCCAGGCCCTCATAAGCAGCAAACTGGACTACGGCAATGCCCTCTACACAGGAACCACGGCCAAACTCCAGAAGTTGCTGCAACGCATCCAGAACACCTCCACACGCCTCATCCTAGACATCCCCCACCACTGCCACATCACAGACCACCTGAAAAACCTGCACTGGCTAATAGTCAACAAAAGAATCACCTTCAAACTCCTCATCCACGCTCACAAAGCACTGCACAACACCAAACCAGAATACCTCAACAGACGTCTCTCCTTCTGCACCCCAACCCATCATCTTTGCTCCGCCGAACTCGCCCTCGCAACTGTCCCATGCATCTGCAGAACTACAACAGGCGGTAGATCATTCTTGCACCTCGCCGCCAAAACGTGGAACACTCTTCCCACTCACCTGCATCAGACCAAAGACCTCCTTACCTTCAAGAAACTTCTCAAGACCTGGCTGTTCGAGCAGTTGTAGCATCATTCCCCCCCCCTCCTCAGTGCCTTGAGACCCTCATAGTTGAGAAGTGCGCTTTACAAATTCCTGATTGATTGATTGATGAATACTTCCCCAAGCTGTAAAGCTCTGTCTGTCTGGAATTTAACTTTCATTTTATTTGCACAGCTGACAATATGCCTAATACTATGGAGGACACTATGCTGCTGTGACCTGGAAAGCTCTACTGCTAAGTGAGTGGAGAGGTTCTGACATCTGACCCAGATTACAGTGCACTGAAACCTATATGGTGGTATTCTTGAGTAGGGGGCCTCTTTAAGAGCTATGAGGGCCAAGGGCAGTTCCCAGCCTTGCAGAGGAATCCCTGGTTGTCTAGCTCACAAATCTCACCATGAACAAGGGAAGCAGTTCTGTTTTTGCCATTCCTTAGTGGAAGCTATGACCCTCTCATTTAAATGCTCTGTTTGTGCAAATTATTATTTACTTTTCACTTAAGGCAGGAAGACACCTCAGAACTTTTCTCACCAGGAGTACACAGATAAAATGTAGTCAGAGAGTAAATATCTAAAAGTCAAGTTTCCTTAAATTGTACACCATGTAAAATACACTTTAAATAATAATTAGGAAAAGGTGGCTATAAAGTCCTTTTAGCATGAAAAAATCTAAACTTCATTAACTGTGTCATAGTTGAACATCGCATTCCAAAAAGTATGTTTGCTGTCTGTACTGGAAAATTTTCAAAGTAACAACGGGGGATAGACCTTTTAGATACGCCACAATAATTACAGTTTATATGCAGGTTGTTTTAGTGTTCGCTGCTGTTTTCACGATTGTTCATAATTTGATTTTACCACCAACGTCGATGGGAATGAATTTATCGACCTTGGAATGGAAGAACGGTTGAGGCAATCCTCACATGACCGAAATCTGTGTTTTGCAGGCTAGACACTGAGATCAGAAGGGAGTTTCAAATTCACTGGAGCTTGCTGAGTAAATAGCCACTTTCTCTACAAAACACTCACAACGAAACTAAATATGACAAACGTAATATTGATACAGTGTGCAAAGGAAAATAAAACTTCATAATACATAATGTTGAAATAAGTTAATTGCATTTAATCAAAAATAGATACTTTAAACCATTTTGGTAATAATCCTTACAAATAAGGTGGTAAAATTCACTGAATGCTAAATGTCGTTTGTTAAATAGAGATTTCCGAGATTACAGAGAAGTCATTGCCTGCTGTATTATTTCACTTTGAACAGGGTCGTGCACGTGGAGTTATCATACAGTTGCTTCAAAGCACTGTAAAACAGAGGCTTCATAAAAATAAACACCAGAAAATATTGTCTTACAAAGAGCAATATTCCAATGAAATAGATTTTAAATAAAAAAATTGAAAAAAGGAACTGAAACAAGAAACTATCATGTATTGTGCTGTAGACAGAAGGAAGCATTCAGGGGCATATTTATACTCCGTTTGCGCCGAATGTGCTTCAAAAATTCTGACGCACATTCAGCGCAAACGTTGCCCCATATTTAAACCCTGATGCCCGAGCCGGCGCAAAAGGTAGATGGCGCTATGTGCGTCAGTTTCTGGAAGCGGCACCCCGCCCTGCGTTAATGACATGCAGGGTAGGCGTTCCCGTCCAAAACACGACGCACACAGCGGTGCGTCGTATTTATGCTTCCGGGCAAAAATTACTCAAAGCACGAATAACGTGAAATTTTAACGCCTGGGTCAGGGCAGGCGTTAAAATGGGGCAAACACACCTGTACTTAATCAGAACACACAGAACAAACAACAGAGCAGCAGAGCAGCAGAGCAGCAACAGGGAGACATGGAGGTGCTTTTTCTTCAGCGTGCACGTAGACGCAGAGCCCTGCAGCAACAACAGCAGCTACAACAACAACAGCAGGGACCCCAAAGACAGCGCAGAAGGCAGGAGAGGATATTCCACCCAATAACAACCCTGCATGGCCTCAGGGAACGGGACATCATCCAGAGGTACCGGTTGAACTGGCAGGCCATTCAGCAGCTGCTCAGAAATATTGAACAGCAGTTGGCCCCCACTTTAGTGACTCCCCGCACTATCTCAACAGAAACAAAGCTGCTTGCCGTACTTCACCTGCTGGCAAGTGGCTCGTTTCAGACAACTGGTGCCCTGGTTGGTGGAATATCCCAACCATCATTCTCTGCATTCCTGCCTAAAGTACTGGATGCCATCATTCGCCTGACACCCCACCACATCTGCTTCCCAAACACACTGCAGGAGCAGCAGGAAACTAAACAGGGGTTCTACGCCATCAGTGGCTTCCCGCACGTCCTTGGTGCAATCGACTGCACACACGTACGCCTTGTGCCACCTGCTGCAACAGAACACCTCTACCGCAACAGGAAGCACACACATTCAATCAACGTGCAGGCCATAGTCGATCACCAAGGACTGATCAGCAACATTGTGGCTAAATATCCTGGGAGTGTACATGACGCATTCATCTTCCGTCACAGCACCATCAACCAACACTTCCAGGATGGACGATATGGCAATGGACTACTTGTTGGTAAGGACAAAAACCAAACTCATGTACACACTGCACAGAAACCCTCTAGGACAAACAACACATACACCACAATAGCAACACCTAGCCAGGAACACACTGAGGTACTCACATCACTAGCCATGTTCCAGAAGTCACCATTGAACCTGTCACACATTGGAATTTACTCTACAGCTTAATGTGAAGACATTAATGACTGTGGTTGCCCAAATGTCACCTTGCAAATTGGAAGTCTCACAATAACCTGTACACTAATACAATGCATAAGTTTAAAGGTATGGGATGGCCTGGGTATGTTCATATGAACGTTGCAAATACACTTTCATGTTTCAACTCTGCATGGAACTATCATCACACCCCCAGTGAGGACACACGGACACCTGTATCACAAGTCACAATGCTAGGGAGGGCACACTGTACTGGAAAAACAAATACATACTGCTGACAAACAGTTAGCCAACAAACACTTGCTCAGCCAAGGAAAAAATCTCAATGCCAAAGTTTTCACCAACAACCATAGGTCGTCACATTAGTACACAAAAGAGTCACAGACAATACAAGACAACTACTGCCATCAAAGATCCGTACAACAGTGCCTCCTACATCTAATTGATCCCATTCTGTGTTTCTCTTTCAGCTGATCAGGGGTATGGCATCCAGCCTTGGATAATGACACCATTTGGGAACCCAAATACTGCTGCTCAGCGGGCATACAATGACGCCCACGAGAGGACACGCAGCATTGTGGAGCGGACCTTTGGGATCCTAAAGTCAAGGTTCAGCTGCCTTGACATCACTGGCGGTAGCCTACTCTATTCCCCAGAGATGGTCTGTAAGATCATACTCACTTGTGCCATATTGCACAATATATGTGTAAAAAGGAATATTCCCCTCCTTGAACTGGACCCAGACATGCCTCAGGATGACGAAGAGGAGGATGCTGGCCTGCAACAGGAGGGGGAACAACCTAACACGGCAGCAGGAGTGCGTAGGCGCCAACAACTTGTCAATATTTTTTTTTCTTAATGTATCATAATAACTTGTATTCCACACTTGTAAATAAACACAGATAACAAACACCACATCATGCTTTGGCCTATGCATTTCTGACCATCTTTAGTTTGATATTGCTGAAGAAGAATGTCGTCTCATTGAGCAATAATGCTATAACAAACATGACAACCAAAATTAACATCACAAATGTATGCACAGAGGGTAGGATGTGACATGATACATTAACATACACAGAGGCCAACAGGAGTCCAAATGTGGCAATTACACATGCCGGATCCAAACACCTGAGACAGTCTCTCACACAGCCCAAAAATTTTGATCATTTGAAAGTCACATCCCACGTGTTCAGAGACAGGGTGGGACCATCCATGTGTACGTGACCATGTCATCAATGGCTTCTCTCAAGTGTGTGATATGAGCAATACACAATTGGAACAACATTAGCTGCCACTAACTCAGGAGGAGACCATGAAGTCACAGTGACAACATACACCCAGACAGGTGATAGTGGATCCACATTCCAACACACATGTACACATATGTCATACAATCAACCTAATATCTGAAAGTAGACCATCACAGTTGTGTCCCAGTTTGAACCTAGCAGGAAGAATGTAACATGCCACTAAACCAGGTAATGCAGAAAGGGACACAGACAACAACTAAATAATTTTCATCAGCACATCAGGAACGCTGAGAGTCTTGCAAACATAGTCATTGGAAAATGGTATGCAAGTTTGCTCCAAATCATCATTACTGCAAACGTCAAATGGGCTAATGAGATGAATGAATGGTCAACAGCCATTCATACCTATGGCCTTACATTAGCCTGCTGCTGCAGGTTTGCCATAAGATAATAAATAAAACACATGGATACAGTAGCTATTCAGGATGGTCAAATCCTAGGGTGCTGGGGGCCTAAGTCCACCTCTACCGCCCCCCAAACATACAAGAATCTTGTACTTGTGAACTAAACACATGCATGAGGCACATGTGTGGGCTACATGTCAAAAGTCCAACACAAATCAGAAACACAAAATCATAATGGGACATGGTTAGCCCCATAAAAACTGTAAGTGACTATTGCACTCCCTGTTAGGACTACAGATAACAGCCTCAACATCATAATTGTGGACACATTTTGGAGAAGGAATACATCATGGTATCCCATCCATCATTTCAAAATAGCCATCAGCAATTACCCAAAATATGTTGACAAATATGGTCAATACATTATTTACTGTATCCTAAACATTACAGTGTGAATGCCTTCTATACATACAACAACGGACATGTGTCATATCCAACCACAAATGTGTATCACATAGCACCGTTTGACCATGACAAATCACCTTCCCCAAGTTAAAAACATGAAGACATATAAAAAAAAATTGGACAAAATTCTACGCATACAGCATGGGCGTCATAATTTGTTCACGTACATGAGTGCACAGAATGCAGAGTCAAATATAACTGTATCCAAAAGTTTCACATATTTACCCATCAAAGTATAATTTACATCATATATTTTTTTGACTCAGCATCATGTGCACTCTTGTACGTGGAAAAAATATGACGCCCATGATGTATGCGTGGTAAAAATGACGCAACATGGACAATATGTTGGTCATCTCATGTACATTAAAAAATTATTAATATTCATGTCATATTTTTTGACTCAGCATCATGTGCACTACTGTACGTGGAAAAAAATGACGCCCATGATGTATGCGTGGTAAAAATGACGCAACATGGACAATATGTTGGTCATCTCATGTACATTAAAAAATTATTAATATTCATATCATATTTTTTGACTCAGCATCATGTGCACTACTGTACGTGGGAAAAAATGCCGGCCATGATGTATGCGTGGTAAAAATGACGCAACATGGACAATATGTTGGTCATCTCATGTACATTAAAAAATTATTAATATTCATATCATAATTTTTGACTCGGCATCATGTGCAATGTTATGCGTTAAAAAAAAATGACGCACAATTGTGTATGCGTGAAAATATGACGCATAACGGGGAAAAAAAACGGCGGCCATTTTCTCTAGGAAGTGATGTAATAGGATATCCTGTTTACAAAATCTGTACTGGGAGTTAACTTTCACTTTCACTTTGCAGTCTCAGATTTATCTAGACTGTGTGGTTGTGTGAAAGGTGTTGTCCTGTGTTTTACTGCTTTTGTGTCCTGTGTACCTTGTATTTTGTCTTTTTGTGAATCTATTCTTGTTGCATAACATTGTCTCAGTCTGTTTAGTCTAGTTTTGTCTATTCCTGTTTTTGTTTGTATTGTCTGTGGGAGTCTGTTGTGGGTAGCATAGTTTTTGGGGTTAGTTGGGCTATTTTTCTCCTTTTTCATTTTCCTTCACACCTCTACCTTTCCCCATTTCCCACTTTTACTTTCTTATTTCATTTGTAAATTACTCTTGCTGTCAATATGTCAGGTAGGCCTCGCCTGTCCAGGATGGGTGAGGATGAATTGGGGGGATTCATATGGCTAGTTTGCCATTTCCTCCCACTGATGCTGGAGGCTGGGGGCCGTGTGATACAGGGGTATCACACGGAGGCAAGGAAAATCCGGAGGGAGAAGGTGCGCCATCACCTGGTCCGGGTCTACGGGAGCATGCGCAATGTCCATCAATTGAAGCACCGCTGGGCAGATCTGATAACCAGGGAACAGGACCTGCTGGACCACCTGGGAATCAGGATTGGTGGCAATGTTGGTGAGTACAAATCAATTACATGGGAATAATAGAAATCTGTGTGGGAACATGTGATGATTGTTACCCAATCTGCTACATAAGTAGCTGACTGTGTGTAATGCTAGGGAAACCTAGGCCCATGTTTATACACATATATCCCCATTTTTTAACCACATTTTCACGCAAAAACAGCAGCAACTTACAACAAATATCTGTATTTTGCAAGTTTGCCCCCTCTCTGCGTGACAACATGATGCAGATGCTGCGCTACAAAGGTATACATATGTGCCCTATTGTGTATTTGTTGCACAATGTGTATGAAGACCAATGCTAGCAGTCAGATGGCTCATTTTTTCTACACATACCAGATGCCTGTAGCTGTATGTAATGTAGTGTTGCATTTGTGTCAGACAAGCAACACGTTAACGGCCCTATTTGTACTCTACAGGTCATAATGGCCAGTGAGTAAGTCATGTAGAAACAACATACCTACATATGTAGACGCCATAGCTGTACAGAAAATTTGAAACCCATGATGATGCTATACATGTGTGTTGCCTTCACGTCACATGAAGTTAGATATGTTGTCCACAGATATGTCACATGTGTGTGTGGTTGCTGTGTGTTGAACATGTCCACCTAGCCAGTTTGATTGTGAGTGGTCATGCAGTCCTCACTGAACCAGTTTTGGGATGTCTCTCTGGGATGCACATGCTGAGATGTATGGATAACATTATTGTTGGGGCATACTAATGGAGGGTTAACTTGGACGACACCTGACTGTCCTGGCCAATGCATGTGTGTAGTAGGGTGTGTAACTGTAGCAGGAGACTCATCCAATGTTAATGTTGAATACAAAGTCATCAATGCAGTATGAGCATGTGGGAAAGTGTATCATTACCATGTCATATTCACACAGTGTCATTGTAACAGAAATTATTTGTCAGTTCACCCAGTCTGAGTATATTCTTCCTTTCATGCTTTACAGGTGGACCAGCCCCGTACACTGTGGGAGAGGTGGCACATTTTGAGGACCCCGATACCTACAGTGAGTGTCGCCTGAGTGCTATTTTCATTGTTTGGTAATGAAGCATGATGGACTACTGTGTGTTCAAGAGAATTCATGATTTGATGCGCTGGCCGTTCATTGGCATTGTTGTTTTAGTGTTATATCAAATAGGACTTATGTTTCTGTAAAGCAATACCTAGCCATCTCTCAGATTGAGGGGCTGTAGGTCAGTCCAGTTGGGCCGCAATGGGGAATGGGATGACTCATTTGGAATACACTGGTCAATGTAAGACTTGGTCGGGGACGTGGCATGAACTGAGTCTGCATATCAGACTGACAGTCTCCCAGATAGCTTAGGCACATGGCTTTGATGACAAGTGCTTCTTCCTAGTTGAGGATGGACTGTGTACACTGTAGGTTGGATCTTCCGGGGGCATGTACTTCCACAAGGTGAACTAGAAGTGTGTGTGACTTGAATGCAATGGCCTAGGTGTTCTGTCGAATCATGAGAATGGGTGTTCTACCTCCTCTGTGTGTGTTGTAAAACATGCCTCACTGATAGTATGTCACGTTGGCCTAAGTCCTATCATTTTGACATGTGTGGACCTTGGATGTGACAATGTTTGGCTGACTCCAACGTGTTGCTAGCCATTCATAGGTGTTGTGTGTGAAGGAACATACTTGTTGAACTTTCTATACACTCCTGGGTGTGCATTGAACATGGGATTGTTGGTTGCTCTTCCCACACCACCCTCAAAGACTGGCATGTTAATGTGAAAGAGGGTACCTAGGACTGTAGCAACCAGTATGTTACACGTACTTGACACCTTTTGTGACTTGAGTTAGTACCTAGGGCCAGATGTTGCAAACTGTTAACAAGTTGCAAAGGTCATAAATTTCTGTTTGTGAGTTGCAAACGTCTGTTTCCTATTCCGAAATGTATTTGGTGATAATGAACATATTTGCTAAATGCTTTTCCAAATCCAAAATATGAAGGGGTTTTCCAGACCTATTTGCAACTCACAGTGGTATGCAATTCCATTTGCAACCGAGTAAGTGGTTGCAAAGTGAGTCGCAGTTATCATCCACTTGAAGTGGATGGTGACCCACTTGCTAACTGGAAGGGGTCCCCATTGTAACCCTTCACCTTTGTGAGTGGACCTAAATAATCCTGTACAAAACAGCCAGTGGTCCAAGGGACCACAAACTGACGTGAAATTATCCAAGATTGAGGTTGTTGTAATTTATTTCTAAGTGCAGCTCATTTTCCTTTCAGGTAAACGGCCTACACTTGGGGAAAAATAACCTGCTTTATTTAAAAGCAGTCACTGCCATGGAGGTCTGCTGTTCCCAGCAGGCCTCCATCCCCGTGAGTGCCCATAGTCGCTAAGGTGGCGCAACTTGGAACCCACATCATTGATGTTAATGAGGTGGGTCTTAGCGACCCCATAGCGACTCGCAGACGGTGTTGGAGACACCGTTCTGCATTGCAAATTGCTAGTCGCATTTTCCAAATTCCTACATCTGGCCCCTAGTGTAGACATTTGGTTATGGCCCATGGGTTCAATCTTAGCACACAACTAATTCCAAATGGCATTGAGTGAGGAGTGTGATTGTTATCACATAGAGTGACATATGTAGTGAAGTCAGTATGCGGAAGAGGTGCTGCCATGATGTCAAATGCCTTAGGTATGATTTGGATGAGTAGTTTAGGGTGATGTCATCCATCATGTAGAGACATGTATATGCTAGGTGTGATCTGCCCTTATGTATGCATGCTTCACATGTACTTCCTCTGAGCCCTTCCGTGAACTATGTTGTGACAATTGCTGCAACTAATACATTTCTAGTAATGTACAAATAACCCATTGTGCTATTCCACCCAATGCAAATCCAAAGGTAAATATTTGCCTTTTCTCTTCACAGCTGCAAACATGAGTGCCGCAGATCGCAACCATTTTGAGCGGCGTGCCATGAGATACAGGCACATCCTGCAGGTGCAGTGTGGGTATTGGAGGATGGGCCGCAAGTACCAATCTGATTGGGCCTGCAGGGCGTGGTGGGCCACACCACAGGCTCCCCCGACATTGCCACCAACAACCACCAACAGCACATCCACCAGCTCTGCCCAAGTGGACCCAGCAACGTCTGCAGCAATGGACCCTGCATCTTTCTCCAGACCTGGACCCAGCCGTGTGGTGGTAGCAGGACTGTCCCGTGGCCAACCAACTCCTGCCACAACATCTACCTCCGCCGGCACGCAAACCAGCACAGACCCTCCTGTGGACCCAGCTGCCTTCCTGGCATTGACCAGAAAATTGGACAAGTTAGTGAAAAAGGTGGACAACCTGAGTGAGGACATGAGTTACATCAAAAAGAGGGTCCACTCCATCAGGCGCACACTACGGGGGGCAAACCTGTAGCACGTTTGCCCTCTTGAACTTTTACCCCTCCCCTCTCACCTCTTTCCTATTTTCGACTGTTAGTTGGGTTTTGGGGATTAGTATTAGGATAAGTATAGGTAATTAGCTTAGTTAGTGTTAGGGAAGAGGGTGGGGGGTCCTTATTCTTTCTATCTTATTTTTTTGTGTGGGTGGGTGGGTCGGGGGCAATGTTGGGATTCATGTTTAAAAAAATAAATAAATAAAAAAATTAAAATAAAAAAAATATTCAGAAAAATCAAAAAAAATATATGTTTGTTTAGGATAGTATAGTATGTGTGTAGGTTAGTTAGTGCTGTCCTGCATGTGTCCTGTCTCATAATGGTGGGTGGGGGGTTGATGTTTAGATCGTTTCGTTACATGTGTAAAGTAAGTTTAGCTTAGGTTAGTTAGGGACAGTTGTGGGTTATTAGTAGTCAGGTTAGATTAGTGTAGGTTTACCTTTCCCTTAGTTGCCTCTTGTATTACTCCATTGAAATAAATATATAGTTAACCCTTTACATGATGCGCTAGGTGCTACTTTATCATGGCCTTGACATCAGTGTAGCAGAATGTTTTAGTATGACATTTGTGTCCTATGCTCACCATCCCCAGGAAATGGAGGTTTAACATCCCAGCTACCCGTGTGCCAACTTGTTAAGTATCCACCATTTGGGCGACCCACCATTGGTAGTGTGCATTGATCACCAAGGTTTTGTTTTGGTATGTATCCTACTTCACAAAGAGTGCTTCCAGACTTGTTAATGTGGATAAATTGATAGGTCGGACAGCAGTGTGAAGCTCAGGGAGATCTTTGTAGATGAGGAGTTGTTCACACTCTTGTATTGTTGCTTTCATTGCTGACCTACATCATGTGTGTACTGATTCAGCATGACTTTCCTTCATGGAAGCATACTCCGTAAGGGTGATTGATGCAGTGTAATTTGTTCATGATTCCTTACATTATGCGGCATTAATTCTTATTTATGTATTGCATGGTGCCTACATTTCTCAGCCACCATTTGTTCTCTGGAATAGCGAGAGATGGTGCATCATTCTGTCCAACACAGCATGATTGTGTGTGCTTAGTTCCTTCATCAGTGATTTTACTCAGTATGGTAAGGCTATGATGCAATCCTGGCCACTGCACAGATGTTTCAGTATACATGAAATCAGGACAGTAGTATAGAGAATCGACATGGTTGCCACACAGCCACTTTGGAGTTAGGTACTGCACAGTTGAAGTGTGAAATGACACAGAGACACAATAGGTGTGCAAGTGCTTTTTATTTATAGGTGTTGTAGTGCAAATTGTCCATTCACCATATTTGCAGAGTCCGTTCTGGTGCATTCTTACATGGTGATCCTACAGAAGGGGTGTGGATGATGCTCATGACATGCTGGGGTGATGTCACAGACAGTGCAGAGGGACAGGAATTGCCAAATAGTAGGAGAGAGACATTCACTGGCAATGGGGACAAGTCATACAGTGGATTGCCAAACAGTCATTGAGTGTAGTTGTTGTGAGACTGGCCTTTGACAAAACGTAGGACCTTGGTCAGAGTAGGTCATGGTGCAGGGACTAGGGCTTCCGGGTACTCTTCCGGGTGAATGTTATCTGCTCCATGTCTTCTTCTTCTGATGTGTGTGTTGCCTGGTGTGTCCTTGTTGTTGTTGGTTGTGAAGGGGCAACACACACCTCAGTGTTGGAAGACATGGAGAAAGACATCCCGGGGGCTGCTCCCTGTGGAGTTATGAAGGGCAGTACAGCAGCAAGGAGGGCCTGCTGGTTTTTCAGAATGGCAGCCACATCACGATGGTAGGCAGCCAGGTCCGCCCTGAGGGGTTCTATGTTGCATTCGTGCACACGTTGACTGCCTTGCAGTTGTAGTTGTTGTGTCAACTGGATGACAGCTGTGCAGATTTCCTTCTGTGTTTTTAACAGTTCCTGCAAGAGCGATGTTCGGGCTTGCATAGCAGCTGCCTGATCAGCAGTAGACATCATGCACAAACGCACCCCCTCAAGGCTGGCTGCCATAGTTTGCATCCCCACCCGCACCTCCTTGGCCAGCTCCCGCTGTACCCCAACGACAGTTCTTTCAAAGCTGGTGCCAGTGTCGTCAGAGTCCTCAGCTGTGTTGGAGCTGGCAGGTCTTACAATTGGGGTGGCGGGTGGTTCTCCTGTGGTGGCTGCTTCTTCTGTGCTCCTCCTTGTGACTGAAGGTGGGGTTTGGAGGCTTTCAAGGACCATTTCAATGGTCTCCTGTGGGATGTTTATGGGCTCGTCATCCATGTCTTCAGGGAACTTAGGGACAGGCATATCGGCAGGAGATCCGTGTTCCTCTGCAATGAAACAGGGTACAATTAGTGTGTCTGTGTTGTGACAATTTTGCACTAAGATACAAGCCTTTGGATGCGTTAACTTTGTGCTCTGTGTTTGTCTTGGTATCTGCTGTCCGTCATAGGGCATTGTTGTAGGCCTATGGCCCACCTGTGTGTCACATGTATGATATGGAGCTATCAGACATGTCTGCCTGATCGCCTCTAGGTGTTGCTTTGTAATTGTTTAGGAATAGGCGTGTTTTTGTCCTACTCCTCCCTCGGTGTTTTACTATTGGTATGGAGGGACATTTTATTGGGTGGGCTCCCATTATCCTACATGTGATTACTGGCTTTCTAGGCAGCAGGATAGCTAATGGTGTGGGGGACTAAGTCTGACCCACTTGTAAATAACTCAGTCACCCTGATATTTCTTTTTGCTCAGACTAACTAGCAGTGCCTCTGGTCTCCCACAGCAAAGGAATGTTTAGACATCCGAGCGCATGACATCTTTGAAACTTTTCAGGGAAGTGGTGGTCACTCAGATCCTACACAATTGTCTCTTTACCGGTATGTTCCCATACACAAATGACAAAGACAGTATTTGTTTAATATGAGGTTTAATAGTACAACTGACTTGTTGATATTTAGGTGTGAGCCACAATAACCCAAACAATACACACTGTTAGAATTGAAATAGTCCGCAGGAGAGTAATACATTAGTACACAGCTATCATGGTGCCTAACAGTTTCTACTCTCCCTCTGCTTGTTCTATGTATAGCACAGCATGTTACGTTTGGAGCTTGCCTGTCGGAATCACTGGGGAGACATCATCCCTCATATCAGAGGAATGGCTTGTGATCTGGTTGTGCATCAGCAGCAAGGCAGGCAGCATCTAGTTGTGTTTCTCTGTTTGGAAACTCCCTCTTGCGTGTCTTGGGACAAGGAAGTGATTTTATAAGTCATATGTCATCGTGATGGCAAAGTTTCCCTACGCAGGAATGCCAAATCTTAACCCCTACCACATCTATCAGCAATGTACCAGACTGTATCCTTGACTGGGGCACAGAGTGAATATGTTCTGGCAAACTCCAGTGCAGAAGTAGGCAAAACAGTGTGATTTGACTAATTTACAACACCCTAGGACTGGCTATTTGCTATATTAACTGATAGGAAGGCCAATGAGAAGCATTTAGTGCAAAGTGCTCTGAGGCTCTTAGATGTGAGCAAATGAGTAAAAGTACATTCAGGGTAAGGTGCACAAAGGCCTACAGCCTGAGGCTAATGCGCAATGTATACGTTACACTTGCCACAATACACTTTGACTGACTGTGGGTGTTGTGACTGCCCTGCCAGCACACTTGCCTCTCAGGACCTGCCCTATACACTTTTTATTCACATTGCATGAACTGTACATGTTACGTGGCATTACCTATGCATGTTAATGTTAGGATGTGGTATGGATGTAAACATTGTTGATGTTTGAAGATGATGTTGGGTCATGTGTGTTTAATTGGATTGGCCTGTTTATCGTATGTAGGTCCTATTTGGTTGTCAGACTTTGCAGGTGTGTTTCAGTGACCAGTTGGCTGTGTCCCCTCCTCAGGTGTTGTCTGAGCAGTATGACGTAGTGATGTAGCCTTGTTAGCCAGGCACGTGAGGGACCCTGACGTATGCAGCATGTGTGTGTCGTTAGTGCTGTGTGGCTCCAATTGCTGTTTACTTTGGCTTATGTATGTGTCAGGTATGGAC
Source organism: Pleurodeles waltl (assembly GCF_031143425.1). Classification (NCBI taxonomy): domain Eukaryota; kingdom Metazoa; phylum Chordata; class Amphibia; order Caudata; family Salamandridae; genus Pleurodeles; species Pleurodeles waltl. The sequence goes on from NC_090447.1 coordinate 929,748,614, forward strand.
ATTCGGCATTTGAGTGTACTGGTGCCTTTGTCTTATTTCTATGAATTGGTGCGGATGTTATCCTCACCCCCTAATTTGGGAGGTTCCTGCCATTTGGTACTGTAGCTGCACAGAGATGAGAAGTGTTATTGTAAGCTGTTGTGGCAGTTACATTGCAGTTGTTATTTTGGCTACTGGATTACTGATAGGGACCTAGTTGATGTGGGATAGATTTTACAAAACAAGTGCCTGGATGTGAGTTTGAGGTAGTTGCCTTCCCACCTGTCGCTGCTTTCCCTTGGCTCTATTGTTGTCATTACAGGATGTCCCCATGGGACTGTTGTTGTTGCTGTATTTTGTTGTGCCCCAGCTTCAGTCTGTGCTGGGCATGCCCCCCTGCTGTGCCCCTTTACCCATGCAAGGTCATATATGTGCAGACTTACATGCATTGTGTAGTAGGTATTTCCCCCCCTGTTACAGTCTACATTATTGCAATTGAATTCCCCATGCGACTTACCCTGCATGTGCGTTGTGTCGTGGTAGTCTGCGCTGTCCTGTCCTTGAATCCCTGTGACGATCTCCTCCGGGATGACGGCTGCGACCATCTCCTCCATGTGGTCCAGGGCCTCCTGTTGTGCTGGACTCCCCCCTCCAGTCTGCATTGCTGCCTTCCTGTTCCTGGCCATTTTCTCTTTTGTCCTACGTTTGCAGTCATGCCAGCGTTTCTTACACTCAGTGACTGTGCGGCGTTCTTCAGCCACACTGTTGATCTTGTCCACTATTTGTTTCCATATGGCCTCTCTCCTACTGAGTGGCAATTTAGAGGAGATGAAAAGTTGGTGCTGGTGTTCCGTCACCTCTTTCACCAGGATTTCCTGCTCCTCTTCACTGAAGCGACACTTTCTTTTTTTTATTTTTTATTCCTGGTTCCTGTATGGATCCTCCTGGCTGGTTCCTGGTCTGCTGTCATCCTCCTGGGGTCTGTAGTGGCCTCTGGGATCCATTTTGGCTCTCCTCTGCTGAAGGGCAGTTTTCACGCAAAAATTTAACGCAATAGCGTGAAAAAAAACTGCGATTTCCGGATTGCGCTGTCGTAAATCGACCCACAGTGATGTGCGTCGCCTTTACGTTGGTTTCCTTTACGACAGAACGCCGCTGTGTGCGGCACGAAATAATGACTCCCACCTGTTGGTTGCGCCGCCGTACGTCAAAGTATAAATTTGACGCCCGCACGGCGCTTCAAAATGGCGTTAGAAGGCGCAAATTTTTTTGACGCAAAACTGCGTTAGCGCAGTTTTGCGTCAAAAAGTATAAATATGGCCCTCAGTACTCTTTGCTGCATTTGACTGAAAAACAAAAAAATAGCATTTTGCGTGGGACTTGAACAATGTTTGAGCTGAAAGTCGCAGGTAAGGATGGGCATTGGTTGTAACAATGAAAAAAGCTGCCACTTTGAACACAGGCATAATCTCTCGCCCCATGCATGTGATTCACAGGAAGGACCATTTAGTAGAAAAAAAAATGTTCTATTACCTGTGGGCGACTCCATACAGTGGCAATGCCATGCAGGAATAACAAAATAGGGCGCATCCTGCATACTGTAGAGGAGGGCACTAGAAGTTAGAAAGATCACGTCGGGAAAAGCGGACGGGAACTGGCTTCATTAAATCAATCAGTGCTTGATTCCGGAACGGAAATGATGACAGACATGCAGCAACGAATTTGGAGACTGTAAAGAAGAGTGCCAGGCAAACCAACAAATGGTGAGAGATAGGCTGGTTCCAACCTTTTACTGTACACAGCAGAGTCTCGCAAGCGAAATACATGTGCCAGTGCATGCACTCACAGGCTTGACCCTAAAAAAGCTAGCAATTTAGCCTTCCCCTGTACTGCTTCAATTCAAATGCATGTAGCCCCCTCCACAGAAACTATCATAAGGATTGTGACAGCAAAGCTTAGACCTACACATGACCCTCAAGCTTTTCCAGCCAAATTGCCAAAACATTAGAAAAGTTACAATGTATTACATATAGACACATTTTTCACTTACCTAAGTATACTCGTAACACCCAGGCAAGAATGCAAGTCATCTTCCATTAAATAATATTACCAGCTAATAGATGCAAAAGACTGAACACTAAAGGTGCTGTTACAATATATTTTCAAGGTGTATAATGATTGTGATAAATACATAGGCACAGCTACCAGTGGTTTATATCTGAATCTAGAAACATCTGAAGTAACCCCTTATCTTACTCAGCATTAAAGACTAACCCATAACGACAAGTTGTGTCATTGTCAAGGAAATTTAACATGAAGATTCTAGGTTCCTATGTTCAGTTCAAACTAGTTCTTTCCCCATGATAAACACCACATATGCAATATTATCTAAAACAATCTTTGAGTAGGGAATTCAAGAGGAACATTCTGTGTGCAAGAGTTCTGTCCCTGTCTATCAATGACTATAAAGGTAATTGGAGGAATAGTACAACCTAGACCATGAAATATAAGTTCTGCAGTAATAAAAATCAATCACTCATTTGCTCTGTTGCTGCCCAGAATGTATTTGTCTACATTCCAGTGTGTTAAAATCTGTGTGGCATATTTATTAAAGAGTTGATGCACCCTTGTGCCAAGCAACCAGACGCAAGAGCAACACAACTCCTAAGTTAGGTTTATGAAACCACGCAAGGCCTGTCACGATTCGCCTTTCCCTTACCCTCTCTGTTGGATGTAGGTGGAGTACGGCTTCGGATCTTGTACATCCTGGTCTGGCCAAGATGAGGACGGCCCCTTCTGGTAGCCACGGTGCTGCTGGCAAGGTGAAAGCCCATGCAGTCTGTGCCCACCAGAAGAAGCTCCAGAGGAAATACCACCAGGGAGAAAACCTCCAGAAAGCTGGTCCAGAAAATCAGAAAAGGCACAGTACAACTCAGGACTCTAAGAACTGGAACATCAGGAAGCTGTAAAGAAAACCAAGCAGACAGCAATCTACAGCAGGAACAAACAGGAGGGAGGACCACTAAACCAGAGTGTTGCAACACAAAGAAGAAATAAACTCAAGCCCCTTATATACCAGTAAAACATGAAGTGAACAAACAGGGAAAGGAAAGACAGCACATTAAGCTGGGAAAGTATCATAGGACAAAATAGGAAAAACATCATCTTGGAAAGGTACTAGTAAAAGGAAAAAGCAGTGCATGCTAGGATAGCATACTGGGACCAAGAAAGCATGGCCCCCATGACCATAAGGGCAGACAGCCGAAAGCCAAGAAAACAGTATAATGTAGACATCGCAAGGGCCACCCGCGATGCAAAGGCAGAACACACTGCGACCGCTGCAAGTTCAGCGGCCCAACCCTGGGCAGTCTGACACCACCACCACGCAAGAGTTGGACACTGTGGGCGAACAAACGTCCCACAGCTGGCCTGTTGCGCCAAAAAGCAGACCGCAGGCCTTTCAGCGGGTCAAGAATGGAGCACCACGGGCAGATTACTAACCCGCGGTGTAACAAGGCCACCTTGTGTGGACTTTTGAAGCTTGATAAATTTAGAGTAATGCAATGTAGTGCAAATCACCGTGTTGCATTACTCTGCCCTGGGAAGGTGTTCCATGGGTAGGGCATGGGTGTTCCAATGCATCTACCCATTAAATTTACCATATTCTCAGATTTACCATTATTGGTAAACCTGGGAATGCATCAAAATGCTATGCCTCACCAGGGAAACATCTTTATTTTATCTTGTTCTCTTTCAATGTGTGCTGCATTCTGCAGGATTTTTTGTGCATAAAGGAGACGGTTGCTGCACAAAAACAATCCTGCTTGCAGTTTGAGACTTTAAACGTCAGCACTCAATAGCCTCGCTTCTTGGAAAAATTGTGCTTCTAAATATGAAAGGGTTAATGATTTTCCAAGATCAAAACTTTTACATGTACATTTTAAGGAAGTTTCTTTGATTTTACACTATGCCTTTTTCTGGTATAATCTAGTTGCCATAGTAAAACGAGAAAAACAAACATTTTAAAACCTTTGCAAAACCCAGTGATGTTCTTTTGTTTTCCATCTAATACTATATGTGCATTTGTTTTTTATCATTTACTTATTTGTAACTTTAATAAAGTATTACGTGTTAACAACTTTACTGGAGAGTTCATCAGGGTTTATGAGAAAATTATATCAGTGAAGTTAGAATCTAATCAGATGCACAAAGAGAGGTTCTGCCTGATAGAATTCAGTTGCTACCCTTGTACTTCCTTGTACTAAGCTGAAGGTCAAATAGAACTGTTTTCAGGATATTTTTACTGAAGTGAATGTAGTTAGATTCTGATCCTAGGCTAAGATTGAGAGTAATAAAGCATTTTAATGGTAATGTTTTAACCGGGGTCAATAAATCTTTGTCACCCAACATGAAGGAGTGGAGACATAAGATATAAAAACTACAATCAACTACATTTTAGAATGCCAATATGATCGATTTGGCCGTACAAGGAAAACTCTAGTCTGAAATAAGGTTGAGGGGTTTGATCACAAGCTCAGACCCAAAGTCATATAAACACAGTTATAAAAGTACAGAATCACTGTGGGTTGACCAAGGTAATTAAACAGATTCAATCAAACTAAAATTAAAAGGACTAAACCTTAAAAAAAACAAGCAACACAAAACATCATGAGGATAATCTGATGTACAGAAAATAAGCACTGTTCAGTTCTTTTAAGCATTAAGGCAATTTAAAAGTCATCTAAGCTTTGCTAGCAATGCTGAGGGAAAACGCTACAGATTAACAAGTCAAAAGTTAACATGTGCTGGTCTGAAGCACACGTGGACAAAAAATTAAAGAAATAGAACAAAAATAATTTGGAATAATGACATGTAGGGCAAAAAGTAGGTAACCAAAGTTGGCAAAAAGCCAGTAAAAAGGACAAGTGTCGGCACGTCACTCCACTCAATCCAACCCACTCAGTTCCAATCTACTTGAGTCCAATCCACCTCACTAGAGTCTAATCCACCATACTCAAATGCAGTCCAGTCCACTTCTGTCCAGTACTCCTCATTCCAGTCAAATCCACCCCACTCCAAATAATCCATTCCACTCCAGTCCATCCCACTCCAGTCCAAACCACCTCATTCCAATCCACCATATCTCTGTCCCATCCACCCCAATCCAGTCTATCCCAATCCAGTTCACCCCAACACAGTCCACCCCACTCAATTCAACCCACCCCATTCAATTTCACTCCAGTCCGCTCCAGTTCAGCCCACCCCACTCCAATTCAATTCACCCCACTCCAGTTCAATCCACCCTACCCCAATCCACCTCACTCCCATTCTAGTCTAGTCCATTCCACTCTACACTAATTCAATTCTCCTGAGTTCAGTCCACCCACTTCATTACATTCAGCCCACCCCACTCCAAACCAGTCCACCCCACTCCAATCCAACCAACTCAACTCCACTTCAGTCCACCCCACTCCAGTCCAATCCACTTCACTCCAGTTCAATCCACTCCACGCCATTCCAGCCTATCCACCACACTCTAATTTACTCAACTCAAAACCACCCTGATCTAATCCCCCACCGTAATCTAATCCACTCACCCCAATCCTATCAACCCATTCCAATCCACCTCACCCTATTTCAATCCACCCCATTCCAATCCACCCCATTCCATTCAACCCACCTAATTCTATTTCATTTCAATCCACCCCACTCCAATCCACCTCATTCCATTCAACCCACCTCACTCTGTTTCATTTTATTCCACCCCAGTACCTCAATCCACTCTAACCCACTCGACCCTTTCCACCCCATGCCACTCCACTCCACTCCACGACATACACTGCCATTGAACTCTAATCTCCTCTAATCAACTGTACAACACTCTACTTCCCCACTCAGCTCTAAAAATACTATACTCCTCTATGACACTCCATGCCACTAACTTTTTCATCACAGTGAACAGCAGCCATGCTGATGTATCACATAGCTAAAGCCAAAGGCCCCTTCTATAGTTGAGACCTATTGGCTTTGCCAATACTTGACTTCTCTAAATGCAAAATGAGAGGAGTTTATAATCTCCAATCCTCAAATAAAAAAAATATGCAGTAATTTGCCAGAAGGTGTAGCCTGACATTTGACCTCTGTCTTGAAGTACCACAAATGTAACAATAAGTAAACAGCCATCAAAAATCGGCTCAGGTCCTACTAGTGGGTCGCTACCCACAGTTTGGAAAACACTGGCATAGATCATCAGAATTATGTAACCTCAGTTAATTGCCCAGCAGCAAAGCACATTTTTATATTAAAGAAGGGGCCATAAGGCTCTTGTGATCATGTGGAACGTGCATCCACTCACACAAATGTACAATGCTAAGAATGCCTTCCCTTCTTTGCACAGGGACATGGTACACGCTTATAAGGATTTCTCCAAACCATATAGTTATGCATGGTTTATTTTAGAATTCAAACAAGAATGGCGAGTGAGCTTTCTCCGGTAACCACTCTTTTGAAGATTTTGAAATTTGATGTTAGTTTGTCAGGATTTCTGTATCTGGAAAGGTTTCTTCTCGGTGGCGTTTGATGGATTTCTAGCAACAGGTGAGGTGACATGAACACGTTCATTTAGGAAGGACTATTTACTTGTAATTGCCTTTCTCTTCTGTTGAGCATCCCAATTAAATAAAAGGAAATGGCTTCTAGGAGACCCAGTTGTGGCTACGAACTTTTCTGCACTGGGTAAAGTAGGGATAATGCACAAATGGAGGAGGTTCAATAAAATATACAAATTGATTCAAAACTACATTTCCAATGTGCCACTTGATTGGAGAGGAATTGTCTCTACAACTCCTGTGCACATGCCTAGAAACCCATATACAGAAGAAATACATTTTTACAAACAATTGTAATTTTCATATAGTTACCTTTCTAGTCTCTGCATTTCTTGCATAAAGTACAATTTAACGTTTGAAAAAAGTTAAAGCATATTTTCCTGCAATTATTTTTATCTTGAACTGACTGAACGAGACAATTTATTTTTTAAATCATGTTCACTTAATCCCACACGTTTTAAACCATTCTACTGCATATTAATAACATTACCAGGTGTTTATGTCTGTACAATCGAGATTACTTTGACTAGTGATTGAGTTTCTGGCTCTAAAATCCGGTAACAAAAACTCAAATCCCTTAATCCCTGTAAATGACCATGATGTGTACACCTTGGCAAATTACACAACGATGATGAGTCTCAGTTCCCTTACTGTCCCAGCCTGTATGTTCTGAGAACAAACTACACATCATGCCTAAGAACTAGGGTAAAATGCGAATTAAGGCTTTAACAGTGAGGTAATACTGGAGTGTTATTGTGTAATCCGAAAATGCATATCTACTTTGACACCATGGGCCTGATTTAAGAAAAGTGGCGCTGCACTCAGTGATGCAAAGACATCTCTCAGATTTCTTTGTGCCATTGTTTCTGTCCCTCTAACAGGAATGCCTCCTTTGCATACATTATGCCTGGTGAAGGCATAATGTAGAGCAAAGGGTTACAAAGTGGCACAATGCATGCTTTGCCCCACTTTGTAAATTTGGCGCAGCAATTTTGACCTCATTGGCCCACATCAGCATAAAAAGTTTACACTAATGTACCGCAAGGAGGCGCTAAGGGCTCTTAAATCAACCTCATTGTATTTTTTCAATATTGCAAAACCTCTTTAGTTTCAATTTCACAACTTAACTGTATCAAATATCCATATATTGCTTAGTAGTAACTTTGTGAAATGCATGTTGACACTCTCTTTTTACAATATGTGCCAATGTGATAATACGCATTACCAAAGATCAGTACCATAGACATTGTTCTAATAATAAGTATGACCGGTTGTGTGCAAAATAATTTGGTAGCGCAAATAGATCACTATGGGCAAAAGTATTTAATTCTACCTTGCCAAAAATGTCCAGCGCATTTTAAAATGTTAAAAATAGTTTGCTCACCTCTCACTAGATCCATTGCCACATGATTGATTGAATCCTATTTGGAAAACGAATGGTCAGGTTAGTGAACACGTAGTAGATCAAAGCAGCTGCTAAAATAGGCCCTCCAATAAACTGTGTACATCTTTGGCTTCTCTGAGCAGGACTTTAATAAGGTGAAATAAGGAAACCACAGTTTATCCAGAGTGCCATACTTTAGCCATGTGACCATACACATCCCACCCCCTTAGAAGGAGCTCTAATCTCTCCCAAATCCAGGTTAGTTTTCTTCCTAAATAGAGCCAGGCAGTGCAGCTAAAGTCCAACAGACTGTCACAGAACACAGACTACCCAGCACATGGCATTTGAGAGGGAGCTTTGAATTCCCAGGAGGATTGTTGCAGTCAGGGGTTTCACTTAATCCAATCTGAGCCGTCAAACCTGCTGTACCTAGCCTGATTTGATGAAGGGACTATGGCCCTCATTATTACATTGGCAGTAAATCCCACTTACCGCTACACTGACGGCCGCCAATTTACCACCGCCGCAGAGGATACTCCTTCACCATATTATGACACACACACACACCAATCTGTCAGTATTCAGCCACATACACAAATCTGCCAAACCAAAGGTCAGTGACAAACTGGAGATCCCAAAACCCACACCGTTACGCCAACAGAACTACGCCCACCAAATTACGACCCATGAATCACCATTGCGGACTTTCAAGGGTGGTAAACCATTGGCAGTACATACCGCAGTGCTCACAATTCACACCCACAGACAAAACAACGCCACATTGGACAATTCAAACAAGACACACCTGACACCCATACACACACCACACCCACACCACTATAAAACACACACCCACATTACCACAACCCTTTATGTATACAAACCATTGCCAGCAGAGAGGCACCAAGACCACTGACACAACTACAGCCACACACTACTCACACCTATACACCACTCATGCACTCCACATCACACACCCCAACACTTTACCCAGCACACCCTCATCAACACACAACACCAACACCCATGGCACCACAAAGACACCCCTGTTTCACACAGGAGGAGCTAAGGGTCATGGTGGAGTAAATTGACATGGTAGACCCACAGCTATTTGGAGCACAGGTGCAGCAGATATCTATAGCTAGAAAGATGGAGCTATGGTGGAGAATTGTGGACAAGGTCAACGACCTATGGGGGAGGGTACATTCCATTGCAGCAAGACACCAGCTTGCAATTCAGAGGACTGGCGGTGGACCCCCACCTCCTCCCCCACAACTCACAGCATGGAAGGAGCAAGTCTTGCCAATACTGTATCCTGAGAGCTTGGCCAGATTTGGCGGAGGACTGGACTCTGGTCAGTCAACTCTCTACAACTATCAACCCCTACCTGCATGCCATCACATACACTCACCCTCATCCTCACTCCCATCACTCCACTACTTCCCACACAGCCCACCATTAAATCTCACTCCTCCCAATGCCAAGCCCTGCATGCTGTACCAATGCATGGACAGCACTCTTAGCCCTGCATGGGCACTCATCACTAAAGCATGCACACTATAGAGAATTAACTATCCCACCATACACTAACATACACAAGTGAAAGCTGGCAGGGCAAATCCAACCAAAGAGGGAAGCCACGGATGTACAATATGTCAGACACAGAAACCATAACACATCATTTACATCCCCAATGGTATCCCAGCCAATGTCAGCGGAGAGAAGGTGCTAGCACTATCCAGTCCCCCAACTGAAGAGGCCAACAGTGATGGCAGCAACTTCGGTCTTCAGGATCAGGATGAACTACCTGGCACATCAGGGACCACTGGACAGCCAGTTACCCAGGCCCAGTCACACACCACCACAGAGCCTCCACCACCAGGAAATACCACCACAGCATGCACCCAGTGTACCCATATCACTGTCCCCATGGCAAGTCAATCAGCAGTGTGTCCACCTCTACAGGGACCACAGGGCACACCTCACCCCCAAAACAATCAGGGACCTGGGGTCAGTGGCTGTGGGCACACAGTTAAGGGGACAGAGGCATAATACACTGGGAGGACTGCTGTGCACCAGGGGGAGGACAGGACCAGGGAACCGACTCTCCAGGAGGCACTCACAGAGATCCTGGGAACCTATCAACATTCCCAGGACACGATGGGCCAGATCCTGGGCAATGTGCAGGAGAACAGGTGACTTCTGGAGGGACTGTACCAGGGGATCAGGGAGGACTTGAAGACCATTAACAGCACCCTGTTCTCCATTGCAGGGGTGCTGGCAGACATGGCAAAAATTATGAGGGAGGCAGTCTCACACCAGCAGGCCCCTGCCACTAGCCAGACATCTGAACAGCCTTCCACCTCCGCGGCTGCTTGTGGCAAGGAGGCCCCGCCACAGGACTTACAGGCCACCAGCACCCCTCTCCCTGCAGAAGGTGAACCACCCCTTAAACGTTCCCTGCTACCCAGACAGAAGCCAGAGACAGTTGCCAAGACCCCTGCCAGGAAATGAGACTCTCCTGTTTGTCACCCTTGTGTCCCACTCAGTCACCCTGTCCACCTTGAACTGCCATTGCTCCCCTTCCTATGTCTCCTTGGACAATACACCTGTGCTATAAACAGACTTTAACAATACCCTGGAATTTTGTCCATCATCACCCCATCCCATTGCACTTGCCCCTCCATGTATTAGCACTTCAGTAAACACCCTTTGAAAAAATTCCATTTTGGAGTATGTCATGTATTTCAAATATGTATTCATTGTAACAGGTACAAACATTGCAAATCAACTGTACAGAGAATGAGCATAGGTTAATGACCTGTAGCTGGCTGTAGTGATCACACAAGGAATAAATGTCAGGTCACCAACATCTGCAAAATGAATTGCCAGAGGGAACAGTAAGCGGGCCGAGAAGTTGAAAATATCAGCATGCCATTGCCAAACAAATCAAAACAAAAGTAATTGAAATGTGAAGTAACACTGTCCTACCTGTGTGTTATTTGGAAGTATTGTCGGATCACATATGTTCTGTTGTCCTCATCCTCATCCTCACTGTCCACAGGGTCTACTGCTGCCACACAGGCATCTCCAGCCTCCTCTTCCTGCAGGAATAGGACATGGTGTCTGAGGGCCAGGTTATGCAACATGCAGCATGCCACCACTATCTGGCAGACCTTCTTTGGTGAGTAGCACAGGGATGCACCTGTTAGATAGAGGCACCGGAACCTGGTCTTCAGGAGGCCTAAGGTCCTTTCAATGATCCTTCTGGTTCACCCATGTGCCTCATTATAAAGTTCTTTTGCCCCTTACCTGGCATTTGTCACAGGGGTGAGCAGCCATGATAGGTTTGGGTAACCAGAGTCACCTGCAAATATTGAGGGGCAACATTTAGCCACACACTATACAATATGGCCCAACATACCCATACACCAACATATACTGGGTGGGGACCAGGGCTCACCTACTAGCCACACCCTATGCCTCTAAAGTTGGCCCATCACATTGTAGACGCTGCTATCGCCTAGGATAAAGGCATCATGCACCGACCCAGGATACTTAGCATTTACGTGGGAGATGTACTGGTCCGCCAAGCACACCATCTGAACATTAATGGAGTAGAAACTCCTACGATTCCGGAATACCTGTTCATTCTGCCGGGGGTGGGGGCAAACCCAATATATGTTCCATCAATCGCCCCAATTATGTTGGGGATATGTCTCATTTCATAGAACTCGGCCTTCACTGTGGTCAAATCTTCAACCTGGGGGAAAACGATGTAGCTGAACATGTGTTTTATCAGGGGCAGACAACACTCTTGTCAACACTATTGAGAACATTGGCTGTGACATTCCTGCTGCCAAGGCCACTGGCACTTGGAAAGAACCAGTTGCCAGGAAATGGAGTACAGATAGCACTTGCACAAGAGGGGGGATCCCAGTGGGGTGATGGATATCAGATATCAGGTCAGGCTCCAACTGGGCACACAGCCCTGTGATTGTAGCCATGTCAATTCTATAGATGAGGATAATGTGCCTGTCTTTCAGTGTTGCCAAGTACACCAGGGGTCTGTCAATTTGGGTATGTCATCCACAGTGGTGGGATTCTAAGGGAAAAAAGAGTGAGCAGCCGGTCACAAACTGAACAATGGAGCTACAACAGTACTTTGCATCCTGCAAACATGTAATGGGCCATTGTGAGTTGTCCAGTATGTGATAATATCTCCTGTGACGCAGCAGTATTCCTGGTCCTGCCCCCCAATGAAAAGGCATCCGCCTGTCCTGTGTGGAGGGACAGGTGGACGTGAGGTAATTCCGCTGGCATTGTGCTCCATTGCGGGAGGCGGTCGGGAACCGCCGTGCAACTCCTCATTGGCTAACATTGGGCACTTTGGAGTGCTGTGCCCAATGTTACTCTACACCGGCGGTGACGGTATGCACTGCTGCGGATGTGACCACCATTTTCTATAATATCCCTCACTTGCTTTCTGACCTTCGGTAGGAGAGGACCTACACTGCATGTGCTGCTGTGACCTGTGTCTGGAACCTACCATGGCCCATGTGGCCGGGTAAGGGGCCCCAGTCTTCACTTTGGAGGAGTTGGAGAAACGGGTGGATGGGGTCCTACCCCAGTACGGACTGCTGTATGGGCCTTCAGACCAACAGGTGAGTACACTGTGAGCACAATTCATGTGGCATGAATGCATGGAGTTGTGTGTGTGAAGGCCTCGTTTAAGGGGGGTGGGTGGATGTCCTCTTGGCCGCATACAGCTTGTGTGCTGGGCCATGTGCCTGGATATGGTGATGGGAAGGGGTATGGTGGGCCATATGTGTAACAGGCAGGACTGCTTGTCTAATTGTATTTTCCTATGTGTATTGCCTCTGCAGGTCAGCATCCATCAAAAGAAGGGTATATTGCGTGCCATTGCCAAGGATGTGAGGACCCTAGGGGTCTATGGCAGGCGGAGCACCCACTGTTGCAAATGGTGGAAGGACCTGAGACGCTGGGCATGGAAGACGGCAGAGGCCCAGCTAGGGATGGCCTCCCAACAAGGAAGGGGCGCCTGTCAAACCCTGACCCCCCTGATGACCCGCATACTGGTGGTAGCCTATCCAGAGCTGCATGGGCACTTGGGGGCATCACAGCAGCCACAAGAGTGTGAGTACAGTGCCCATCATTATAAATTATGGATGCTAGGTTGGTATCGGGGTGGGGGATGTGTGTCAGTGGGTGCCCCTAGGCCAGCCCTGATATTGCAGTGTAGGTCCCCTGGTGGCTATGGTTGTGAAGGGATAATCTTGCTACCTCGCTCATAGGCATCCGCTACTGGTCAGGGCTGTGTGGGTCCCAGGTGTGCTGCATTTAGCAGCGTGTGCCCCCCCCATGCCTTGGTGGCAAGTTATTTCTCTGGTAGTGCAATGTAAATTGCGTAGACCTGTTCCCTGTGTGTGAGGGTGCTGTGTACGCCAACAGTGGTGTTGGTGCAGCCATTGACCCAGTGTATCCTTTGTCTCTTCCCCCTTTTTTGTTTTGTCATCCTGTCCTTATGTGCATTAGCATCATCTGGCGGAGGAGCAGAGGCACTGGCAATGGAGGGAGCTGCATCCCACAGGACCCAGAAGGCAGAGTCCACTGACGGTGAGGGCACCAGTGGGACGGAGGGCGAGGGGAGCACCACGGCGGAGACTGGAGGGGACAGGTCAGACACATATACCTCCTCCGATGGAAGCTCCCTGGTAGTGTCTGACACTTCTGTGACCACCCCAGGTACAGCAACCACCATGTACCAGCACCGCCCTCCCAGCAACCCCTCATAGAGTTGCCCATGGCTGCTAATCCAGGAGGGCGGGCATCTCATTCTCCCCGGGCACCTCAGGCCATGCCACAGTTAGCCCTGCTGCCCTGTGTGAGGAGGCTATTGACCTCCTGAGATCCATTTCTGTAGGGCAGTCAACCATTGTGAATGCCATCCAGGGGCTGACAGCCAACATGCAACAATCTAATGCATTCCTGGAGGGCATTTACACTGGATTGGCAGCCCAACAGAGATAGATTCAGGCTCTGGCCTCCTTTCTGATGACAGCCATTGTTCTTGTTTCTGCCATCCCCCCTCTATCTTCCACTGCCCAGTCCCATTCCCTTCAACCCCTAACTATCCCAGGCACACATACAGACGAGCAAGCACACAAGACAACATCCAAAAGTGTCACAGGCAAACACAAGCACCACACTTCATCCCACAGACACTCACACAAACCCCATCCAGTTGCAGACACAACAACATCCATAATTTCCACTGTCTCCTCCTCCTCCCCCTCCACCACCTCCCTCCCAGCCATGTCTACACACACACCTGCATGCACTACATTATCATCCACTAACAGCATCATCACCACACCAAGCAGAACACACACCTCAGTGGCAGACACCTGCCACCCGAAAGACCAAGGAGCCTGCACCTGCCAGGCGAAAGCCCAAGTAGCCTGCATCAACAGGCAGGAAGAGGAAGGAGTCTGCACCAGCAGGCAGGAAGAGCAAGGAGCCTGCACCAGCAGGCATGAAGGGCAAGGAGCCTGGACCAGGAACTGTGACACAGCCACCACCATCAACCATGTTTGTGCATCTGTCTGAGGTTGCAGGGGATGTGCAGAAGCCTCCCCCCACCAACAGCACCACCACTGTGCATCCGTTTGAGGGTGCAGGGGATGTTCAAGAGCCTCCCCCCAACCAGCAGCATCACCACAGTGCATCCGTCCGAGAGTGCAGGGGATATTCTGGAGCCTCCCACCACCAGCAGCAACACCACAGTGCATCCGTCCGAGGGTGCAGGGGATGTGCAGGAGCCTCCACCACCAGCAGCACCACCACTTTCCAGGATCAAGCGCGAGGCATGTTGCCCCATCCAGAACCAGTGGGTAGGACACCCACATGAGAGAAGGTGGCCAATCACTCCCCAGGATCAAGCACAAGGCATGTTGCCCCATCCAGAACCAGTGGGTAAGAAACCCACAGGAGAGACTGTGGCCCATCACTCCCCAGGACCAAGCACAGGGCATGTTGCCCCCTCCAGAACCACTGGTCTTGTTTCATCTCCCGGCTGAGGTTCCCCCCGTCCCCTGTCCCCCTGTGATGCCTGCCTATTTACCAAGGGATACCCCTGCAGTGTTCTATCCGTGTTGCAGCAGGTCACAAGTGTGGCCTTGGACTTTGGCCTGTGGCCATATTTCCCACGCTAATTGAGGACTGGGCTGTGTCCCTGTTGGACTTTTGCTTATGCAGGGTCATCCCCAGACTTTTTTGCCTCCTGCCTCCTATATTTTTCTGACATGTTGCTGTTGGCTTTTCAACTCTGAGCACTTTACCACTGCTAACCAGTGCTAAAGTGCATATGCTCTCCTGTTTAAATTGTATGTAAGTGGTTTATCCATGATTGGCATATTTGATTTACTAGTAAGTCCCTAGTAAGGTGCACTAGAGGTGCCAGGGCCTGTAAATCAAATGCTACTAGTGGGCCTGCAGCACTGGTTGTGCCACCCACATAAGTAGCTCTGTAATCATGTCTCAGACCTGCCACTGCAGTGTCTGTATGTGTATTTTTACACTGTAAATTCGACTTGACAAGTGTACCCACTTGCCAGGCCTAAACCTTCCCTTTCCTTACATGTAAGGCACCCCTAAGGTATGCCCTAGGTAGCCCCAAGGGCAGGGTGCAGTGTATGGATAAGGTAGGACATATAGTAATGTGGTTTATATGTCCTGACAGTGAAATACTGCCAATTTCGTTTTCACTGTTGCAAGGTCTGTCTCTCTCTCATAGGATAATATGGGGGCTACCTTTAAATATGATTAAAGTGTAGATTCCCCTAGAGAGTAGATGGACATGTGGAGTTTGGGATCCCTGAACTCACAATTTAAAAATACATCTTTTAGTAAAGTTGATTTTAAGATTGTGAGGTTGGAAATGCCACTTTTAGAAAGTGAGCATTTTCTTGCTTAAACCATTCTGTGACTCTGCCTTGTTTGTGGATTCCCTGTCTGGGTCAGTTTGACAGTTGGGTTGTTTTTCACCTCACACCAGACAGTGACACAAAGGGAGCTGGGGTGTGATCTGCATTTCCTGATTAGCCATCTCTGCTAGGAGGGAGGGGTGGAGTGGTCACTCTCATCTGAAAGGACTGTGCCTGCCTCTGACAATGCTGTCTCCAGCCCCCTGGTGTGTGTCTGAGGCCTTGCCTGGGCAAGGCAGGATTTCACAAGAAGGTGTGAGTCCCCTTTGAAGAAAGGTGACTTCAAAGACTAAAATGGGTATAAGAAGGGCACCCAAACTTACAAACTTTAGAAACACTTCTGGAATCAAGGGGAACCTCTGCCTGGAGAAGAGCTGATCGCTGAGGAACAAGTGCTGCCCTGCCTGTGACTGTGCTTTGTGGAGCTTTCCTGCAGTGCTGCTTCTGCCAGAGTAAGAGGGCAAAGACTGGACTTTGTGTGCCTTCCATCTTGAAGAAGAAATCTCCAAGGGCTTGATGTAGAGCTTGCCTCCTGTTGTTGAAGTCTCAGGGATAGCAAAGACTTCTTCCTGCCAGCACCTGGAGTCTCTGGAGAGACCCCTACTCTGCTCTGTGGTGCCCTTCCAGTTCCTGGGACCCTGAAAGGAGAGGCTGGCAGCCCAAGGACAAAAATACACGCACCGAGCGCCGTGCGGAGAAAAGATCGACGCGAATCCGATCGCGGCTGAGAAAACGACGCGACGCCGGCTCCGCAGCTGAGAAACGACGCCGCAGGAAACGCGACCGGAGAATCGACGCCCGGAGCAGGAGAAACGACGCGCAGCATCGCTGACGAAGGCTGAGAGATCGCAACCTGCGCCGCGGGACTTTCGGACCGTCGCGTGGCTGGCTGTTTCGACGCGCGTCGCCGTGCCGAGTTGTTTTCGACGCATATAACCGTGCAGGGTTATTTTCGACGCGCACCGCCCGTGCGAGGATATTTTTGACGCAAACCAGGTACATTTACACGCTAGCAGCGCTAGTGTGTTGTTACAACTACCTAAAGACTCTTTTTATTTTAAACCTTTTAAAAATCATAACTTGACTTGTGTATGTTGGATTTTTGTCGTTTTGGTCTTGTTTGGTCTAGATAAATATTTCCTATTTTTCTAAACTGGTGTTGTGTCATTTTGTAGTGTTTTCATTAAGTTACTGTGTGTGTTGGTACAAATACTTTACGCCCAGCACTCTGAGGTTAAGCCTACTGCTCTGCCAAGCTACCAAGGGGGTAAGCAGGGGTTAGCTGAGGGTGATTCTCTTTTATCCTAACTAGAGTGAGGGTCCTTGCTTGAACAGGGGGTAACCTGACTGTCAACCAAAGACCCCATTTCTAACATTGGTGGCAGCGGTGGGATTGGACTTGTATTTGTACTTGACATACAGTAATTAAGTGTACACTACTGTTTTGATCTCAGACCACTACGTGACCACATACTACTTGTTTGGTGATCTTTTGATTTTTCTCTTAAGGACTCTTTTTATTCTACTTCCATGATTTTGCTGATCCCTTGACTGATTCTTTTTACTTCATTGGGAAATTATTTTTTTCTGCCTTTTGGAACTTTGCGCTTGTGACCATCATGTTTCAATCTGGAGATGCAACAGCTGGAGCTGTGTTTAAAATGGAGAAACTGAAGGAGTACTCAGTTGCTCAATTGAAACCGTTCCTTAAAGATCTTGACTGTCCCACTGAGAGCTCCACCAGGGAGGGGGAGCTGCAACAGGCACAGAGGGCTTGGGTGACAATCAAGAAGGCTGGAGGGCACACAGAGGAGGAGAATATGGGTGGGGAAGTGCAGAGGATACACAGTGGTGTAGTGGAGGAACCTGTTACGCCTGGGGGGAGGGTCCCCAGGAGGGGTGGCAGGGTGTCACCCAAGGGTCTGACTCCTGAAGAGTTACAGGACAGACAGGCAGAGAGGGAGTTCCAATGGGAGATGAAAAAGCTCAATTGGGAGTTGGAAGAAAGGAGGAGGAACTTAGAGATTAAAAAAATGATTTATGCTTACGAGCTTAAATTGAAAGAGCTGGAAGTCATGAGGTCTGAGTCCAGCTGGAATGGTGGCAGCAACAATTGTATATCCAGTGATGCTGCAGAAGTGCACATGCCCAGAGAGGTGGTGCCCTACTTGAAGGAGGGAGTTAACACACGCCAGGAGGTTCAGGGGTATGAGGTAGCTCCAGTGATGCACAGGGTCCCTGAGGTGGATTGGGGAACTGGCATGGGGAGTCATATTCCTACTGGTGGGAGGGACACTCTACTGACTCTAGGTGAGAGTGACAGGGAGAGGGGTTCCCCCCAGGTAGAAGTCCTGGTTATGGAGTGTGAAAACATCCCAGAAGAGTGTGGGTTGAGTGTCAGGGACAGTCAGGTACTGTCTCACCAGTCTCAGGAGGGTGATGTGGGGTGCTTTTTCAAAGCAGAGTCACTGGATGGTTGGGTGAAGGGTACTTTGGTTAATTCATGTGAGGGGCTGAGTGATGTAATTGCTGGAGAGCATATGTCTAGTCCTTATTTTCCAGAGCTATGCCAACACCAGGTGGAGTGTGAGTTCTCTGACCCCAGGGAGCTTACAATGGAGGCAGACTTCTGGGTGAGTACCAGAGAGTCTGAAGAGGCATTTGGGGGTGCTCCTGAGAGGAGTGGTCTAGGTAATTCCCAACCAGGTGAGGTAGGGAAGGATTGTAGTGTCCCAGGTAGGTCCCGGTGTAGTGGGATGGGTGAGGGACCCCATGTCCAGTCTCAGAGGAGAGGGAATGGGGATGGGTTGAGGCCCAAGGTGCCCGAGATCCGGTCCCAGGTCCTGGAGGGTTCCCTGCGGGAACACCAGGAGGGGAGCCTAGCCTGTACCATAGGGCCATCTGTTGAGGGAGACCCCACAGTGTCAGGAGAACTTGGGGGGGCGGCTGTAGCCAGCGTCCCACCAGTTCTGGTGTCTGGCAGTACCACTCCTAGTGAGGGGGTGCAGAAGTCCAGACAGAGGGTTGAGAGGGGGTTGCGGACCCCAGTGGAGAACCTGGAGGGTCAGGGGTCAGCTCTGAGAGCAGAGCCCCCCACGAATGACCTTGGTGAGACCATTTCTGGGCTGGGGGGAATCCAGACTCTGTCACATGGGCAGAGGTCAGGAGACCTGCGCCAGCCAGACCCTTGTGTGGCCCTTCGGGACAGTGTGTCCCTTGAGGGGGGTAAGTGTGCCCCCCTGGAAGTCCTGGTGTGCCAGGCCATGGTTCAACCGCAGGGTGGTGACTCTGGGTTGAATGATCAGGTTCAGGGGGTAAACTCTGACCTGATGGGGGGTAAGTGTGCTCCCAAGGAAGTCCTGGTGTGCCAGGCAGTGGTTCAACCGCAGGGTGGTGACCCTAGGTTGGATGACCAGGTTCAGAGGGTAAACTCTGACCTGGTAGGGGGTAGGTATGCCCCCCAGGAAGTCCTGGGTTGCCAGGCAGTGATCCAGTCTGTGGGTACAGACCCTGGATTGGGAGGCCAGGTTAAGGGTGTCCCCCCTGACCTGGAGGAAGGGGCTACTGCTAACAGTACCCCTACCATGTTGTCTTCTGGGGGGGCCGCTCCTAGTTGGGTGGTTCAGGACCCCAGAAGAGAGGGCAGGGGGAGGGAAGCCTCACCCCTGGCCCTGGTCCAACCTGAAGGTACAGACCCCAGGTTGGAGGATCAGTTGCAGGTTAACATCCCTGCACTGATGGAAGAATTGTGCAGGACTGCTTCTACAAGCACCCTGACAGTTTTGGACTCTGGGGGTGCCGCTTCTGCAGGGAGGGTACAGAGCCCCAGAGGGGAGGACCAGGGTCAGGTTGTCATCCCTGACCTGGTGGAAGAGAGAGTGGTCAAAGGGTGCCAGGCACCTGGGGCTACCGCCCCCCACTCTCCACAGTCACAGTGGTTAGAGAGGCCTGAGGTCGGGCTCTCATCCCTGACAGTTGTCTGGGGCCACTGTGGCTTGCTGTCCTGGTGGACAGAGTTGCCCCTGGGGGGGGGAGGACGAGAGTCACACCCCGGGGGTGGAGTGGGCAACACCACTGTGTTGGCCCTGGTGGTACTATCTGCCCATTGCAATACATCTGTGAGCAAAGTAAAGTTAGGTGTTGCACAGATGGTGTCTGTAGATGTGGAGAAGGGTTCCCCATGGGTTAGCTTAGTGGGCCCTGAGAGTATGGACAGAGGGATCCAACTGGAGTCAGGAAGGCGTAGAACGGGAACATGCCCCTGCTGTTGTGGGCCTGGGTCCCTGTTCTATCGCCCCAATCAGGGAAGTACATCAAGGTATTGATTGTTCTCCCCTGGCTTTAGGCTGGTAGGGGGTCGTGTTGGACTTTTGCTTATGCAGGGTCATCCCCAGACTTTTTTGCCTCCTGCCTCCTATATTTTTCTGACATGTTGCTGTTGGCTTTTCAACTCTGAGCACTTTACCACTGCTAACCAGTGCTAAAGTGCATATGCTCTCCTGTTTAAATTGTATGTAAGTGGTTTATCCATGATTGGCATATTTGATTTACTAGTAAGTCCCTAGTAAGGTGCACTAGAGGTGCCAGGGCCTGTAAATCAAATGCTACTAGTGGGCCTGCAGCACTGGTTGTGCCACCCACATAAGTAGCTCTGTAATCATGTCTCAGACCTGCCACTGCAGTGTCTGTATGTGTATTTTTACACTGTAAATTCGACTTGACAAGTGTACCCACTTGCCAGGCCTAAACCTTCCCTTTCCTTACATGTAAGGCACCCCTAAGGTATGCCCTAGGTAGCCCCAAGGGCAGGGTGCAGTGTATGGATAAGGTAGGACATATAGTAATGTGGTTTATATGTCCTGACAGTGAAATACTGCCAATTTCGTTTTCACTGTTGCAAGGTCTGTCTCTCTCTCATAGGATAATATGGGGGCTACCTTTAAATATGATTAAAGTGTAGATTCCCCTAGAGAGTAGATGGACATGTGGAGTTTGGGATCCCTGAACTCACAATTTAAAAATACATCTTTTAGTAAAGTTGATTTTAAGATTGTGAGGTTGGAAATGCCACTTTTAGAAAGTGAGCATTTTCTTGCTTAAACCATTCTGTGACTCTGCCTTGTTTGTGGATTCCCTGTCTGGGTCAGTTTGACAGTTGGGTTGTTTTTCACCTCACACCAGACAGTGACACAAAGGGAGCTGGGGTGTGATCTGCATTTCCTGATTAGCCATCTCTGCTAGGAGGGAGGGGTGGAGTGGTCACTCTCATCTGAAAGGACTGTGCCTGCCTCTGACAATGCTGTCTCCAGCCCCCTGGTGTGTGTCTGAGGCCTTGCCTGGGCAAGGCAGGATTTCACAAGAAGGTGTGAGTCCCCTTTGAAGAAAGGTGACTTCAAAGACTAAAATGGGTATAAGAAGGGCACCCAAACTTACAAACTTTAGAAACACTTCTGGAATCAAGGGGAACCTCTGCCTGGAGAAGAGCTGATCGCTGAGGAACAAGTGCTGCCCTGCCTGTGACTGTGCTTTGTGGAGCTTTCCTGCAGTGCTGCTTCTGCCAGAGTAAGAGGGCAAAGACTGGACTTTGTGTGCCTTCCATCTTGAAGAAGAAATCTCCAAGGGCTTGATGTAGAGCTTGCCTCCTGTTGTTGAAGTCTCAGGGATAGCAAAGACTTCTTCCTGCCAGCACCTGGAGTCTCTGGAGAGACCCCTACTCTGCTCTGTGGTGCCCTTCCAGTTCCTGGGACCCTGAAAGGAGAGGCTGGCAGCCCAAGGACAAAAATACACGCACCGAGCGCCGTGCGGAGAAAAGATCGACGCGAATCCGATCGCGGCTGAGAAAACGACGCGACGCCGGCTCCGCAGCTGAGAAACGACGCCGCAGGAAACGCGACCGGAGAATCGACGCCCGGAGCAGGAGAAACGACGCGCAGCATCGCTGACGAAGGCTGAGAGATCGCAACCTGCGCCGCGGGACTTTCGGACCGTCGCGTGGCTGGCTGTTTCGACGCGCGTCGCCGTGCCGAGTTGTTTTCGACGCATATAACCGTGCAGGGTTATTTTCGACGCGCACCGCCCGTGCGAGGATATTTTTGACGCAAACCAGGTACATTTACACGCTAGCAGCGCTAGTGTGTTGTTACAACTACCTAAAGACTCTTTTTATTTTAAACCTTTTAAAAATCATAACTTGACTTGTGTATGTTGGATTTTTGTCGTTTTGGTCTTGTTTGGTCTAGATAAATATTTCCTATTTTTCTAAACTGGTGTTGTGTCATTTTGTAGTGTTTTCATTAAGTTACTGTGTGTGTTGGTACAAATACTTTACGCCCAGCACTCTGAGGTTAAGCCTACTGCTCTGCCAAGCTACCAAGGGGGTAAGCAGGGGTTAGCTGAGGGTGATTCTCTTTTATCCTAACTAGAGTGAGGGTCCTTGCTTGAACAGGGGGTAACCTGACTGTCAACCAAAGACCCCATTTCTAACAGTCCCTTTTTCTGTAAATGTGTTTATATCTTTCTTCTTGCCTAACTTATTAATTCTACTGTGTTGATCTTATTACAAACACTTTGGTGAAATCGTTTTGTCCTTGCATTATTCAGCCGAGTTACGGGGTCAAATTATTTTTGTAGTGCATCTGATTGTGTGTATGGGGTGTGTGTTGTGCGTGTGTGTGTGTCACTCTTGTTTTCTTCCCCCCACCCTTGTGTGCTGGGAGGCTGTACTCACCGTCGTCATCTTCACCAGTGTTGGTGTTCATTGTGGAGCAGAACATAGAATATCAACAGAAAAACATGCAGTTCTGGTTCCATGGCGATGTGGTTCTTCCCTGTGTCTCCAGTGGTGAGTCCTTTCACTTCTGAGCTCAGTTTCTGGCAGGCTTTTGATGTCATTGGTACCGCCCCAGAAAAGGTGGCAGTTTGGAGGGTCTTAATATGGTGGGCGGAACATTGACTTCCACCTGGCTGTTGGCGGCTACCGCCATGGTGGCTGTTGTTTCCGCCCTGGCAGTCGGTGTGGTACATTGGCTGTCTTTCAGAGATCTTTCTGCCATGGTCATAATTTTATGGTAGATACCGCCAGCCTGTTGGCGGTATTACCACCACTTTATCACCAATCACCAGGGCCATAATGAGGGCCTATATGTCTGCAGATGTCTCTGGGCTCACAGTACCACCTATTCCCATCATTGATAAAAAAGAGATTTGGCAGAGAGATCTTGCGATCATTTATTTGCAGTGAGACCAAACTCATATCTTTCACAGGGGCTCACATTTTCCTGCCAGGATATTCTGCTTCTGGCCTTATGATCTTGCATTTTTTGTGATGATAGTGGCAATGGGTTTGCTTGTGATATATTTTCCATGAAGACAGGCTGTACTTCACCTTCAAAATTGTCTTTGCTAAATTTCTTAAATGTGGAACCTGACTTTAATCTTCTCATATTTGCCTCAATTTAACTATTAGAGACGTTTCTCAGTTGCATATTTTCTATCATCTATAAAAAATATGCAGTAATTTGCCAGAAGGTGTAGCCTGACATTTGACCTCTGTCTTGAAGTACCACAAATGTAACAATAAGTAAACAGCCATCAAAAATCGGCTCAGGTCCTACTAGTGGGTCGCTACCCACAGTTTGGAAAACACTGGCATAGATCATCAGAATTATGTAACCTCAGTTAATTGCCCAGCAGCAAAGCACATTTTTATATTAAAGAAGGGGCCATAAGGCTCTTGTGATCATGTGGAACGTGCATCCACTCACACAAATGTACAATGCTAAGAATGCCTTCCCTTCTTTGCACAGGGACATGGTACACGCTTATAAGGATTTCTCCAAATCATATATTCATGCATGGTTTATTTTAGAATTCAAACAAGAATGGCGAGTGAGCTTTCTCCGGTAACCACTCTTTTGAAGATTTTGAAATTTGATGTTAGTTTGTCAGGATTTCTGTATCTGGAAAGGTTTCTTCTCGGTGGCGTTTGATGGATTTCTAGCAACAGGTGAGGTGACATGAACACATTCATTTAGGAAGGACTATTTACTTGTAATTGCCTTTCTCTTCTGTTGAGCATCCCAATTAAATAAAAGGAAATGGCTTCTAGGAGACCCAGTTGTGGCTACGAACTTTTCTGCACTGGGTAAAGTAGGGCTAATGCACAAATGGAGGAGGTTCAATAAAATATACAAATTGATTCAAAACTACATTTCCAATGTGCCACTTGATTGGAGAGGAATTGTCTCTACAACTCCTGTGCACATGCCTAGAAACCCATATACAGAAGAAATACATTTTTACAAACAATTGTAATTTTCATATAGTTACCTTTCTAGTCTCTGCATTTCTTGCATAAAGTACAATTTAACGTTTGAAAAAAGTTAAAGCATATTTTCCTGCAATTATTTTTATCTTGAACTGACTGAACGAGACAATTTATTTTTTAAATCATGTTCACTTAATCCCACACGTTTTAAACCATTCTACTGCATATTAATAACATTACCTGGTGTTTATGTCTGTACAATCGAGATTACTTTGACTAGTGATTGAGTTTCTGGCTCTAAAATCCGGTAACAAAAACTCAAATCCCTTAATCCCTGTAAATGACCATGATGTGTACACCTTGGCAAATTACACAACGGTGATGAGTCTCAGTTCCCTTACTGTCCCACCCTGTATGTTCTGAGAACAAACTACACATCATGCCTAAGAACTAGGGTAAAATGCGAATTAAGGCTTTAACAGTGAGGTAATACTGGAGTGTTATTGTGTAATCCGAAAATGCATATCTACTTTGACACCATGGGCCTGATTTAAGAAAAGTGGCGCTGCACTCAGTGATGCAAAGACATCTCTCAGATTTCTTTGTGCCATTGTTTCTGTCCCTCTAACAGGAATGCCTCCTTTGCATACATTATGCCTGGTGAAGGCATAATGTACAGCAAAGGGTTACAAAGTGGCACAATGCATGCTTGCCGCTAAGGGCTCTTAAATCAACCCCATTGTATTTTTTCAATATTGCAAAACCTCTTTAGTTTCAATTTCACAACTTAACTGTATCAAATATCCATATATTGCTTAGTAGTAACTTTGTGAAATGCATGTTGACACTCTCTTTTTACAATATGTGCCAATGTGATAATACGTATTACCAAAGATCAGTACCATAGACATTGTTCTAATAATAAGTATGACCGGTTGTGTGCAAAATAATTTGGTAGCACAAATAGATCACTATGGGCAAAAGTATTTAATTCTACCTTGCCAAAAATGTCCAGCGCATTTTAAAATGTTAAAAATAGTTTGCTCACCTCTCACTAGATCCATTGCCACATGATTGATTGAATCCTATTTGGAAAACGAATGGTCAGGTTAGTGAACACGTAGTAGATCAAAGCAGCAGCTAAAATAGGCCCTCCAATAAACTGTGTACATCTTTGGCTTCTCTGAGCAGGACTTTAATAAGGTGAAATAAGGAAACCACAGTTTATCCAGAGTGCCATACTTTAGCCATGTGACCATACACATCCCACCCCCTTAGAAGGAGCTCTAATCTCTCCCAAATCCAGGTTAGTTTTCTTCCTAAATAGAGCCAGGCAGTGCAGCTAAAGTCCAACAGACTGTCACAGAACACAGACTACCCAGCACATGGCATTTGAGAGGGAGCTTTGAATTCCCAGGAGGATTGTTGCAGTCAGGGGTTTCACTTAATCCAATCTGAGCCGTCAAACCTGCTGTACCTAGCCTGATTTGATGAAGGGACTATGGCCCTCATTATTACATTGGCAGTAAATCCCACTTACCGCCACACTGACGGCCGCCAATTTACCACCGCCGCAGAGGATACTCCTTCACCATATTATGACACACACACACACACCAATCTGTCAGTATTCAGCCACATACACAAATCTGCCAAACCAAAGGTCAGTGACAAACTGGAGATCCCAAAACCCACACCGTTACGCCAACAGAACTACGCCCACCACATTACGACCCACGAATCACCATTGCGGACTTTCAAGGGTGGTAAACCATTGGCAGTACATACCGCAGTGCTCACAATTCACACCCACAGACAAAACAACGCCACATTGGACAATTCAAACAAGACACACCTGACACCTATACACACACCACACCCACACCACTATAAAACACACACCCACATTACCACAACCCTTTATGTATACAAACCATTGCCAACAGAGAGGCACCAAGACCACTGACACAACTACAGCCACACACTACTCACACCTATACACCACTCACGCACTCCACATCACACACCCCAACACTTTACCCAGCACACCCTCATCAACACACAACACCAACACCCATGGCACCACAAAGACACCCCTGTTTCACGCAAGAGGAGCTAAGGGTCATGGTGGAGTAAATTGACATGGTAGACCCACAGCTATTTGGAGCACAGGTGCAGCAGATATCTATAGCTAGAAAGATGGAGCTATGGTGGAGAATTGTGGACAAGGTCAACGACCTATGGGGGAGGGTACATTCCATTGCAGCAAGACACCAGCTTGCAATTCAGAGGACTGGCGGTGGACCCCCACCTCCTCCCCCACAACTCACAGCATGGAAGGAGCAAGTCTTGCCAATACTGTATCCTGAGATCTTGGCCAGATTTGGCGGAGGACTGGACTCTGGTCAGTCAACTCTCTACTACTATCAACCCCTACCTGCATGCCATCACATACAGTCACCCTCATCCTCACTCCCATCACTCCACTACTTCCCACACAGCCCACCATTAAATCTCACTCCTCCCAATGCCAAGCCCTGCATGCTGTACCAATGCATGGACAGCACTCTTAGCCCTGCATGGGCACTCATCACTAAAGCATGCACACTATAGAGAATTAACTATCCCACCATACACTAACATACACAAGTGAAAGCTGGCAGGGCAAATCCAACCAAAGAGGGAAGCCACGGATGTACAATATGTCAGACACAGAAACCATAACACATCATTTACATCCCCAATGGTATCCCAGCCAGTGTCAGCGGAGAGAAGGTGCTAGCACTATCCAGTCCCCCAACTGAAGAGGCCAGCAGTGATGGCAGCAACTTCGGTCTTCAGGATCAGGATGAACTACCTGGCACATCAGGGACCACTGGACAGCCAGTTACCCAGGCCCAGTCACACACCACCACAGAGCCTCCACCACCAGGAAATACCACCACAGCATGCACCCAGTGTACCCATATCACTGTCCCCATGGCAAGTCAATCAGCAGTGTGTCCACCTCTACAGGGACCACAGGGCACACCTCACCCCCAAAACAATAGGGACCTGGGGTCAGTGGCTGTGGGCACACAGTTAAGGGGACAGAGGCATAATACACTGGGAGGACTGCTGTGCACCAGGGGGAGGACAGGACCAGGGAACCGACTCTCCAGGAGGCACTCACAGAGATCCTGGGAACCTATCAACATTCCCAGGACACGATGGGCCAGATCCTGGGCAATGTGCAGGAGAACAGGTGACTGCAGGAGGGACTGTACCAGGGGATCAGGGAGGACTTGAAGACCATTAACAGCACCCTGTTCTCCATTGCAGGGGTGCTGGCAGACATGGCAAACATTATGAGGGAGGCAGTGTCACACCAGCAGGCCCCTGCCACAAGCCAGACATCTGAACAGCCTTCCACCTCCGCGGCTGCTTGTGGCAAGGAGGCCCCGCCACAGGACTTACAGGCCACCAGCACCCCTCTCCCTGCAGAAGGTGAACCGCCCCTTAAACGTTCCCTGCTACCCAGACAGAAGCCAGAGACAGTTGCCAAGACCCCTGCCAGGAAATGAGACTCTCCTGTTTGTCACCCTTGTGTCCCACTCAGTCACCCTGTCCACCTTGAACTGCCATTGCTCCCCTTCCTATGTCCCCTTGGACAATACACCTGTGCTATAAACAGACTTTAACAATACCCTGGAATTTTGTCCATCATCACCCCATCCCATTGCACTTGCCCCTACATGTATTAGCACTTCAATAAACACCCTTTGAAAAAATTCCATTTTGAAGTATGTCATGTATTTCAAATATGTATTCATTGTAACAGGTACAAACATTGCAAATCAACTGTACAGAGAATGAGCATAGGTTAATGACCTGTAGCTGGCTGTAGTGATCACACAAGGAATAAATGTCAGGTCACCAACATCTGCAAAATGAATTGCCAGAGGGAACAGTAAGCGGGCCGAGAAGTTGAAAATATCAGCATGCCATTGCCAAACAAATCAAAACAAAAGTAATTGAAATGTGAAGTAACACTGTCCTACCTGTGTGTTAATTGGAAGTATTGTCGGATCACATATGTTCTGTTGTCCTCATCCTCATCCTCTGCCTCCTCATCCTCACTGTCCACAGGGTCTACTGCTGCCACACAGGCATCTCCAGCCTCCTCTTCCTGCAGGAATAGGACATGGTGTCTGAGGGCCAGGTTATGCAACATGCAGCATGCCACCACTATCTGGCAGACCTTCTTTGGTGAGTAGCACAGGGATCCACCTGTTAGATAGAGGCACCGGAACATGGTCTTCAGGAGGCCAAAGGTCCTTTCAATGATCCTTCTGGTTCACCCATGTGCCTCATTATAAAGTTCTTTTGCCCCTTACCTGGCATTCGTCACAGGGGTGAGCAGCCATGATAGGTTTGGGTAACCAGAGTCACCTGCAAATATTGAGGGGCAACATTTAGCCACACACTATCCAATATGGCCCAACATACCCATACACCAACATATACTGGGTGGGGACCAGGGCTCACCTATTAGCCACACCCTATGCCTCTAAAGTTGGCCCATCACATTGTAGACGCTGCTATCGCCTAGGATAAAGGCATCATGCACCGACCAAGGATACTTAGCATTTACGTGGGAGATGTACTGGTCCGCTAAGCACACCATCTGAACATTAATGGAGTAGAAACTCCTACGATTCCGGAATACCTGTTCATTCTGCCGGGGGTGGGGGCAAACCCAATATATGTTCCATCAATCGCCCCAATTATGTTGGGGATATGTCTCATTTCATAGAACTCGGCCTTCACTGTGGCCAAATCTTCAACCTGGGGGAAAACGATGTAGCTGAACATGTGTTTTATCAGGGGCAGACAACACTCTTGTCAACACTATTGAGAACATTGGCTGTGACATTCCTGCTGCCAAGGCCACTGGCACTTGGAAAGAACCAGTTGCCAGGAAATGGAGTACAGATAGCACTTGCACAAGAGGGGGGATCCCAGTGGGGTGATGGATATCAGATATCAGGTCAGGCTCCAACTGGGCACACAGCTCTGTGATTGTAGCCATGTCAATTCTATAGATGAGGATAATGTGCCTGTCTTTCAGTGTTGCCAAGTACACCAGGGGTCTGTCAATGGGGGTATGTCATCCACAGTGGTGGGATTCTAAGGGAAAAAAGAGTGAGCAGCCGGTCACAAACTGAACAATGGAGCTACAACAGTACTTTGCATCCTGCAAACATGTAATGGGCCATTGTGACTTGTCCAGTATGTGATAATATCTCCTGTGACGCAGCAGTATTCCTGGGCCTGCCCCCCAATGAAAAGGCATCCGCCTGTCCTGTGTGGAGGGACAGGTGGACGTGGGGTAATTCCGCTGCCATTGTGCTCCATTGCGGGAGGTGGTCGGGGACCGACGTGCAACTCCTCATTGGCTAACATTGGGCACTTTGGAGTACTGTGCCCAATGTTACTCTACACCGGCGGTGACGGTATGCACTGCTGTGGATGTGACCACCATTTTCTATAATATCCCTCACTTGCTTTCTGACCTTCGGTAGGAGAGGACCTACACTGCATGTGCTGCTGTGACCTGTGTCTGGAACCTACCATGGCCCATGTGGCCGGGTAAGGGGCCCCAGCCTTCACTTTGGAGGAGTTGGAGAGACGGGTGGATGGGGTCCTACCCCAGTACGGACTGCTGTATGGGCCTCCAGACCAACAGGTGAGTACACTGTGAGCACAATGCATGTGGCATGAATGCATGGAGTCGTGTGTGTGAAGGCCTCGTTTAAGGGGGGTGGGTGGATGTCCTCTTGGCCGCATACAGCTTGTGTGCTGGGCCGTGTGCCTGGAAATGGTGATGGGAAGGGGTATGGTGGGCCATATGTGTAACAGGCAGGACTGCTTGTCTAATCGTATTTTCCTATGTGTATTGCCTCTGCAGGTCAGCATCCATCAAAAGAAGGGTATATTGCGTGCCATTGCCAAGGATGTGAGGACCCTGGGGGTCTATGGCAGGCGGAGCACCCGCTGTTGCAAACGGTGGAAGGACCTGAGACGCTGGGCATGGAAGACGGCAGAGGCCCAGCTAGGGATGGCCTCCCAACAAGGAAGGGGCGCCTGTCAAACCCTGACCCCCCTGATGACCCGCATACTGGTGGTAGCCTATCCAGAGCTGCATGGGCACTTGGGGGCATCACAGCAGCCACAAGAGGGTGAGTACAGTGCCCATCATTATAAATTATGGATGCTAGGTTGGTATCGGGGTGGGGGATGTGTGTCAGTGGGTGCCCCTAGGCCAGCCCTGAAATTGCAGTGTAGGTCCCCTGGTGGCTATGGTTGTGAAGGGATAATCTTGCTACCTCGCTCATAGGCATCCGCTACTGGTCAGGGCTGTGTGGGTCCCAGGTGTGCTGCATTTAGCAGCGTGTGCCCCCCCATGCCTTGGTGGCGAATTATTTCTCTGGTAGTGCAATGTATATTGCGTAGACCTGTTCCCTGTGTGTGAGGGTGCTGTGTACGCCAACAGTGGTGTTGGTGCAGCCATTGACCCAGTGTATCCTTTGTCTCTTCCCCCTTTTTTGTTTTGTCATCCTGTCCTTATGTGTATTAGCATCATCTGGCGGAGGAGCAGAGGCACTGGCAATGGAGGGAGCTGCATCCCACAGGACCCAGAAGGCAGAGTCCACTGACGGTGAGGGCACCAGTGGGACGGAGGGCGAGGGGAGCACCACGGCGGAGATTGGAGGGGACAGGTCAGACACAGATACCTCCTCCGATGGAAGCTCCCTGGTAGTGTCTGACACTTCTGTGACCACCCCAGGTACAGCAACCACCACGTACCAGCACCGCCCTCCCAGCAACCCCTCATAGAGTTGCCCATGGCTGCTAATCCAGGAGGGCGGGCATCTCATTCTCCCCGGGCAACTCAGGCCATGCCACAGTTAGCCCTGCTGCCCTGAGTGAGGAGGCTATTGACCTCCTGAGATCCATTTCTGTAGGGCAGTCAACCATTGTGAATGCCATCCAGGGGCTGACAGCCAACATGCAACAATCTAATGCATTCCTGGAGGGCATTTACACTGGATTGGCAGCCCAACAGAGATAGATCAGGCTCTGGCCTCCTTTCTGATGACAGCCATTGTTCTTGTTTCTGCCATCCCCCCTCTATCTTCCACTGCCCATTCCCATTCCCTTCAACCCCTAACTATCCCAGGCACACATACAGACGAGCAAGCACACAAGACAACATCCAAAAGTGTCACAGGCAAACACAAGCACCACACTTCATCCCACAGACACTCACACAAACCCCATCCAGTTGCAGACACAACAACATCCATAATTTCCACTGTCTCCTCCTCCTCCCCCTCCACCACCTCCCTCCCAGCCATGTCTACACATACACCTGCATGCACTACATTATCATCCACTAACAGCATCATCACCACACCAAGCAGAACACACACCTCAGTGGCAGACACCTGCCACCCGAAAGACCAAGGAGCCTGCACCTGCCAGGCGAAAGCCCAAGTAGCCTGCATCAACAGGCAGGAAGAGGAAGGAGTCTGCACCAGCAGGCAGGAAGAGCAAGGAGCCTGCACCAGCAGGCATGAAGGGCAAGGAGCCTGGACCAGGAACTGTGACAGAGCCACCACCATCAACCATGTTTTTGCATCTGTCTGAGGTTGCAGGGGATGTGCAGAAGCTTCCCCCCACCAACAGCACCACCACCGTGCATCCGTTTGAGGGTGCAGGGGATGTTCAAGAGCCTCCCCCCAACCAGCAGCATCACCACAGTGCATCCGTCCGAGAGTGCAGGGGATGTTCTGGAGCCTCCCACCACCAGCAGCAACACCACAGTGCATCCGTCCGAGGGTGCAGGGGATGTGTAGGAGCCTCCACCACCAGCAGCACCACCACTTTCCAGGATCAAGCGCGAGGTATGTTGCCCCATCCAGAACCAGTGGGTAGGACACCCACATGAGAGAAGGTGGCCAATCACTCCCCAGGATCAAGCACAAGGCATGTTGCCCCATCCAGAACCAGTGGGTAAGACACCCACAGGAGAGACTGTGGCCCATCACTCCCCAGGACCAAGCACAGGGCATGTTGCCCCCTCCGGAACCACTGGTCTTGTTTCATCTCCCGGCTGAGGTTTCCCCCGTCCCCTGTCCCCCTGTGATGCCTGCCTATTTACCAAGGGATACCCCTGCAGTGTTCTATCCGTGTTGCAGCAGGTCACAAGTGTGGCCTTGGACTTTGGCCTGTGGCCATATTGCCCACGCTAATTGAGGACTGGGCTGTGTCCCTTTTTCTGTAAATGTATTTATATCTTTCTTCTTGCCTAACTTATTAATTCTACTGTGTTGATCTTATTACAAACACTTTGGTGAAATCGTTTTGTCCTTGCATTATTCAGCCGAGTTACGGGGTCAAATTATTTTTGTAGTGCATCTGATTGTGTGTATGGGGTGTGTGTTGTGCGTGTGTGTGTGTCACTCTTGTTTTCTTCCCCCCACCCTTGTGTGCTGGGAGGCTGTACTCACCGTCGTCATCTTCACCAGTGTTGGTGTTCATTGTGGAGCAGAACATAGAATATCAACAGAAAAACATGCAGTTCTGGTTCCATGGCGATGTGGTTCTTCCCTGTGTCTCCAGTGGTGAGTCCTTTCACTTCTGAGCTCAGTTTCTGGCAGGCTTTTGATGTCATTGGTACCGCCCCAGAAAAGGTGGCAGTTTGGAGGGTCTTAATATGGTGGGCGGAACATTGACTTCCACCTGGCTGTTGGCGGCTACCGCCATGGTGGCTGTTGTTTCCGCCCTGGCAGTCGGTGTGGTACATTGGCTGTCTTTCAGAGATCTTTCTGCCATAGTCATAATTTTATGGTAGATACCGCCAGCCTGTTGGCGGTATTACCACCACTTTATCACCAGGGTCATAATGAGGGCCTATATGTCTGCAGATGTCTCTGGGCTCACAGTACCACCTATTCCCATCATTGATAAAAAAAGAGATTTGGCAGAGAGATCTTGCAATCATTTATTTGCAGTGAGACCAAACTCATATCTTTCACAGGGGCTCACATTTTCCTGCCAGGATATTCTGCTTCTGGCCTTATGATCTTGCATTTTTTGTGATGATAGTGGCAATGGGTTTGCTTGTGATATATTTTCCATGAAGACAGGCTGTACTTCACCTTCAAAATTGTCTTTGCTAAATTTCTTAAATGTGGAACCTGACTTTAATCTTCTCATATTTGCCTCAATTTAACTATTAGAAACGTTTCTCAGTTGCATATTTTCTGTCATCTACATACAGAGTAATCTGTGATGTCCCATCATTTCTCTTTTCTGATAATGTAGGTGTTAAGAATGGCCCTTTCTGCAGGGTCATCCCCAGCCATTTTGATGAATTCCTTTTTGTTTGCTCTAGGACTCAGGTCATTTTCACCATTGCTAACCAGTGCTAAAGTACATGTGTTTTCTGCTTAACACATGGTAACATTGGCTTATCCACAATTGGTATATTTATTTCACTTGTAAGTCCCTAGTAAAGTGCACTATAGGTGCCTAGGTTCTGTGGATTAAATGCTACTAATGGGCCTGCAGCGTTTATTGTGCCACCCAATACAGTAGCACTTTAAACATGTCTCAGTCCTGCAACTGCAGAACCTGTGTGTGCTGCCATTTCCACCTGGCAAGTACAACTACTTGCCAGGCCCAAACTTTCATTATTATTACATTTAAGCAACCCCTAAGGTAAGGCCTAGTTAGTCCCAAGGGCCGGGTGCAGTTTATTTAAAAGGTTGGACATGTACTTTTTAAGTGTAACGTGTAGTTAAAAACAGATAACTTTGTTTTTCACTATTGCAAGACCTATCTCTATGGGATTACCTTAAAACATCTTTGTAACTCCCAATTGGTGAAAGATGAAAATGTGGAGTTTGGTGTCTCTGGACTTAAATTTAAAATCACAACTTATGGTGAAGTCGAATTTTAAATTGTATGTCTGAAAATGCCACCTTTAGAAAGTTTGCATTTTCTTAATGTAACCATTCTGTGACTCTGCCTGCCTCTGAATACACATCTGAGTTGAGTGACAGCTGGACTCTGTGCATTCCCTCTAGACAGCCACACACAATGGGAGATTAGGTGTTACATGATGGGCCTTAATGGGCCTTAATGAGCTGTGAACTGGCTTGAAGGTGGCGGAGCTTAGCACTGCCTTCATTAGACCTGAATTGACTTGTCCTGTCCACACACAATAGTCCTTAATGACTGTGCATTGTCACTCTACCCAGCTTGGCGCCAGGACAGGGAAGGCAGGGCATCTGAACATTTCTAAGGCCTTCTTCTCTCTCACCTTCCAGAAACAGGGCACCGAAGTATAAATACTCCACCCCAAGTCCCATCAAATCAGATTCTAATAGACCCAAGGGAACCAAAGACACCCTGCCAGGATGAAGGACTGCTGTGCTGCCAGGAGGGACTGCCATTCTGCAACTGCATTGTTGTTTTGGCCTACTGGTGCTGCCACTTTGCTACTTGTTTTGCTGTGTTAGCCCACTGATGCTACTATAGGAGGGACTGCCACTTTGCTGTTTGCTCAGCTGTATTGGCCTGCTACCTGCTGCTTCTGTCCTGCAGTGAGAAGCACCGGACTTGTCTCTACATACTTGCAACCAAGAATCTCCAAGAGCTTGATGACTTGCCCCCTGTTCTTCTACATTCTCAGGGACATCAAAGATGGCTTGCAACCCACCTGCTACAGCACCTGGACTCTGCAATCTGTGAGTCTACCCTGCCAAGTGATGCCACCCCAGTCTTGGACCCCAGAAAGTGGGCCTAAGTAATCCCTACCTTCTGTGGTTTTCATCAGAGCTTCTGCAAAGCAACTTGAAGCCCTGCAAAGCTTTCGCGCTCAGCTTCTTGGAACCAACGTCAGAGGTCAGAAAGCCTCGCAAAGCAACACTGCACAGTCTTTGCACCATGATTTAAGCTACTCTGTTCAGCAGGCACAAGTGGATCCCTGTTCATGGCCCATGCTGCATCGCTGCATCGTTTTCATCCTGAACTTGTGACTTTGTCCTGGTCAAGCTGATCAGATAACCACCATTGGCGCTTTGCACTTCAATGCACTATAACCTTAATATTTAACCTTGCATATCTCAGGATCTACTTTTTGGTCTTATTGTAAACGGATAAATATTCTCTAACAAGGTGTTGACTCGTTTTGTGTCTTTTACTGTGATACTGTAAATTAAGTATTGCACAAATATTTTACACATTGCCTTCTAAGTTACACCTGACTGCTCTGTGCCATGCTACCAGCGAGTCAGCACAGGATCATTTATGGAAAGTAACTGACTTACCCTGACTAGGATTGTGGACAGGTTGCAACCCTCTGCCAACTAAAGACCCAATTTCTAATAGTAGGTGTGTCACATTTTCTTTATAAAAGTGAGGGTGGAGCCTGGACAAACATAAAATATCCTTATCTTTTCTTTGTGAGTTGTATTATTTAAACATGATTAAGGGTCAGATGTACAAAGAGTTTTAACTTTCACAGATCTAGCGATTTGGTAAATCAGAGAGTTTGCAAGAGTTAAAACTCTTTTGTACATGTACTAAGCACATTTAAAGACTCATAAAAGGTTTTCTTAATCATTACGTGAGTGTAGGATACCATATTAAACCAGAATTTGGAAGGGACATCACTTCCAAATGCAGACTCTGTATGGTATATATTAAGGTCCCACAACTGAAATCTTGCCATAAATAATTATTATTTTACCAACTACTCAAAGGTGATGGCAACACATTCACATATGCTAAAGGGTCACAGAGGGAACCCTTCTCCTTTGTGAATCTTGAAACAAATCATTCTTTAGGATTTGGCAGTGATCAATAGGATAACTGCTTACTCCTAAAACAAGTTTGTCAATATTTGATTTTTTTAAGACACATCCAGTTTTTCTTTAAGGAAAACAAGCTGAAAAAAAAAACAAATGCATGCTTTATATAAAAGCAATCTCAGACATGGTGATCTAATGACCCCAGCAGGCCATTAACGTTGTTGGAGCAACGCATTGTAGTGATTCCTAATTTGTGACCAACCTCACTCTTATGCATGAGGTAGTTCGAATTCTGGCCCACTACGGTTTGGAGTTTTAAGAACCAATCTTTTAGTAAATAGGTCATCCTGAAAAAAAAATAATGGTTGCAAAAATGCTGGTTGAAAATTGCAGTCAGTATTTTGTGTCATTATATAAGTACTTAAGGCCCTAAATATGTTGTATGAATCAGAAACAATTTACAATGCTTGTCTGGTAATGTTGCAATGCCATGTTCCTACACATGCTCTTCAATACACATTACAATTTATAATATTGTATAAACTGAACCATATACACACATACTTTCACACAAAGTACATGGAAATAAACATGTACATATTTTTCTACATACAGTAGCACATATATTAGTTAGAAATCTGAAAAGTGCTCTGCTGTTATTTGTAATTAGTTGTGTGGTAAAAGAAGTGAAACAAGTATATTTCATGTAATAACATAGGGCATTTAAGGATATGAGCCGACAAGAATGATATCTGTTCAGAGGGACAGGATGAAGAGGAGTGCTGAGGTGATCTCTGATCCTACTCCAGTGATCCAGTTAGTGAATTTGAACATATTGAACACCATTAACATTGAGAAGATGTGCACCTTTAGGAACACCTGTGGCATTTTGCATATTAAAATATATATATATCTCTAGCAACTATATCCAACATTTACAGAAGGAAATAATGCTTTCCATGATGTATGACTCAAATCAGATTGTAAATTTAGCTCCCACTAGAACTGATCATCACTACTTTTTGCCACTGCAGTGAGATTTACTGGCCCTGGGTTCTCATTCTATCAATGTGACAGCAGGTATTGCCCAATTCAGCTGTTCTCATTCTTGTGCCACTTGTAATCTAATCTGTGGTTTAAACTGCGCTTGGAAGGTGTATGCAGCACTTGTTCTTTGCTTGAACCAGTGATCAGTTTAACTGCACAAATAGCAGTATTTCAGTGGTTTCAAATGTGTCCCTTATCTGAAAAGTAGAATCTCCTAGCTAGGAAGTGTGGATTTTGCCTTCTGAATCCAATGAGCCTCTTGCCATAGCACCCTGGTCTTTGTCATTAGCTCTCTAGCTCCTAGGCAACCTGAGCCCTCCTATCACGCCTGCAGTTGCCACTTAAGTTTGTGGAGGTAACCCCAAGACAGAAACTTCCATCTTGTGAATCAAGCTTCTCTGCACCCTAAACAGCCCAGTTACAAAGAGACAAAGAAGGTGGTAAGATTAAAGACTCTCTATGTATTCTTGTAATTTTTTTAAAAAGTGAATTCTCCCTACCAGTGTCTGTTTACATTTGTCTCCTAGTTTTTCTGCAAACTTGGTATTTTTAAACTGATTTTTGTTCTATACTTGTTTGTATTAGTTTACATATTGCTTTTTAGAAATCTTGGTCCTTGTAAACTACTGTTTTTCTTATGCTTGTGGCTCTCTGAATTTACCTCTTGTCCATCTGCAAACTTGGTACCTTTACACTGCTGTTTTTGTTTTGCCCGTGACTGTCTGAATATCAAGCGTTTCACAAAGACTGTACTGTGACTGTATAAATATCTATAATAGTTTTTCACAAAGACTGTATTAAGCCTCACTAACCGCCTTACAATGTTTAAAAAAGGCTAAGAACACCTCAGTGGCTTCCCAGAGTGAATGTATTCAGGAGACTGTTTAATCTGGTTTAAACCGTATTTGTAAAATGTATGCAGCACCCATTTGTGGCTTAAAAATTGATTAGTTTAAGTGCACAAAAAGCAGTATTTCAGTGGTTTCAAAATTGTCCCTTACCTGAAAAGTAGAATCCGGTAGCTAGGAAGTGTGGATTGTGTCGGTTTCAAAGGAGATTCTGAAGAGAGGAGCACCTCCCTACCCCCTTCCACAGCAGCCTGGCTTAGGTCCCTTGCCTCATATATCAATTTCTAATGGTTTTTGCATCCTTTCTCTGTCATTGCTTTCTATGGCTCGTATTTCTATTGTATTAAGGCCTTAGGGTTTGAGTTGTGATTAGTTGTTCTGATTGGCTATCAGGGCTAAGGATTCCACTGGACTTAGGGTTTGGGGTTCTAATTCTGATTGGCTGTCAGGTCTAGGGTTCTGATTGATTAGTAGGGCTCGGGCTTGCACTGGACTGAAGGTTTAGGTTTACAGTTCTGATTGGCTGCCAGGGCTAGGGTTTCAATTGGTTAGTGGGGCTAGAGTTCTTAATGGACTTAGGCCTTAAGGCTATGGTTCTGATTGACTGTTAGGACTAGGGCTGTGATTAGTTTTCCCATTCGCTCTAAGGTTAGGTTTCTGATTGGTTAGAGGTAGGGTTCCATTGGCCAAAATGTCTATTTATCCTTGGTCTCATGACGCATCAGCCTGGGAGTTGAGGCTAACGATG
The DNA here is from genome assembly GCF_031143425.1 of Pleurodeles waltl. Taxonomy (NCBI): domain Eukaryota; kingdom Metazoa; phylum Chordata; class Amphibia; order Caudata; family Salamandridae; genus Pleurodeles; species Pleurodeles waltl. Next base: position 929,787,364 of record NC_090447.1, read on the forward strand.
GAGAGAAAAAAGGCAGTTGCCTGTTTGGGTCTGTTCAGGCCAGATCAGCCTAGGTCCAGAGATGCTGTCCAATTTTCCATTCCAAGGAACCTCTTTAATCCCTCCAGAGACATTAAAATCCAAACATAATATCAGTAAAGGGATTCTACTTATGCACCACAGACAAACCTCATGCAGATTTCAATGTCTCAACAACCACTAGAAAACCCCACTTACTACACCTATACACAATACTACAAAAACTCAATGGCACCTTCCTTCTCACACAAAACACAACTCTGTCTTATACCACTAACACATCATCACATCACCAACACAACACAAACCCACATTATACATGACTTCAATGCATCCAAACACTCCCAGTTCATACGAAACTCAGGCTCTGCCCTCTACTTGCTCCTAAAAAAACTCTTTTTATCATGACAAAACCGTCACTCAGCCTTCCATCACACCATCCACCAACACTCTCCTCTTTTTTTTTTACCAGTTACACACAACCATAACATCTTTACATTCCGCTCCACACACACATTACCTCTTCCAATAACTAAATAAATAAAAAAAAAACACTCATAACTCTTGCCTATCCCCTCTTACATACCCCATATACTCTTCTCCAAAACACATCACCACCCTTGTACTACTCAAATACCACTCATCAGCAGTAACTCACATACAGATCCTTCACAGAAAACCACTACATCATTATCTTCTCGCAGTACTCCACAAAAACAAAACAAAACATATACATCAGCACATCAAAATCGCACAAACTTTCATATTACTTTCCATCAAACCTACTCCCACCCTCATGACTACACAAATAAATGCAAATCCTGAGCCAGCTTTACTCCACAATTCTCAATGTTCACCAACATCTTCCGAATCCATTTGGAAAACTAAAGGAGGGAACTGATTCTGAATACACCTAGAATCAAACCCTGAATTGTGCCACCTGCGGGATTATGACCCCGCCTACCACCACGGTTCTTGTGGCATTTGTAACGCCACAAAAACCATGGCCATGGTATTCCTTCCCTGTCACTGATAGGGGTCTCCCCCCTACCTCTCCAACCCTCCACCTCCCCTACATTCATGCCCCACTTCACACACACACACACACATACGCATACACACGCTCTCCGCCGGTATTGCCACAGCCGAATTTCCACCATTCTTGTGGCGGAAATCCGACTGAGGTCAAAATATAGCAGACAGCTGGTAGCTGCGGCAACGGTCTTTTGGAGGCTGTCGCCGCAACATTAGTTGGTTTTTACCACCAAAGTTGTAATGAGGGCATATATTCCCTTGCTATGTAATCATAAAGTCCTACTGTATAAGAGAAAAAATAATTACTCTCTCAAAAGCTTTCCTCTGTCTCACAATCATCATATACCTCTATCAGGCTAACCCCTATCTCCACTCTCTGACTCATCCCAAACCCATTCTATTACTGTGATCTCCAAAATAATCCTTCCTAGACTCTTCACTCCTCCACCACTCTTGGTTCACCAGCTACCTCAGTTTACTACCATGATCTCCCAAACAACCCTACTAACTTCTACCTCATTTTCCTCTCCTTTGACTCATCCCAAACTGCCTTTTACTGCTATGATATCTTTAATTCCTTCCTACAGTCTTCCCTCCTCCATCCCTCCTTTCCTCATCCCAAACCTTATCTTGCTACTATCATCTCCCAATTAACACTTCTGGATTCTTCTCTCCTCTATCCCTCCATTACTCTATTCAATCCAATTAACTGACTCACAGGGCCTCCACCCAAATTAGCTCATACCTCCCTATGCTAATACTGTACTCATATTTCCCCATGCTGGTCCCCCACTAACCCTATAGGGATCCAGAGTAGAGTGCTATTCGCTGAAAAGTGCTTCAACTCCTCATCAGGGGTAATAAGCACTATATAAATACTTTTAGAATTACAATTACAGGTACAATCTTTAGTAAAATAAGTTATTTGGGGATAAAGAGCGCCAGATGACAAACAACATTTTGCTAGAGTGAGTTATCAGACAATGTGCTATATTTTGCAGTGCTTTGGAAACAAAAGAAAAACAGATCAGCTTTTTGTAGATTGAAACACTTTTATGTCTGTCTTGACAGCTGTAAAATGGGAAAGAACAGGAAGGCAGCACTGCAAACTGGAGGTGAAAGTCCAGCACCACAAGAGGACCTGGACAAGATGGATGGGGTGGTTGTAACAGTCATCCCAGAGGACCTGGTCACTAGTATCGCAGGACAGGACAGCACAGACTACCAGGAAACACCACAAATGCAGGGTAAGTTGCTTGGGGGAAAATAATTCAAAATTGTCAAGTGCAAGAAGGGGAAAGCACATATGACACACTGAATGAATGTCAAAGGAGCGCAGAGGGATACAGTGCACATGAAGCAAGTTGCACCATTCAAACATAAGCAACATATGTATTTACAGCTTGGTAGTGCCATGCACTACAACACATACACAATCTGGACATATGTTAACCACTAGGGATAAATACCTACGTGTACATATGCAGCACATAGGATGGAAGGCATGTGTAATGACTGTGCCCCTGGTTGTGTCATCACAATATCCCTTGCATATAGTCAAACAAACCCTACCAACACAACCAAGACATCAGAGGCTAGGAAGTCAGTAAATACCATTCCTGGGGTTACCTCACAGTGGTGTCCCTTGCAAAAACACCTTGGGACAGCCTTGTCTCATTGCCAAAACACATGTGTGATGCATTGTACAGCACACAATACATTGAAACCTTTCACAACAGTACCCAGACATGTGCCGGAAGCACCAACACCCCCACACATAAACAACACATCCCCAGAAGGCAGCCACTACTCCATCATGGAGTAAGGATCCCACTCTGGGTGCAGTGAAAATTAATCTGGGCAGCTGCTGGGGAAATAGCAAGGGGGTCCTGTATCAGAGGAAACGTGCCACTACCCAGTGTAACTAAAATGTTGTCGTGTGGAGCCACACCTTTTGTAGCTCATAAGAACTGTGCCACTACAGGAAATATGTACTACAGATTACAATCTGTAGGTCACAACAAATACAGGCTGACCCCATAGCTACTCTGACACAACCATGTGTGATGCATAGGAATGAGGGAATAACCACACAACTACAACACATGCTGTTCGTCTGTGAACATAATGGTGTACAATATCACGTTGATGGGTGGGGGATGGTGCATTGCCATTCTAGTGTTGGTAAGACTACTAGTGCAGTGTACTCTTCACGGTTGGCAGTATGAGTAACAATCTGGGATGGTGGGTGGAAATCTGTATCCTCATGGTAGCTCTGTGGGGCAGTTACCACAACATTGTCTCAGGACCAAAATGAATCAGTGCCAGTCTTAGGGTGCATTGGGTGTAACAGGGCATGCTACTTTTAGCTCTGCAAATCAGGCAGTGAAAAGCACAAAGGGGCTGGGCATGGGCCCCCTTACACAGCCCATGCCAGCTGCATGGGCTGTGTAGGGGCACCCAGGGGCACACCACACCACATCACCACCAACCTTTGCATGGGGGTTTCACTGCCATGCAACGGCTTGTGGAAAAGGAGGAACATAGCTCCAATAGCATGTCAGTGATGTGACATGTCAACTGCCACAACATTGAAAGATTGATTTTACACCATCTTGTTGCAGAGGATGATGGCTCTCTTGCTGATCTGCCTGTCCTGGAGTTCCTCGATGACCTGAATGACCATCGGACAACCATCAGCCAAGAGATCCTCCAAGAAGTCCTGGTATCCCTCCAGACACCACCCAAAGTTGCAAGAAGGACAAGCAATGTGGCAGCCTTCCGAGATGCCCCACCCAACACCCCAATAATACAACCTGCCAGCACCCACTCAGCTCAGGACTCCGAGGAAACAGGGACCACCTTTGAGAGGACAGCGGCGGGAGTCCAGCAGGAGCTGGCCAAACAGGTGTGGGTGGGACTGGAGACTGTGGCAACCAGCCTAAAGGGAATGCGCACGTGCCTCGTGACAGCCAAAGAACATATAGCAGCCAAACGAGGCACACACTCCCCACTGCATTGAGTCCAGCATTGTCTGGGGGACATAGCTGCTGCCATGAAGTAAAGGCCACAACAACTGCCCTCCCAAACTGGCAGCTGTGTGCTTGAGAAAAAGGTGGACTCCATGCAGTGGGATTTGGCCTCACTCAGGGCCGACATGGCTACTGCTCATCGGGATGCTGCTGCTATCCCGAAGAATCAGCAGCTCCTCATTGCTACAGTGATGCCATATGTTGTTCCACAAATGGCAGCCACCTGGAATTGGGACTCCACATGTTCAAACACTGAAGTGTGTGTGGCCCCCTCTACCTCCCCACCAGCACCATCAAGGGCAGAGGAGACACCACACACATCGGAGGATGAAGATGTGGAACAGGTCAGCTTCACTCGTAAGAGTACTCAGTAGCACCAGCCTATGCCACATTGGCAGTGTTCTCTTTTCTCCTGTGCTTGAGATCATTTCAGTGTTAGCACCGTTGGATACGTGCACTCTTCACCCACACACTGTTGACCTGTCTGCTATTAACTGTCATTGGCTCTTACACATCAATTGGCAATAGCTGTGCCTCTGCATTTAACACCACTTCTCCCAAGGATGTCCCGTGACATGTCCCTCTACCCTGGATTTGTGTTGTATCACAATTGTATGGATTTTCATAATGGGGTCACTGACCTGAACATTGTAAATGTCACACTACAACTCATGTAATTAAACACCTAATACACAATCAGCATGTCTTTGTGTATTGTGATACAGCTAGTATTCTAAGTAATTGTGATGTGTGTTTCCATGTCATTGGTCACAGAAATACACAAGGTCACTAACATTACATATATTTATGCTGGTCTCATCCCCTACAAGCAATTCTCTGAGTACATCATAAATGAAGAACACATGTCTGCTTTCCTCAAATATATATGGCAGGAATGGCTGTAAAGCAAATCAACCGCATTATCGTCAGCTGGAAGTACAAGTAGAACACATTGGTGTGATACAGAGGTACCTAACATCATAAGTGATTGCCACTGGTCAGTTTTGCAGGACAGAGTTCCAATTTGAGCTGTTGTCAGATGTGCCACAGTTCCTGACACACCCACACAGGACCCCAACACTGACAGTTGTAGTACTACACCTACCAGTCCAATATGAAGTAGACATAGGGGGTCCTTACAACATTGGCGGTAAAAGCCGCTTACCGCTGTGCAGAAGACCGCCAACACACCGCCGCAGCCGCGGAATTCCGCCACAGCTATTACGACCCACATCTCGGAACCCGCCAAAATTCAGACACCCACACAAGTCTGCCACACCAAAGGTCAGTGATAAACTGGCGAAAACAAATCCTCCACTGTCACGCCAACAGAAATACGCCCACACTATCACGACACACGAATCCACGTGGGGGTCTTTCAACTGCGGTTTTCCATTGGCGGTACACACCGCCGCGCTCAAAATACACACACTCTTACAAAACACAGCCACATTGGACAATTCGAAATATACACACCTGATACACATACACACACCACTCCCACACACCCAATACAATATAAAACACACACCCACATCACCCACAAACCCCTACTACCAAAAATCGAGAACGAAGCACAGAGAGAGACACCACCAGCAAGTACAACAGCATCCACAGGCACATAACACCATCACCCAAACAACTTCCACGCACCTCACACAACACACCACTACATATCACCACACTTATCACCACACACACCACCCCACACATCACCTACACCACCCCATGGCACGGCAAAGACAGCCCAGGTTCTCGGAGGAGGAGCTCAGGGTCCTTGGTCGAGGAAATCGTCCGGGTAGAGTCACAGCTATTTGGAGCACAGGTGCAGCACACCTCAATTGCAAGGAAGATGGAGCTATGGCGAAGAATAGTCAACAGGGTCAACGCAGTGGGACAACACCCAAGAAATCGGGAGGACATCAGGAAAAGGTGGAACGACCTACGGGGGAAGGTGCATTCCGTGGTCTCAAGACACCACCACGCGGTTCAGCGGACTGGCAGCGGACCCCCACCTCCTCACCCACAACTAACAACATGGGATTCTGCATCCTGAGGGCCTCGCAGGAGTTGGTGGAGGAATGGACTCTGGTAAGTCAAATCTTAACTATTACATTCCCCACCCTACCTGCATGCTATCACATACCCCCACCCTCGCCCTCACCCCTATCACTCCAACTCCTCACAAATGTCCCAATATCACAAACCACACATCCCAACACCAAGCCCTGCATGAAACAACAAAGCATGGACACCCATCACTAAAGCATGCCCACTGCACATACCCATACACCCCCCTAAACCATCATCACTCAAGCTCCCACACAGGAATGCCAGCACTGGGGTACACGGTCACCCACCCATTGCACACCATGCCACATACAGATGCAATAATCAAGCCTTTCCACCCCTGCAGGACCGCTACCCAACGTCACCAGACAGGAGGGTCCAGACATGTCAACTCCACCCACAGAAGAGGCCCACAGTGATGACAGCACCTCTGTCCAACTGGATCTAGATGACCAGCCCGGACATCGGGGACCTCGGAACAGTCGGTTCCCCTCACACAGGCACAGGCCACCACAGACCTTCCCCCCTCTGGAAACACCAGCACATCACCCACCCAGCGGGCCCATACCTCCGTCCCCAGGACACGTCAATCAGCTGTGTGTCCACCACTACAGGCAACCCAGGATAACCCACCACCCCAACAACAACAGGGACCTGGGGCAGTGGCAGTGGGGACAAGGTCCAGGGGACGGAGGCCCAGGAACACAGGAGAACTGGGAGGGCTGCTGTGCGACTGGGGGCGGACAGGCCAAGGGAACCCACTCTCCACGAGGCCCTCTCCTCCATCATGGGAGCATACCACCACTCTCAGGAGACGATGGCAACGGTACTGGCCAAGTTTCAGGAGACCCAGCGCCTGCAGGAGGAACAGTATATGGGCTTCAGGGAGGAACTCAGAACCATCAGCTCCACCCTGGGCACCATCGTAGGGGTGCTGAAGGAAGTACTCAACACCAGGAGGGACACTGTGGCACTCCAAGGGGCCCCTGACACTAGCATGGATGATGAACTGCCCACCACATCCGCTGGCACTAGTGGACAGGACGCCCCACCACAGGACCACCACACCAGCACCCCACCCCCTGCAGAGGGAGAGCCACCCCGCAAACGGTCCCTGAGATCCATGAACAAGACAGAGCACGATGCCAAGACCCCCGCCAAGAAATGAGACCACCCTGATTGTCATCCGACTGTCCCTCTTTGTCACCCTGTCCATAACTAAACTGCCCCAGCTCCACTTCCTATGCCCATGTGGGCAATGCACCTGTGAGACTAATAGATTGGACTCTGCCATGGACACTCCTCCATCATCACCCCTCACCATTTAGCTTCCCCCTCCAATAATGAGCACTTAAATAAACACACTTAAAGCACAAAATAATCTGGAGTCTGTCTGTGATTTCAAAATAGTGTATTTGCAATTACAGTGGCAAAATGTTCTTGAAATAGTAATGTCAACATACCTATGTCACACAGCTCTAGTACATGAGGAATCTAAGCAGATGACACACCCTGGGACCCACATCTGTGAAACCGTAAGGGAAAGTGACAACTCAGTGACCATACACTGGGTGAAAACGACAGACAGTAGAGAGATAGCAGTGTAAAAGTACATGTAGTAGGCAGGAATGTATTCTCACCTGTGTTTCACTGGAAATATTGCTGGATCACTGAGTCCCTGTTCTGCATGTCTTCTTCCTCTACTACATCCTCATCACTGTCCACAGGCTCCACAGCTGCCACAACACCGCCATCTGGACCATCCTCCTGCAGAAAAGGCACCTGTCGTCGCAAAGCCAAGTTGTGAAGCATACAGCAGGCCACGATGATCTGGCACACCTTCTTTGGTGAGTAGAATAGGGATCCACCTGTCATATGCAGGCACCTGAACCTGGCCTTCAGGAGGCCAAAGGTCCGCTCGATCACCCTCCTAGTTCGCCCAGGGGCCTCATTGTAGCGTTCCTCTGCCCTGGTCCTGGGATTCCTCACTGGGGTCAGTAGCCAAGACAGGTTGGGGTAACCAGAGTCACATGCAAATGGTGAGGGACAACTGTTAGACACACACTAACCTGTAGGGATAACCCCAGACAACCATTCCCAATGACTTGCTTCCAGGTGCTCACCTAATAGCCACACACAGTTCCTCTGGAGTTGACCCATCACATAAGGGATGCTGCTATTCCGCAGGATGTAGGCATCATGCACTGAGCCAGGGAACATGGCATTCACATGGGGGATGTACTGATCTGCCAAACATACCATCTGCACATTCATGGAATGATAACTCTTCCGGTTTCTGTACACCTGTTCACTCCTGTGGGGGGGACCAAAGCCACATGGGTCCCATCAATGGCACCTATGATGTTGGGGATATGTCAAAGGGCATAGAAGTCACCTTTCACTGTAGGCAAATCCTCCACCTGAGGGAAAACGATGTAGATCCGCATGTGTTTCATCAGGGCAGACAACACTCTGGACAATACGTTGGAAAACATAGGCTGGGACATCCCTGATGCCATGGCCACTTTTGTTTGAAATGACCCTCTTGCAAGGAAATGGAGCACTGATAGCACCTGCACTTGAGGGGGGATTCCTGTGGGATGGCGGATTGCTGACATCAGGTCTGGCTCCAACTGGGTACACAGTTCCTGGATTGTGGCGCAGTCAAACCTGTAGGTGATTATCAAATTTCTTTCCTCCATTGTCGACAGGTCCACCAGCGGTCGGTACACCGGAGGATACCGCCATCTCCTCACATGTCCCAGCGGACGGTGCCTATGAAAGACAACAGCAAACACAGAGTCAACCAACTCAGAGGTACGTACCCACAGCTTACACAGAACACAAATCATAATCCGAAAAGTGGCCTGTAAGTGTTTTGAGAGTAGGCCTAGGTATGTGTGACGCAGTTGAAAATGAGGCCATGTGGGCCCCTGAAATGGCGGCTGCCTGACCTCTAAAGTGGGACAATGGAATGTGAGGTAAGTGTGCTGGCCTTGTACACCGTCGCGTTAGGCGGTCCGAGACCGCGCCGCAATGCTGCATTGGTTAACATTGGACCCTATGGGTCCCAGGAGCCAATTACGATGTACGCTGGGGGTGATGGTACGCACCACCGCGGAAGTGACCGCCGCGGACGTGACCACCATTTTCCATCACTTCAATCACTCGATACCTGATCTTCGACAGGAGAGGACCTACACTGCAAGTGCTGCTGTGACCTCAGTCTGGAAGAGACAATGGCTCGTGCATCTGGGGAAAGGGCCCCTGCCGTCACATCGGAGGAGTTGAAGAAACTCGTTGATTGGGTCCTCCCCCAGTACACGCTACTCTACGGTCCTCCAGACCAACAGGTAAGAACAGAGAGAGCATGTTGGATGGGCTATGCTTGTGTGGAGAGGGCTGGATGTTAGAAGGAAGGGGGCTGAGTGCTGTGTGCATGTAAGACGGTGAGTGCATGTGCCACATGGCAAGGGTAGGGATCGGGGCCACTCACTTTGACGGTGCAGTTGGTAATGACTTCTCTTCTTCCACCGTGCAATTCATGTAGGTCAGCGGCCACCAGAAGAAGGATATTTGGCGTGCCATTGCCAAGGACGTCAGGACCCTGGGGGTGTACCACAGACGGAGCACCCACTGCCGGAAAAGATGGGAGGACATTCGCCGCTGGAGCAAGAAGATGGCTGAGGCCCAGCTGGGATGGCCTCCCAACGTGGGAGGGGTGCCTGTCGAACCATGACCCCCCTGATGTTCAGGATCCTGGCGGTGGCCTACCCGGAGTTGGATGGGCACTTGAGGGAATCACAGCAGACACAAGGGGGTGAGTACACTCTCATTCAGCTGACATTGCGTGCAGTGGAGTTGTCTGGGTGGGTGAGGACAGCTGTGGGTTTCCCTAGGCCAGGGCGAGTTCCGTAGGCTAGGTCCCTCTGTAAGGCATGGCCCTGTGGCCCCCCATCACACCTCTGTAGAGTGCCAAGTACAGCTATTCATGCCCCTGTGTCATCTATGTGTGCAGATGTCGTCCATAGGCTTGTAGGCCAATTCCCAGGAATTGCACTGTAGATCCCAAGTGCGCGGCGTAGTGCAGGGGGCTTCTGTGTCAGTCTTGTCCGTCAACAGTAGCGGTAATCCACGCACTCAACATGTCTTTATTCTGTCCCCCCGCCTTTTAGTGGTTTCCCTTTTCTTGTGTGCATTAGCATCATCAGGCGGAGGAGCAGTGGCACCGGAGCACAAGGGAGCTGCATCCCACATGGCCATGGAGGGCCACACTACGGACTCTGAATTCACCAGTGGGACGGAGGGCGAGGGGAGCTCCACGGCGGGGACAGGAGCTGAGACCGGCGACACGGACTCGTCCTCTGATGGGAGCTCCCTTGTGGTGGTGGGAACATCTGTGCCCCCGCATCTACAGGTACAGCCACCTCCTTCCCTACCAGCACAGCCCTCCCAGCAGCCCCTCAGCCTTCGCCCCGTGCCCACTCACCCAGGAGGGTGGGCATCACCTTCGCCCCAGGCACCTCAGGCCCTGCCCCAGTCACCCCTGCTGCCCTCACTGAGGAGGCCATTGACCTCCTCAGGTCCCTCACTGTTGGGCAGTCTACCATTTTGAATGCCATCCAGGGTGTAGAAAGGCAGTTGCAACAAACTAATGCATTCCTGGAGGGCATTCATTCTGGTCAGGCGGCCCTTCATCGAGCCTTTCAAACTCTGGCCTCAGCACTGATGGCAGCCATTGTCCCCGTGTCTAGCCTCCCCCCTCCAACTTCCTCCACCCAGACCCAATCCCCTGTACCTCTGCCTATCCCAAGCACACCGTCAGACCAGCCTGCACACACCTCACCACACAAGGGAAGCTCAGGCAAACATAAGCACCACACATCCCACAGGCACTCACGCAAGCATCACACACATGCAGACACACCAACATCCACTACTTCCACTGTGTCCCCCTCCTCCCCGTCTCCCTCCTCCCTCCCAGTCTCGTCTACACACACACCTGCATGCACTACCTCTTCAGCCACTATGTCCCTCACCAGCACACCCACCAGCACACCCCGCTCACGTGCAGGCACCACCCCCACTACCATTCACACGTCCCCTGTGTCCTCTCCCAGTGTGTCTGTGACACCCCCTCCCAAGATACACAAATGCAGCCACACACCCAATCAACAGCCATCCACCTCACGACAGCCTCCAGTGCATGCACCTGCACCCAAAGTCACCAAACGTACACCTCCTACCACCACCTCTTCCTCCACTCCCAAACCCCCTCCAGCTACCCGTCCCAGTGTTCCCCAAAAACTTTTCATGTCCAGCCTTGACCTTTTTCCCACACCTCCCCCACCCCATCCATCTCATAGGTCCAGAACTAGCACCTCAGCCACAACATCTCCGGGACCAGTGGTGCCTGTAGTCACAGGTATGTGGAGTGCACCGGCCACCAGAACAGCCAGTGTGGCACGGAGCCACAGCACAGCCAGTCCCCCCCATGTGAAGCATCAGAAGTTGGCCAGTGCCTGGCGGGAGAGGGGGAAGACTCCAGCCACCAAAGCTGCTCCCAGGGATCCCAGTGGGAGTGTGGACTCAGCTGTGACACCTCCCAAGGTGGGGAAGGGCCACAAGAAACACAGCAAGTCTGGGAAGAGCAGCACGGCGGAGAAGACCGCCATCATTCCCGCTGCCCAGGAGGCTACCGCCAGCCCCAGCCCAGCTGCCCAGGAGGCCACCGCCAGCGCCAGCCCAGCTGCCCAGGAGGACACCGCCAGCCCCAGCCCAGCTGCCCAGGAGGACACCGCCAGCCCCAGCCTAGCTGCCCAGGAGGACACCGCCAGCCCCAGCCCAGCTGCCCAGGACGACACCGCCAGCCCCAGCCCAGCTGCCCAGGAGGACACCGCCAGCCCCAGCCCAGCTGCCCAGGAGGCCACCACCAGCCCCAGCCCAGCTGCCCAGGAGGCCACTGCCAGCCCCAGCCCAGCTGCCCAGGAGGACACCGCCAGCCCCAGCCCAGCTGCCCAGGAGGCCACCGCCAGCGCCAGCCCAGCTGCCCAGGAGGACACCGCCAGCCCCAGCCCAACTGCCCAAGAGGGCCCCGCCAGCCCCAGCCCAGCTGGGCCATGAAGGACCGCCAGCACAAGCCCCGCTGAACAGGGCACCGCCAACTCAAGCACCGCTGAACAGGGCAAGCACCGCTGAACAGGGCACCGCCAACTCAAGCACCGCTGAACAGGGCACCGCCAACTCAAGCACCGCTGAACAGGGCACCGCCAGCACAAGCACCGCTGAACAGGGCACCGCCAACTCAAGCACCGCTAGCCCATGAGCGGCAGGGGCACTGACACAACTGGGACCGTCACGGGGTGAGTGATGCACTCTGGGCACCAGTCCCCCTCCAGAACCAGTGGAGACATGCATCCACTCCGTCTGTCCTTAACAGGATGAAGCACTCTGGGCCGCAGTCCCCCTCCAGAACCAGTGGAGACATGCATCCACTCCGTTTGTCCTTCACAGGATGAAGCACTCTGGGCACCAGTCCCCCTCCAGAACCAGTGGAGACATGCATCCACTCCGTCTGTCCTTAACAGGATGAAGCACTCTGGGCACCAGTCCCCCTCCAGAACCAGTGGAGACATGCATCCACTACCTCTGTCCTTCACAGGGTGAAGCACTGTGGGCACGCACCAGTCCCCCTCCAGAACCAGTGGAGACATGCATCCACTCCGTCTGTCCTTAACAGGATGAAGCACTCTGGGCACCAGTCCCCCTCCAGAACCAGTGGAGACATGCATCCACTCCATCTGTCCTTAACAGGATGAAGCACTCTGGGCACCAGTCCCCCTCCAGAACCAGTGTAGACATGCATCCACTACCTCTGTCCTTCACAGGATGAAGCACTCTGGGCACAAGTCCCCCTCCAGAACCAGTGGAGACATGCATCCACTCTGTCTGTCCTTAACAGGATGAAGCACTCTGGGCACCAGTTCCCCTCCAGAACCAGTGGAGACATGCATCCACTACCTCTGTCCTTCACATGATGAAGCACTCTGGGCACCAGTCCACCTCCAGAACAACTTGAGAGACTGTGGCTTTGCACTCCCCAGGATGGAACAGCGGGCAAACCACCCACTGTAGAGACTTGAGAGACTGTGGCTTTGCACTCCCCAGGATGGAACAGTGGGCAAACCACCCACTGTAGAGACTTGAGAGACTGTGGCTTTGCACTCCCCAGGATGGAACAGTGGGCAAACCACCCACTGTAGAGACTTGAGAGACTGTGGCTTTGCACTCCCCAGGATGGAACAGTGGGCAAACCACCCACTGTAGAGACTTGAGAGACTGTGGCTTAGTACTCCCCAGGATGGAACAATGGGCAAATCACCCACTGTAGAGACTTGAGAGACTGTGCCTTTGCAATACCCAGGATGGAACAGTGGGCAAACCACCCACTGTAAAAACTTGAGAGACTGTGGCTTAGCACTCCCCAGGATATGGCAGTGGGCAAACCACCCACTGTAGAGACTTGAGAGACTGTGGTTTTGCACTCCCCAGGTTTGAACAGTGGGCATTGAGCCCCCTCGTGGATCTGGCGTCGTGCACTCATCTGGCTGAGGTGCCCCCCCTTCCCTTCCCCCTGAGGTGCCTGTTGTATTTCTATCTGATGCCCCTGCAGTGTTCTCTCTGTTTTGATCTGGTATCGAGTGTGGGCCTCGCCCATGCATTTTGGGACCAGTGGTCCACGGACTATAAATGGTGCAATACCTGGACTTGTATTATTGGTGTATATATTTGTTTATAGTGTATATATATTTTATAATACTGTATTTTAATAGATTACAATGGTTACAATCATTTCCTTTGGTCTTTGCATTCTTCCGGGGGAGTTTGGGGGATGTAACTATGATGTATAGATATGTATTAGTGTGTGTGTTGTAGTGGGTGAGGGTGGGGGTGAGGGTTTTGCGTGTGTGTGTCCCTGTTTTTTCCCTCCCCCCTCCCCTATGTCGTAGGTGCAGTACTCACTGTGCTCTTCGCCGCCGACGTTCGTGCTCCTGGTACAGGAGCAGGAAGACTATTGCAGGTAGGATTTGGAGTTCCGGGTCCATGATGTCCTCGTTCCTCGTGGAGTGTGTAGAGGTGAGCGTTTTCCCTTTGAAATTCCTGTTTCCGCCGTGTTTTTTTCTGCGGTGAATCCGCCCCGGAAAAGGTGGCGGATTGGCCTGTCATGATACTGTGGGCGGTACATTGTCTTCCGCCTGTCTGTTGACGGTGACCGCCGCGCTGTTTGTTTGTACCGCCGTGGCAGTCGGAGTGTTAAAGTGGCTGTCTTTCTTGGCGGTTTCTGCCACGGTCGGGATTCCAAATGTTTTACCGCTGGCCTGTTGACTGTCTTACCGCTGCTTTAACACCGACCGCCAGGGTTGTAATGACCACCATAGTCATCTTGAGTGGTGCGTACACTGGATGGCAGATGCATGGACAAGTAGATGTGATGTTGCTGCCAATGTGACAGCTCAGTTGTCAATAGGTTATGCACATGTCAAGAGAGGTATTAGGAGGCAGGAAAGAATCCCTAGGCCAACACACAATTTGCACTGTGCACTCATGGGAAGACCCCGAAACACAAGCAAATAACTCAAAATGTATAGGAGTATGCAAAAATGTTTATTAAAATTTCAACTAACCTAAAAAAAAAACATACCCTATCCTAAACTAACCTATTCTTACTATACTAATCCAAAAACGAATCCTATCTACCCTACGCTAAACTTAACCAGCACATTTAACAGCACACTCCAAACATTTGCCCCCAAGCAGCCCCCTCAATATACAAAGCACATGTAGGACAATATATACCAATACTACATATACTAACTAATCCTAAACAAATATATATATATATATAAGAAAACACAAAGATACCCCAACATGAAACCCCACCCACTAATTAACACATAATAATTAAAAAAAACACCCAAAACCACTTAGCATAGCTAATCTACATACCTACATTAACCTAACACTAACCCCCTAAAACCAACAATAGAAATATCTGAATATCTGAAGGGAGGGGACAGAACTTGGAGGTGGCAGATCATTGCAGAGTCAAAGTTTGGCCTTCTTCAGTTTTTTTTGATGACCTTCAACCTTTTTGTGTTTGCGGCTACCTCTTCAACCTGACCAAACATTTTAGTACAAGGGATACGACCCTTTGCAGATCCAGCAGCAATTGTGTGTCCATGGCAGCAGTTGGTGTGGGCTGTTGCGCTGATGTGGATGCAGTAGTAGCTGATGTTGTGGGTGTGGTGCCAGCTGATCCCCCCTGCACTGCTGATGTGCTAGGTGTCTGCTGAGCCATCTCAGGCAGTGTGCAGACCCTTTGTGGGAATGCCCGCCATTCCCCCGTGTCCTCTCTGCACGGTAGCGACAAGTCATTCGTCTGAACCCAGACTCCTCTGCCAGGATATGGCCGAACCTCACTGCCCTCTTCTGGACAGCATGCTGCTCCTCATTGGTCATGTTGGCAGCTGTAAAATGGAGACAGGCAACCATCAGTGTCAGCACTGTGTGGAGTTTGTACAGATTAGTAACTTACACTGCTACATCTAATTACACATGTATTTCAACTCACATTCCGGAAAAGACAATGGCCCTGATAAATGTAACGTCAAAGCTGCCTTTGCATCACATTTTTTAAGCTAACACCACACAAACCTAGAATATGAACCAAACTTTAGAAGTGTGCACTGCTTTTGCATTAAAAAAAATGCATAGGCGGTGCTAACATTACATAGATCAGGCCCAAACTTCCTCATCAACTGTGTCTATTTTCAACCACACATCACCAGTAACTTGAACATGTCATTGGGAGGATGTGATGCTGTTGGTAACCCTAAGGGGTCAGAGCTGATAGGTACACATGCAAGCCTGATCAATGTGACTGTCACCTACACTGTGAACATAACATCTACCTACAAATTTGGTATTCCTCTCCCTCTGAGCCAGGGGGGGATGGTCACTCAATCCATCATCTCAACTGTCCTGGTCATCCACCAAGGCCTGTCCACTCATGCATGGAGTCAAGGAGTGGACCATATGTTAGAAGGGCTACCATCTAGGAAGCTGGTATCTATATGTCTATCACATCTACGTTCATGTGTCCAGGTGTAGACACCTATCAATACCAGGTCTGCCACTACTATTCCTTTCACACCCATTTCCATGCCAGCACACATTTGGCCTTGACCTACATGCAAGCCAATTACATTCCACAAAAGTGTAACATACATGGAGTGCAAAAGACAGAGCGCCATCTTGGGGGACAATTGTCAGCCCAGACCTCCAGCTTCATGACAATACACGGATGCACCAAATTTGTTCAATATGACACATCCCTGTGTTGTGAAAATGATGGAGTGCACTACTGCCAATTTGTCTCACAGCGTTGTACTCTGTCATTCTTAATCACAAATGGCTCAACATGTCGCTTGTCACCACCTTGTATACACGATGTTGGCCATTGTGCACCACGAGCCTCACAAGACGTGACTGTTAGACCTGCCAGACTTAGTGTGGTCACCCCTAACTTTTTGCCTGCCTCCCTCCACTATTTGGACACTGTTTTTGCAGTTTTTTAGACTCTGCACACTTTACCACTGCTGACCAGTGCTAAAGTGCATATCCTCTCTCCCTTTCAACATGATAACATTGGATTTTACCAATTGGACTATTTAATTTACTTATAAGTCCCTAGTACAGTGCACTAGGTGTGCCCAGGGCGTGTAGATTAAATGTTACTAGTGGGCCTGCAGAAATTGGTTGTGCCACCCACTTAAGTAGGCCCTTAACCTTGTCTCAGGCCTGCCATTGCAAGGCCTGTGTGTGCAGTTTCAAAGTACTCGCCAAGCCTAAAACTCCCTTCTTTCTACATATACGACACCCCTAAGGTATGCCCCAGGTAACCCATAGGGCAGTGTGCTGTGCAGGCAAAAGGCAGGACATGTTCCTATGTAGTTTACATGTCCTGGTAGTGTAAAACTAAATGTGTTTTTACACTGCTGTGAGGCCTGCTCCCTTCAGAGGCTAACATTGGGGCTGCCCTCATACATTGTTTGAGTAGTAGCTGCTGATCTGAAAGCTGGGGAGGACTTCCCCAGCTGGGCCTTACAGATCTTCCTCGCCCAGTGCTGCAGGTCCTCCCACCTCTTCCTGCAGTGGGTGCTTTGCCAGTTGTAGACTCCCAGGGTCTGAACTTCCTTGGTGATGGCATGACAAAGTGCCCTCTTTTAGTGGGCGCTGACCTATATGGGACACACAGAAAAGTAACACTGAGGTCAGACACTGGCCAATCATATACAGCTGGCTATACGTCCACTATAGGACGGACATTTCAAACAGCCTAACAGCACACACACATGCAGCATGTCAGGAACCCTGGACCATACAGTGTCATAGGTGAACACATGTATGCAGCCAACACCCACCACTACACACATCCATGCCCCCCAATCCTCCTACTCACCTGTACCTCTGGCCGACCGTAGAGTTTGGCGTACAGGGGCAGGACCCGTCTACAAGCTTCTCCAATTCCTTGTTGGTGAAGCCCGGGGCCCTTTCCCCTACAACACATGCCATTTCCATGAGCAGAGTCAGGACACAGCAGCACAGTCAGTGGAGTACCTGCATGCACAAGATCAGGGAGTCAAGTGAAGTTGCGGTGACGAGTTTGCGTGCGCACTGCGGTGGTGTGCACCGGCACCGCCAGCGGCGATCATGATACTCCAAGATTGCCCATTGACAACCATGTTAACCAATGAATTTGCGCACGCAATTTACGCTATTACATCAACCGCTAGCGGTATGAGGTCACTTCCACCACAACACTTCTGGATTACAGGGGGCAAACATTTTGGCCTTAACTACGCAGTTGTAAAACCCTCATCTACACAATGCAGACCCTATTGTCTCCTAAACACCCCTAGGCATATAACAATATACATTACCTCACCTGACCAGTCCTGATATATCATTGTGTTCATGTTTCCGTTATCATAACACATATGGAGAGTGGGTGAGAGTATAGAAAAAACTGGAAGGAACAACGCCGTACCTGTCTCCCCAGATGTAGAACCAAAAGCACACAAGAGAGTACGGGGTTCCCAGGTTGATACGGAGCTTAAAACAAGGAAGATGTTCCTTGTGGCTCTAAGACCTAATTAGGTAAGTAGATGGTAGTGGATACTGTGGAGAGTTAGGAGTCAGTGATGGGGTGTGTTTCCTTTACGGACTAGGTGGTCTCACACACTGTCTAGTGTCATGATTCATAATATGACCACCTAGCTCCACCCAGGTAAGACAGTGCCACCTTGCCGGACTCAACCTCACTGTTAAAGGAACAGGAGGGAGTGCGTAAATTATCACTATTCTGGAAAGATGTGGTATCCAGATAAACTAGGGTATACTTAAAAACACCTAAACAGTCACCTGTGTGAAAGTACACTTTTAATAGTGGTGACTGCTGGTGTGGTTAAAAACAAAATCGGGACACCTCTGTGCGAGCAAGGACTCACAGGGTCGCCTATCTAAGAGTCAATGGCCAACATGTTTCTGCCCTCTCTGCTGAGCTAAGGAAGGTCTTGGGGCATTTGTCAGGACCGAGGATCCCTAAGCCTCATATAATATGAGGAAACAACTGCTCCATACAATGGGAGAGTGAGTGGACAAGGTGCAATGAAGGTAAGGGTCCTACCTTGAGCAAGGCATTACCTTGTCCACTCACTCTCTTATGTGTTTTTGGTTTCATGTTTCCATTATGTCAAACACACAAAGCATTAGTGTCGTTGACAATCATGCCTGCAGTGCTGAATGAAAAGCAATTTGTGCAGATGTATGTGTGTTCCTCACACGTGTTTTCAGCTCCTCCTAGGTACAGACCCTTGTGGAGAGGAAGGGGCCCATCGGTATACAGACCAGATGTTGATTTGCAGACCATGGTGGAGCGTCATATCATTATCAATTACAGACTCACTCGTGCAACTATTCATGAACTTTGTGCATTAAGGCAAATCACAATCAGCATGCCATCCCTATTGAGTTGCAGGTGCTCTCTGCACTCCATTTCCTTGCCATGGGCTCATTTCAAGTGACAGTGGGCATGGATGCAGGTTTTTCACAGCCAATGTTTAGCATAATACTGTCAAGATTCCTGGATGCATTTGTATGACACCTACAGTCCCATGTGAGGTTGCCACCAAGTCGGACTTCTATGCCTTTGCCAATATACCCCATGTGATAGGTGCCATCGATGGCACCCACACAGCTATCATCCCCCCCAAGAGTCAATGAACACGTGTACAGAAACAGGAAGAACTTTCATTCCATGAACATTCAATTGGTGTGTACTGCAGACCAGTACATCTCACATGTGAATACCATGTTCCTTGGTTCAGTCCATGATTCCTTTGTGCTGAGGATCAGTAGTGTGCCACACAAGATGGAACAACTACAAGAGGACAGAGGGTGGATCATAGGTAGGTGTTTCTGACACTTATTGCCACAGAGCAGACAGCCATGCTGTCTGCCTCTAAGGGTTGTCAATGAATGGCCTTTTTTGCACTTTTTTCTAGGTCATTCTGGCTATCCCAACTTGCGTTGGCTCCTGACAACAGTGAGGAATTCTGCAACCGATGCAGAGAGGAATTACAATGAGTCCCATGGACATACTAGCAGGGTGACAGAGCGCACAATAGGTCTCCTGAAGGCTAGATTTTGTTGCCTATATATCTCTGGTGGATTCCTGGCCTATGGGCCTGAAAAGGTGTGTTGAATAGTGGTGGCCAGCTGCATGCTGCGCAACGTGGCTGTGAGAAATTCTATCCCCTCCTGGAGGAGGAGGGTGCTGTTTATCCAGACCAGTTTCCTCAGAGAGGGGATGAGATTGATGCTGATGATGATGAGGCGGAAGATGTACAGACCAGGACCCAACTGATACAACTATACTTCTAGTAACTTGGTGGGACAATTGGATGAGATTGTTGCCTGTGCATCATACTGTCAGTGTGCCATGTCATCTAGGGGGTGTTGGGTCAATACTCAATGCCACTGTGACCAGGTCTACATAGGACAGATTACAATATAGTATAACAATTTAACACATCTGTAGGC
This sequence comes from Pleurodeles waltl, assembly GCF_031143425.1. NCBI lineage: Eukaryota > Metazoa > Chordata > Amphibia > Caudata > Salamandridae > Pleurodeles > Pleurodeles waltl. The sequence continues at coordinate 929,807,682 of NC_090447.1, forward strand.
ACAACAACATGTAAGGCATGTGGTGCATTTCCTGTTACTCAGATAACAATAAAAGAGTTGTCATACAGTTGCATCCAAACTTCACTTTGTTTAAACTTAATGACAGGGGACATTGTAACAGATGGAAAAGTGTTTTATTTGGTGCAGGGATAAAATTGTGCAGATTACAGTGATGGGAGTGCCCTATTGGTGGTTGTAGAATATGGCAACATGGTCTCAGCATTGTTGGCAGTAGTGGTAGGTCCAGCAATGTTTACAAGAGTTTGTTGTGTTTTTCACACGGTTTGGTGGTTGATGCAGTGGGACACTTGGAGGACAGTTCTTGCCAGAGTCACTTCTTTGAGGGGGCCTTGTTCTTGGAAGGTGTTCCTGTGCCATATCTGGGCCTGAGGGTCCCTTTGGGTGCCTGGTGTTGGCCAGTACAGGTTGAGATGGATATCCCTTGTGTGTCCTGATAGGGTGGTGTATGTGCAGTTGCTGCTGATGCTGTTGTTGTCCGGTCTGTATCCTGGCCTGTAGTAGGGGCTTCCTGGTCTGTGTGGGCCTCATGCTGCGTTGGGACAAGGTGCAGCAGCGCACCTGCTATGCTGGCCATTGTGGCATTGTACAGTTTCCACTGCTCGATGGCCTCTTGGCGGTGTGCTAGGTGCATCCTTTGACTCTGCTTCAGGGTGGATACTATCTGGGCCAATCTGTTCTGGGTATGGTGATAGGCTCCCAGGACCACAGAGATCATGTCATGGGCTGCAGCACCCATCCTGTGGCCTCCCCCGTGGGCCACTGATGCCCTCCCACTGGGCCTAGCCCCCTGTGCTTGTGTCCCCTGCACAGGTCTGGCAGTACCACTTGTACTGGGGCCATTGTCTTCCTGCCTGTTGGTAGGGGGTGACTGTGGCCTCTGTACTTGTGTTCCACCAGTCTGTGGCCTGGATACACAGGCGTGGGGATGGTTGCCCATGGCTGATGTTGTTGGCTGGGTGGTAGGGGTGTAAGTGGTATCCTAGGTGGGGTTGCTGGATGGTGACAGTCCAGGACTGTGTAAGGGGCCAGGGTGATTGTCAGTGTCCAGGGTTCCATCCCAGTGTCCTGGGAGGTGCCTCTGTCTCCCTGTGGGCCACTGCCACTCCTTGTCTTGTCCGTCAGGGTGGCATGGGTGGTGGAGCCCGGTGGGAGTAATGGACATGTCTGTTAAATTAGCATGATCGGATGAGGTGCACAGGACTGGGCGTGTTTCACACTTTGGGGCCATGCAGGTTGCTTTCATGAGGTTAGCATTGCTTTTTTGCTTAGGATGTGGAGGTGCATTGTGGGTGCTGTAGGCCATTGTGATTCCTTGCAGGGGTGGGTGGCTGTGCACAAGGGGATGGATGTAGGCTGGTTCGTGGGTTTGTGGGCATGCAGGGGGACTGGATGTAGTGATTGTGGACAGGGTGGGGTAGTGGTTCTGGTGGTAAATGGAGGGGTAAGGTGGTGCATGCGTTTCAGCTGTGATGGATATGGGGTAATTGTAGATGACTTACCCAAGTCCATTCCGCCAGTGAGTCCAGAGAGTCCCTCAGGGTGCACGATGGGCAGTACCTTTTCCTCCCAGTCAGTGTAGTCGGATGGTGTTGGTGGAGGTCCTCCCCCAGTCTTCTGGACTGCAATGTGGTGTCTGGATGCCATGGACCTGACCTTTCCACGCAGGTCATTCCATCTCTTGTGGATGTTGTCCCTGGGAGTGGATGGTGTCCCACTGCATTCACCTTGTTGACTACTGTCTGCCATAGCTCCATCTTCCTGGCGATGGGTGTGTGCTGCACCTGTGCCCCGAATAATTGTGGCTCGACTTTCACGATCTCGTCCACCATGGTCCTAAGCTCCCTTTCTGTGAAGTGTGGGTGTTTGGGGGGTGCAATGGTGAGTGTTGTGAATGGTGTCTTGTGTGGATCTAGGTGTGGGTGCTCTTGTGTGGTTGGGTGTATGTATCGTGGATTGTGGCGTTCAGTGTCTGCTTCTGGAGTTCTCTGTATTAGTTGGCCTAATTTTGTTGCAAAGGATTGTGGGGTGTGTCTGTGTGTTTTGTAGTGTTGTGGATGTGTGTCAGGTGTGTGATTTTCAAACTTACCAATGTATGCATTTCTTACTGTTGGGTCAACTTGCCACCCGTGGCGTTCTGTACCGCCAATGGTCGTTCGGCTTCCACTGACCGCTGCAGTGATTTGTGCTTCATTATTTGGAGGGCGGGGTGTTTGTGTACTCGGCAGTGGTGGGTGAGAGGTCCAGCATTTCCGCCGACAAGGTCCTGGCGGTGACTGGTGGCAAGGAGATTTTTGTCGGTTTCTGATTTTTGCATCATTATATGGTGGATTTCTGTTCACTGCCAATGGCGGCCTTCTGTTCGCCATCGCCACGGCGGTCGACGTTGTTTACCGCTGTGTTCATAATGACCGCCTTTGTTTGATTTGAAAAAGACTTAAGACACTTTATATCACTTTTTAATGATATGTCTTTATTTAATTATTGCATCTTTGATAGTTTTGACCTGCATTTAACCAGATAAATATTATATATTTTTACAAACACTGTGTGGTGTATTTTTGTGGGGCTATATTGTGTTATTGTATGATTTGTTGCACAGATACTTTACACATTGCTTTGTAAGCTAAGCCTGCCTGCTCAGTGCCAAGCTACCAGAGGGCGGGCACAGGATAATTTGGATTGTGTGTGACTTACCCTGACTAGAGAGAGGGTCCTGCTAGGGCAGGGGGTAACCTGACTGCCAACCAAAGACCCCATTTCTAACAGTGACCGTCTGGTGGTGCTTGGGGATCTTTTAAATGAGTCATGATGTCACCATCCAGCTTAGTTTGATATCTGATCATTGGACAGCTTATCACATCTGGCATTGAATGCAACACAAATGACTCACTCACACCAAACCCTGGACTACTTCACAGGACACGCATTCTCTACTGGATGTATCTGGGTTCTCAAATTGCGCCACTTCACCAATCATGTAGGGGACTGGTTCACATGTAAGACATGAATGGTAAACCATGCTTAGTGTCAAATCATAGTCACTGTGAGTGGACAGCAAATTTCTGTGTGAACTAGTTGAGAGGAGTGAGCTATTCATCCTAGCGGAAAACTGTGCAACAGACACACCACTACGATCACACAATGACACAGACACTCAGGTGAGTTGGAGTGACACATATGAACAATAGCACAGGGCCAGAGACGCCTGTAGTGCTACACCCTGCAACATCCACATGTGGCATTGTCATGCAGCTGTCAGTGGGCACGACACCTACGTTGCCAAATGGGACTGTTTGATCATGTATTTTCCATCTGAGGGCCATGCTATGGTTGGAGCAATGGCAGGACTATTGTCACACCCATGGCATTTCTGCATACCACAGATGCAGGTAACAACTATGTCATCATCATAGCTCACGGACACGCTACTACCCTGGGATTGTGTGGGTATTGAAAGCTGTTGGGGATTTGCATTGCACACCCTGCAATGAACAAAATTAAATGTGTGTGCCATCTCAAGACAGACACACTTAAGGACTTGTCATGGCTGTGGACTCATGTGCAGTTGCTTTGTCTACCTGCACATTGACTGTATTGTGACATGTATGTATTGCAAATACTAGTTGTCCTGCCACTGTTGCCATTGTACATTATTGCCAATCCAGTGAGGGAGAAGACCATGGGCATAGACTTGCTCTGTGATCAGAGGATGCATCTGGAGTTGCAGGGTAGTGACTGATGTGGCAGAGATGGGGGTGATGCAGTGCAGCCTCATACTGTCAGTGAGGAGCTATAGACTAGTAGGACAGACTCTGCACATGTGTGTGGTATGGGGGCTGTAGAGGCAGTCTGTGACAGCACAAGAACTAGAACATGGAACTGTCAGTAGTCTCTTCCCAAATCGTATTCAATCTCCCATACATGGCCTTGCCCAATGACACAAAGGGGCAAATAAATCAACAGTGAGGCAGCACCTGGGACTTGAATAAGGATAACTCTTCATCACCTTTTCATCATTTAACAAAGCATATGCAACACTATTTTACTATTTATGTGTTTGAGGTTTAATTTATGCTGCTACTGCATCACACAATGATGCACAGGTGGCTCTACCCTCTCAAGATTCCGGCCCCTAGTGCTGCCCCACATTATGTGTGCCTCTTAGCACACCCCTGACAACACCATGTGTGGGCCATCTATAGAAGACTGCACAACATTGTATAAGGGGGAGTTGTGTAAAAAACATGACACTACCCTGGCACTTCGCAAGACTCATAACTCAGGTAATCAAGTTTGTCCTGCAAGGCACCCAGAGGCACTTTGTGATAGACATGCAGCTCAATTGTTAGTCTGCAATGATCATGTGTTGATTAATTCATGACTGAAATGGCAAGGTTTTCTAATGGTATCAAATGCCCCATATTCATTGTACCCTAAGGTGGGTAAATCCACTTTGGTAACATAATGGCTGGTACAGTGGTCATGTGCGTGAAATGTTGACAAAGTCACGCTATGCATGCATTGCGCCACTTTGTTGACACATTCCAGGGAAAATATGGTAAGCTGGTGGTGCCTTGGCACTTCATACATGACAATATGCCAGGGCACAGGTGAAGCTATGGGCTCTGAAATGTGTGCCTTCATGGTGGTTGTGCAGGACACACCAGATATCTGAACTGCATTGTTATCATTGTTGGACATGTGAACTCCAGGCCTAGGCTGGTGCAGATACTCTTCATACTGGTTGCATACAACCTGTCCAAAAGCATTGCATGAAGCACTTAACTCATCTTCTACAGTCATACAAGAGCAGTGAACAGTCAATAGTATGCCACTGGGAGACTCACAGTTCCGCCGAACTCGATACCAAGGTGATCAAACAGATCCTGCTCCCTGGCCATCAGATCTGCCCAGCGATGCTTTAGCTGATGCTCATTCCTGTTGGTCTTGTACACACTTTTCAGGCGGTGGAGCACCTTGCCCCACCGCAGCCACCTGGCCTTGGTCCAGTATCCCCGGATGCCTCAGCCACCCATCTCAAGCATCATCAGCAGTTAGTGTGATACCAGTCTTACAAATCCACCAAGCACTTATTCTGACATTCTGATCAATCTCCCCCTTCTAGACATGTTGTATGATGGTCAGAGTTGACCCCCAGATAATAAGAAGGAAAAATTAAAGGAAACTTAACCCCACTAACTTATCCCAATTATCCCAAATGACTAAGAACCCCAGACAAACACCCCACAGTACAAATATAAATCTGGACAAAAAGAACACAAAACCATAACTACTGGGACAAAATGCACACAAATCACAACAGGATACAACACAAGGGACCCCACAAACCCCAAGACATAAACAAGACTCTGCCACTAGCTCAGAAACACAACCACATCTTCTGTTATGCATGTGTTTATTTGACGCATTTTACATTTGCGCAGTTTGTTTTAGATGCATAACGTACGTGTGTCATTTACATTGATGCATGATGGTTATGCGTTGATTTGACAGAAAACTGCATTAAGAGAAGCTTCAACGTAGAATTCAAGGTAAGGGCCCATGTGTCATTTTCTTTGCATTTGCAGATGTTTTAGACACATTTGCATCATATTTTCTGACTCTTTTTTTTTTATTTTTTTTTACATTGTGCTCAGATGCACTCTGATTCACTAAATATATGACATGGGCTGTGCTGCAATGTTGCATACGGGGTATGGCACATGTTGTAGTCCATGCAGCAATGTGGAAAGGGTGTGACTGGTCAGTTCTACCAGTGTGTGTGTGTTACACAGTCAACAGCATGCATATTTTTGCACGTTGTGCATATATAGATACAATGTGTGACAACAGTGTGTCCACATATGTTTGGCATTCAGTACAATGCAATAGTTCTGAGTTGTGATTGTGTATTGTGTTTTCATATATGATGTGTAATGTTGTCATACAACGCATAATATTTAAAGCTACAAACACAGGTCAGGCATTGACGATGATGGGTGAACCATTGCTACCTAGGAAATATGGCCCGACATCTGTCTCCATATTTAGATTTGGAGTTTATGGAGACCTGTGTGAAGCCTGCATATTTGTCTGACATGTGTACATCTTTGGTACATAGTGTCATGAAACACTCTGCCTAAATTCCACCCAGAATATGTTTTGATCTCAAAAGTGTAATGAAACTCATAATTTTTACCATTGGTTGTTGGTTTTGTGTGGTGAACCTGCAGCCCTAGCTGCATATGTTCTCATCCAGACTGATGTGCATTCCAAAGACATGTCTGTGCAATGAGTGAGGATATGTGTACCCTGTGTCAAGATTGTGCCCCATGGTAGTGGCAGGACAGATTACCATGGATAGACTGCACAGGTCCAACTTCTTTCATTGGTTGTTATACCTGGGCAAATCATGATGACCATAGTTACCAATTATGTCCCCCTTTGTCACACATGTTCCATGCAGCCATTGCATCTCTCACACTGAGTTGTGACAATGTTCAGTTCCAACATGAATTTTAAAAAATTGACATCCACTACCTCACGTGTGGGCCCCTTGCATACATTCTATTTGGACATGATGTAGTTGTGTGTGATGAGCTATTGATTAACAAGTTGGCAACATGGATGTAAAAAATATGTTGCGGTCCATAGATCCTGTCCTTCAGTTGTCACTTACCAGTGATGAGGCTGTTAGTGATGTGTGTGATGGTGGCAGTACAATCTTACACATCGCATATGATGTTGCAACAGATTTGTATGTGTAACATGCTCCCTGAGGTTAGACTCACATTTCTATGGAATATGTAGTGGAATTTGAAAAGACCAAAGCAAGATTGGTTGTATAAGTGACGTGTTGATTTACATAATTAACAAGGTGAATTTAGTGGTTCTTAAGAGTAAAAGTTATCAGCTATGTGCCTTTTCCGGCGTACCCCAGCAGCTGTGTTGTACCTTCCCCCTACATATCATCACCACCATCCTCCTCTTCCTCCTCCTCGAGCAGGTCATCCACCTGGTCATACATAGGAATGTTCATCTACACACGTATGTTGTGCAGGATAGCCATCAGGATGATTTTGCACACAATGTGTGGGGCCTATAGGAGGCTGTCTCCTGTCAGGTCCAGGCATCTGAATCTGGATATCAGTATGCCAAATGTCCTTCATGATATTGCATGTCTTACGGTGTTCCTTATTGTACGCAAGCTCTGCTGCTGTGCTTGGGTTTGCAAATGGGGTCATCATCCATGGCTGTATGCCATAACCCTGATCTGCTGGAAAAGATAAAAGGTATAAGTTGTTGTTAAGGCTTGCAACAGGGTTGTTATGTAGCATGGCAGTTGTTAAATAGAGTTGGTTGTGACTCATACGTGTTTGGTGTGAGTCCCTGGCCGTGTGCAAAGTTTTATTAGCAAGGTATTGTTGAATATGACAATCTTTGGTATTGGCTCAATGACCTGGGACATATAATTTGGAATCCTGAAAGATGCTCAGTATTTATGCCCCATGTGTGTGTAGTGCACCTTTGTATCAGTGTGCTATCACTAGAGGGGATATGACACATCCTCACAATACAGTGGACTCAGATGTGGTGACAACATGGTAGCCCTACAGAGCCTGGACATCCCAGCCATTTTGACATGTGTTATTACAGATGAAGTGCAACACTTAGGTCCATTTTAATGAGTAAGTGACAATGCACAACACAGCTCCGACATTGGCAGCGCTGTGCTGCATCATTTTCACGAAGCAGGATTGCACCATGTGTGACATGTTACTAGGCAATCCTTTGCTGTCCCCTGTGCTGGCGCCTAATATGCAGCCATGCACCAACACTGCCAACCTTGCACCAGGGTGCTTGGTTTGCTGCCCTGTGGAGGGCGATGTATCTGTGCAGGAAGGGACACCTTCCTATACATATACTGTTTTGATGGAGAATTGTCTCTTTCTGTGTGTGCAGCAGTATGCAACATGCATAGGTGGCACATTCATATGAGGTCAAATCACAGTCTATTTCCTTATTGCAAACAGCACCCTTGGGGTGGTGTTTGATGTTGGCACTGCCTCGGGTTTTAGGTGATACTGACATCTGAGTCAGCATCATCATGCTATGTATCTTGTGGTGACAGACATACAGCAACACAAATTTCACACCCCTTTCACACTAAGGGCCATATTTATACTTTTCGACGCACAACTGCACCAACGCAGTTGTGCATCAAAAAATCTAACGCCGGCTAACGCCATTCTGAAGCGCCATGCGGGCGCCGTATTTATTCAATGACGTTAGCCGGCGTTAGCCGGCGGAGCTGCCTGGTGTGCGTCAAAAAAAAATTACGTACACCAGGCAGCGCCGGCGTAGGGGAATATGGAGCTTGGGCGTCAAAAAATGGGGCAAGTCAGGCTGAGGCAAAATTTTCGCCTCAACCCGATTTGCGCCATTTTTTTTTACTCCCAACCCCCATTGAAATGACTCCTGTCTTAGCAAAGACAGGAGTCATGCCCCCTTGCCCAATGGCCATGCCCCTGGGCATGGTCATTGGGCATAGTGGCATGTAGGGGGGCACAAATCAGGCCCCCCTATGCCACAAAAAAAAAAAAAAAAACTTACCTGAACTTACCTTAAGTTCCCTGGGATGGGTCCCACCATCCTTGGTCGTCCTCCTGGGGTGGGCAAGGGTGACAGGGGGGGTCCCTGGGGGCATGGGAGGGCACCTCTGGGCTCCTTCCGAGCCCACAGGTGCCTTAACGCCTGCCCTGACCAGGCGCTAAAAAACGACGCAAAAGCGGCTGGACGTCATTTTTTTTGACCCGCCCACACCCGGGCGTCATTTTTGCCCGGGAGTGTAAATACGGCGCACATGCCTCGGAGTCATTTTTTAGACGGGAACGCCTACCTTGCATATCATTAACGCAAAGTAGGTGTCCACGCTAAAAAATGACGCAAACTCCATGAGCTTTGGCGCTAGACGCGTCTAACGCCAGAGTATAAATATGGAGTTCGTTTTGTGTCGAATTTGCGTTAAAAAAAAACGACGCAATTCTGGCGCAAACAGAGTATAAATATGCCCCTAAGTGCTGTGTGGGAGTGTGCCCGATTTACAATGTGGCTTCAAGTCTCAAAAGAATGGTCATCCGCCAACTTGTGCATACAGTGCAGGCCATGACAATGGCACTGGGGGCTCTTACATAGGTCCCTTAGTTATCATGAGTGGCAGCTGATGTATGTGCCAGCCATCAGGTGTCCAATGGAGTGTACCCCATTGATTCAGGATTATCAACATTCCTACCAGTGTCTCTCATGTCTTCCAATACATATATCAGCATTTATACTGTTAACAAATGCACAGTTCAGCTTATGAAATGGAGTCCAGCTACTTAGCAAATGTGTCCCTTAGCACAGTGCATGTAAGGTCAGCGATGTCATGTATACTCCTACTTGGTCCCACTGTGGCATCCATGATCTGCAGTGTCTAACAGTGACTCTGCCCCATGGTGGGCCATTTATTGGTGTAGGTCAGTAAGTGGAGCATATGAGGTGGCATTATAGTAGGTGTGGTAACACTTCTCACAAATCTGACACATGCTATGTGATGGCCATAGATGTTTTATTCCTATGTGTGTACATCTTCTGTTAGCAAAGGGCACATATCTCCACCTGTCCTTCACATGGTGTGCCTGTCAAGTTGTGGGTGTGTTACGTACATCTGGGTGTATGCGTTTATGCTGTTCACTGATTGTGCTGCAATGCAGCATGGTGTATATGTATTGTTACCTGCACATCTGTGTTACCCTGGCCATGTGTTTTTGGAGTGGTGGTTGTCTTGTGTGTCCTACAGGGTTGGTGTGTTGTATGTATATCGCTAGGTTTGTTGACTTACCCACAAGTAGGCCATTTCCTTATTGGCCATCCTGGAAGTGTTCGTTGATCCTGCTGTGCCTGAATATGTAGGCATCATGGACGTTCCCAGGATACTTGACCAAAATGTTTGTAAATAGTCCCCGGTGGTCCACTATGGCTGCACATTTGTGGAATGCGGGTGTTTGTAATTCACACACATGCACACTTACACACACTCTCAGATGAACACACTCTCACCCACAAGCACACACACAACATATATTTCAAAGCATTTTTTACTTACTTCAGCTGCCATGGAAGGGCATAATTCAACTAAATGTACCCCATTTTTATTTCAATAATAGTGATAAATATATGATTTCATTATTAGTGTGAGAAACAAAATTGACAGACAACAGAGAGAGGAGCCCCAACTGAAGGACTAGCTGCTTCTGTGTTCCTGGCAACTAGACAAGGAGTAGCAAAGGGGAAGCCAGGGGCCACAGCTACGACCCCTGGAGGCCCCTAAATGACGTCCATGGTTGTACCCCATATCAGGAGCATGTGCACTTCTTTTTGAGTGTGTGTTTTATCATATTTTTTATTATGTTTATTTTTTTTTAGCTGTGCCTGGGACTTTATTTTATTTTTTTGCTGTGACTTTGATAAACATGTCAACGTCTTTGCTTACTAGCAAAGTACAGTGTATATGCAGTAGTATACAATTTGCACCATTACTAATAAAAAACGGTCTCCTCTATTTTCCCAAGTTACTCTCTTCCGTTATAGCCAAACAAGACTGTTTGGCATTTATTATTTTCTATCTGGATCATCTTTTGGCGGGCGCGGGTAAAACAGGCCCCTTTATGTTTACAACCCTGTGCACCTATACGAAAGTGCTTGTGCTGTGTTCACTGTTACAGCTTTAGAAATCAAAATTTGTCAAACACGAAATTACGCACTGCTCTGGAGGTGAGGAGTTGAGTGGTCGGGGGCACGGGTTTCTGTCAGAGCTGGTCGGGCAACCTATTCATCTGTGGAATCTCATTCACTCTCCAGAGCCCGACCTGTAGTAGTGTTACTGAGGCTCAAACAAGTTCATCAGATGAGGAGAGGGGCAGCTCCTGGTCACTCCTTGCACTCCATGTGAGAGAAAACCTATACTTCTTTCTTTTCCCAATCGAAACATGACTGAAGTGCCATTACTGATGTATGGATCACTTTATACATAGTTATATCTTGCAAATGTATGGTTACTTAAGATGCACGATTGAGAGAATCCGATGCTTACACTTTAATTTTTAAAACCAAATCCCTACATTCTAATTTTATACATCAGCGTGATAGCAATGCGATGACAACTTTTTATTTTTTCTTTGCCAATTATATTTCTGTTGGGTATGTGGGTGTAATAGCAATTGTATCATTGTTAGTGGTTAGTCAAAGGAAACATTCACCCATAAAAAAATAGGTTAACGCGGGTCATTGAGTATGTCTATTTATTTAGTTAATTGAGGTTTTACATTTCATGGGCCACACATCTGTCAACTGCAGAGCGCTTTATACAGTGCAAAAACAAACTCCAACAAAAATGTTTGCTATACCTATTATCTAGGTATGCATTTAATTTGAAATACAGAAAAGGAATCTTAGAAAAACTACGTTTGTGATTCAAACGAACCCAGGCATGCATATTTACATCACTAAATGATATCCAGGGCCTCATTTACAAGTCCCTCACGCCACCGCACCATTTTTGTTTACACAGTGGCGGCGCTAGCAGTGCACTGCACTGCTCTATATTTACAAATTGATGCATGGGTGCAATCTGTCAGTTTGTAAAGCCCTGCATCACATTATACTTGCACCAGGTATAATGTATGCAGGGTAGGCGTTCCACTGAAAGGCTAAGTAGAACTGATGCAGTGAAATTTAAAACTCATTATTGCGTTACTCTACAACTTCACTGTGCCAAAAGCTTACCGCCTGCAAAGACCAGGCATAAAATTGACGCAGGGCTTTTTCCAATGGGATTCTCCTCGCATTGCTGGAGTTGCATCAGTTTAACGACTCAACTTCAGCAATCCATCACTTTAACGCCAGCAGATGCTTCAAAATTTCAGGCTCATCTGTGAAAATATGCGCCATGGAGCTCTGTACGCATCCATGGAGTTGTTAGGGGATGTGCAGCAGATGCAAGAAGTTTGACGGATCAGTGACAATGAGTCAGTTTCTTGTAAATGAGACCCACAGTGAGATAACACACTGTGGAAATACATATTTTGCAGAAACACGGGTAGCAATCTAACTTACAGTTCTCCATAGTCTAGTGTTATAGGCACTGTAATGATGTCACAGGGATCTTGTCAGCATGGGGAAAGGCCAAGCTTAAGCTATCAAAAAACATTTAAACAAGTTTAATTGCAAAGCTATGCCTTACTCATTTTTTGTGAAAATGATTTATGATGTTTGAAATGTCCTTCGATAGTATACCTTAATCCGCATGCATTTTCACACCCTGTTTAACTTGCATATTTGACCATTTGTGTGTTTCTTTTAGCTGTTGTTTCTTCTTATGATAAAGACATTTTTTTGTATGAGGATTACTCGATATGGAAGTGTTTCGTTTCATGTTAGGCCATTTCCACATCAATGCAGTTTGGGCGTGTGGACTTTGAAAGTCATGCTGCGCAATGCATGCCTCAATTTTTTTAAGCAATTGATTATATAAGGGGGTGGTGCAAAGGTTTATTCCCATAAGAAAAGTTTAAACAACATGACCAAATGATGAATTTTATAAGGCAACTGTTCAACATATTGTTGAATAAACAGACGGTTTGACGTGGCGTCATTGAAATATTCCGATACGTTTAAGGTGTGAAAGGCACTAGGGAGATGAGGTTCATCCTCCACTAAAGAATTTTCAAAATTATAGATAAATCTGAATATTCGCGCATCATTTCCCTAGATTATCCAAACTACTAAGGGCCAGATTGACAGGGCTCTTGCACCCTTTAACGGCACTTTGAGGCAACAATTTTGCTGCCAATGTGACGTTAACCTGCCACTACCATAGCGCCATATGAACATGGTGGTGCAAACTAGCTTTGTGCCACCTTCCAAACCCTTTGTGCCACATCATGCATAACATATGCATGATGTATGCAAAGGGGTGTTCCCTCATTAGAGGGTCACTTAAAATGGAGCAATGGATTCTACAAGATTCCATTGCACCGTTTCTAGCGTCATTTGTAATGCATGCTTTAAGAAGGTGTTAAAATGAGGCTCCTGTTGATTTCAATAGGTATCTTAACATTATAGTGGATTTGCGTATTTTTTTTTTTTTACGCTAATCCATATAGCATTACAATAGCATCAAAAAATGAACTCAAAAGCATTAGAAAACAGAACATATATTTAAAATATATACCGTAACATCCTAACCTTATGCTTACAATATGAATTGTATCCACATAGAAAAGAAACAATAATGCAACAAAGCAGTTTATTAGTAATGAAAACAGCAGAAACAATTCTAACATGTTTATTGCACTTTATGGCCCTTATATCATCTTTGTGCTATTTCTAGGCATGGAACCATTTCTACCAGATTAGTAAATAAACTGCCTATTTCCTGATTTACAAAGGTATGTCAACTTCTCATAACTAATTTTAGAATGCTAAATACGTATTGCTCTTTCTAAATAGCAAGTTGCTACGTTGGTGCAACCTTTGATTGGGGTCGGTGCTAAAGTCATTACTTTTTTGGACGATGCCCCTGTTGTGAAGCTCCTCTCCCTAACCTATGGTCCGACACAGTAGATTTTATCTGATTTGGTCAAATAACTTATTGCAAACTGTTAACATAAACACTTTACAGAGCTTAGCCAGGCAGCTTATTGAACAGTATCAGAATAAACATTAAACATGTCTGAGCCCAAAAGCTTGTCGCACGGTGTTTAATAAATGTTAAACACTCCTGAGCTAGAGAGCTTGTTGAACACTTGTTAGGATTAATCAGGTGGTAAAACGTTCCTACAGTCACTAGCTTTCCAGCAACCCTATGTCACGTAATAACTGTATTTTCAAATGGAAATGTTTAAGCGGTACATTTGCATAAGCTGAATTGCCACCATTTTGTGTTACGTTTGCAGAATAGATGAAATGACTGTCCCTTGTTGTTTGTAGGAAAACCACTCATTTCATATTGAAATGAAGAGTCTTAGCTGCGGAAAAACACAATATTTACAACAGTGTTACTTCTCAATTATGTAAGCTTTACAAGATCATGGTGCAGGGACACAAATCCTATGTATCCTAAGAGCAGTAGCAACGATATCAAAGAAAACTTTGCTGATTAAGAAATGCCTACAAACAAGCCATAAATAACAGCTAGAGCTCACTGGTACCAAAGGAAAGGAAGCAGCAACAAAGCACACCAAATACATCTTCTATTACAGAAGTGCAATAATATTACCCCAAACACCATCTTGCCATTTTCTGAAAATACTTACATTTCATTTTAAAAAGATGTTTATTTTTGTATTGTGTCTCACAAGGTAGGGTGTCTGATATTTAAATGTGGGTTATGTAGACATTTAATGTTGGCATGTCCCTATATTGACAAGCTCACAAACACAATTTTCATTGTAGAAACGTTCGCTGTACTACGAGGAAAACTAGCGTGCAGATTAATATTCCAATTTGCCTATCTCAACTTTGGGACAGATAAATGTTTCAACCACTATTTTAGCTATTTATTAAAATCCAATTCAATTATGAAATTAGATATTGAATAAACATTTAGAAAAAGTAACTTATAAGTTACAGAGAGTGGTGCATGGGAAAATGATTGGGGTGAGTGCAGGAACGCGTGCCACATTTAGGAGGGGTTAAGTAAAATAAATAGTGTAAAAAATAACTTACTTTGCTTGCAAGGTGACTGAACCATCCTCCTTATTCTGGTTTCCCTCTTCTCTCTAGGCTCCAACTCCCTTAACCAATCCTGGGGCTGCTCTCGTGCTGTTAAACATTGTGAGAGAAGCACCAGGATTGGCGGGAGCAGCCTCTCTCAGAACTCCACAGGGCACTGGAAGCGTGTGCATGCTCTCAATGCAATGGTGTAAGATAGCAGGGTTGAGAGTTTAAAGTGTGCATGCCTGGCTGGCCATCGCAAGACAGCCGGGGAAAGAGATATGCACTTTTTAAACAAGTGCACAGGTAGCCCACCATCCTCCCTGCTACTGGCCCTCAGCTGGCCCCACCCCATCCTGACAGTCATTATAGAAGATGAAAAATAAAATAGTAATAAATTAACTTTATTATCATTTTATTTTTCATCTCTAGGGAGTGTCTCAGGGCATTTTTCTCAGAGGGGTGACACTCTTCTGCTATAATGAAGGAGCCACTCCTGACCATCTCCCTGCTTGAAGCTCCTTAAGACACATTTGTATTAGTCTGCAAGCAGCTGTCCCTGCCAGTGCTTGATTTTTATAAGGAAGTACAATTGCTCACAAAGCGGAGACAATGGCTTAAGCCTGCTGACAGGATTGGCTGGAGTGAGGTATGTGACAACTGTCTGCCTGAGGAGTAGCTGGGAGAATTCAAGATTTTAGGGCAATTCAAAGGGACAAGAGTGAGACCAGCTCATTCATTGTTTAGTGTTAGGGCACACCTGCCTGCTGGACCCAAATCAGTTTGATGGAGCCTAGGAGAAGGGCCCTGCTCCTGTCCATAAACACACCTGTGACTGGCACAGAAGCCCCCTCCAAAGGCAGAAGGCTTGTGCCATCCTGGATTTTCCTAGACTCATGTACACTTTGCAAAATAGCAACCAGAATCTGCTGTAAGAAGAGGTAGGGTTGCCCTCGGGTACTTTAACCATTAGTTAGGAAGCATCTGAGAGAACAGAGCCCCTCTTAATGTATAGGACCCGTGCTGTATCATGGTCATTCTAAAACCACACTGAAGTCCCAGTCAGCTGCCAACAGTGACTACTGATTGATGCTTCACTTTCTGCATTAGAAATTCACACATATGATTCCCTTTTTTGCATTTTTAGCATTTACTTTTTAGCTACTTTGGTACTTCTAAATGCCGTTCACATCTTCTCCCAGTTAAGCCTATATGCTTTGCGCCATAGCGACAAGGGTTTGAGCTCATGGTTTAAACACTGAAACCTTTGCCTGTGCCTTAACACAGTTGCCTTTATTGCTTGTGCTGCACTGCTGTCCACCATAATTCATAATTCCCTTTCTTGCATGTCCCTTTAGCATTGACAGAAAATCCAATGAGTATTGCTTTAAGGGCAGGGACGTCCACCACAATTTTGTCAAGTATACTAGGAGGTATTCAAATGACAACCACAAAAGTCAAGGGAGGTCACCTTGTGCAATGACACTTATTATACTAAGGGCACCCCACCCACAGTATAGCAGACATGGCCTCTAATATATGCCAAGTATGCCATGAAAGCTGTCAAGGAAGTATACCAGCACAAGCCATCATTATGCCACAAATTGATATCATGCCCACAGTATCTTTGGGATCATGCCTCAAATTAACAGTATGTCACACTGAATGCCCATAGTATGCCATAGATGGACACTTATTATTCCACTGATTTTTACCTGACTGCTCATATCAAGTATAGGCCTGTATTATGTAGTGGGGGGTACCATCTTGCCATGCACTTTCACAGTACGTACTCAATGGGCACCTTCTATGCACTGTCTAGCCTGAAAGGCAACATGAATGCCAATAATAATTCATGGATGGGCTGCTGCTATGCCCGAGACAGTTACAATATCATCCTGCAATATCATCCTGCATGCCCACAAGTATGTTATGGATCAGCCTTTTACACAAGTTGCCATAAGGCCCCTTTTGTTCCTGGGCTGGGACCCCTGTCCTGGTTGGATTCAAAGGTTTTGCCTTTGTTTACTTTATGCAAAGTTTCATTCATATTTTAGCGAGCCTGCTTTTAGCATTTGGTTTTACATATTGTTTCACTGCTTCAGAATGGTCAGAATAACCCCATGGTGGCAACCATATCACAAGACTGAGCTCTTATAATACCTGTGATGGCTAGAATGTTGCCACAAAGCCAATGGTGTTTCATGGACATCCTTTCTTCTCTGCATGGGATAGACATGCTACTGCCCTGAATGCCCCCAAGTATATTATATATGGCTCTCAATTATACAAGGGATTACAAAATGTCATTCTGAATGCCCACTAATTGTGACACATTTGCCCCTTTTATTCCTGCTGTAGCCAGAATCTCTTGTTGAATTGATACTGTATTTTGGAAATGGGCATTTGTTATACAATAGAAGAGGGACAGTTACATTGAATGCCCACAGTCTGTCAAGGATGCATCCATATTACATCTGTGATAGCCAGAATGGAAGATGACTATGTAATAAATATGCAAAGAATAGCTGAAAGGTCACCCTGAATTCCCCCCTGCATACGGCACGAATATGCCAGGGCCATGGCATTTCATTGAACTGCGTTTAACTATGCAGGAAGCTCCCAAATGTAGTTACATGCAGCAATGACACACTAAAAATACACATGGTCCGACACATCGCCGCACTGCATGGACTGGGCCTGGCACAAAGACCTGCATCACATCACATCTTTTCATAATGGACTCATTGGCCTGACTACACAATGTATCCTTAGCACAGGCCCTTACATCCCTCATAGACGGCAGCCTCTAAGACGACATCAGACTCCACATTGCAGCCTCGAAGCTCTTCCGAACCAACCCATCGCCTCAACTACATGCCACATCATCTATGCCGGACTTCACATCACAAGTCCAATTGACGAGATCCTCAATGAAAATTAAGGCCCACGTATTGCATCCTCATTGCATCTCAGAACCGACGCACCACTGAACTCGTGACCTTGTCCCGTTCCAGTGCGACACGATATCCACAGGTGGTGCTTTGTGCTTTTTTGTGCTAATTTTATTAAACTCTTTAAATTTGAATATCTTTGATTCTACTGATTGGATTTTTGCTATACTCTATTTTTCTAACTTGTTGTGGGATCCTTCCTGTGTGGTGTGTCCACTGTGTTACTTTATGAAATGTGTCCATTCGATGTGAATAAGTGTGTTTTTTCACTACCAATAATTGAATGACAAATCATGCAAATTTGGGAGACTTATTACTAATAGTATTACCTTGGTGCCAGGAGGAATTGCAGCTGTGGCTTCTATGTATTAACCCTTGTAGAGACGTTTCAAATTAACCAAGCCTTTTTTGCATTGCTGCTGGCAATCCTGAACTGAGGTGACCATGGCTGGTAATCCACTAATGTAATCTTGTTTGATGTGTACAACACTAATAATTGTTAGTAGCTTGGGACAATTTCCATTGAACATAAGTAGCTCTTGTTTGTGAAGAGGAAAGAGACCACTGATGTAGATGGTCTGTGAGGACCACCAGCACAGAGTCATTTTTTAAGACAGAGGCAGATTTAACAACCGCTAGCGCCACCAGAGCATTACTTATTGTGACGCTCCGGTGGCCCTAACCCCTGCTCCATCTTCACAAGGAGGTGTAATGCCAGTTTTTGTGGCATTATGCCTCCTTGTAAATATGGCCCCCTTCGACGCAGTTTTCTACGTCGGGGGGCATGCAATGGGTTTTGCAGTGGACATTCCACTGCAACACCCATTGCTTTTGACGCTGTTCAGATTTACGGGCTGTCATAAACCTGAGGCAGCGAGTTGGAGAGAGATCACGTTACGCCCTGCTTCTACATATTTAGTAGTACAATTTTCATTTTTTACTATAGTTGTTGTGTTTACAAATGTTCCAGGAGATAGCGGAAGCTGTCTCTAGCTTGACCTAGGAAAATGGCTAAAGAAGTGCCACAAGTTATAGCACTTCCTGCAAAACCAGCAAATGGTCATATTTAGCAAGAAGAATGTGCTTTGTGTTACAAGTATAAGAAGAAATGAATTCATAACGCCTAGGCAGTACACTTGCCAAGAAAGTGTGTGGTCCAGTAGGTATAGTTATCACAAAGAGATCATATGTACTCTGCAACAGTGAACGTCTGGAACACAATTTGTTTCTGTGTAGTGCAGAAAGCTGTAAAATTTGACTTGTTGTTTTTTTATTCAAAGGTTATTAGTTTATTCTGTATGATATCCAGAAATATTTATGAGTCATCCAGTCTTTTTATGAGAATATACAGTGTTTTTGAACATTTGTTGTAAAGCATGCTCAGGAGACTCAAGTGTGACATGAAGGTGCTGCTTCTGAATAACAAATACAGTATATTTTGTTTTTGAAGTATATAGAGACGAACTGTGCTCCAGGCGTTTGTTGTTATGTTATGTAGAACATGTTCTTGCATTCATTGTTCTTAAAGTTTCTGGTAGCAAGAGTTAGTCTCTTGTAACTCTACCTTTACCTTTCTCTTTTTTAATTCAGAGACGGAACACTCTGAATATTAGTCACTGTCTAATAGGGATGTGCTTTTAACCTATACCACTGTTACCATTGTAAAAGCATTTTATTTCTTTGCATTCCTATCGGCCTGTTAACTCGTGAAATTCACAGAAATTCGCAAGCAGGCGTTTATTAATGCATAGGTGGTAACCAAAATGATCCATTATAGACTGAATAATCTAATTGTAATCCTTATTAATTGCTGTACCTTTGTTTTTAAACATTTTTGAAACAACAATTCAAACCTGAAAGTCAAAGAGCTTGATAGACGAACTGAAGCTCGTGGTTTTAAAGTTTTAAACTAGCTACTGCGTGTTTTGTCCACTGTGATTGAATGCATGGCTAAATGAATACAGGTCGTTTGCATTATTTTTTCAACAAGGTCTGACTTGTTTTTCGGAAACTGCCCAGATAGGAGTGTTATCACAAAATCGTGGGCAGTTATACGTGTAGCATCATCGCCAAGCAACAAATACAAGCTAGATAAGGTCATACATTGAGAAGAACAATCAAAAGTCATGCCTAATAAATCCGAGGCACAACAAAGAAGCATATAATGCGTCTAGCTCAAAACCTGTGTCACAGTGTTCATGTTAGTATTTCATTCTTAAAATGGTCCTGTGATTTTTTAATGTGGCAATTGCGGTGACTCCGGTTGCTTTCACAGTAATGACTAGGAGTCTGAAAATGTGCCTTTTCTTTATACACTGCCCGCTAAGATTCGGGACCTCGCAGACACGTAATTGATTCCCGAAAGAAAATCCCACAAAAAAACATCCAAAAAGACTTCAAATGACTTTAGAGCTGGTAGTATATTTGCGTGTCGCTCTTGACAACTTGCCTTCAAGATGACTTCATTTAAGGTAAACAAAATCTCACACCCATTTTGGCTGTGTCAAAATGTCATTGGACATGAGTGGCATGATTAGTCTGTTTAAGGGCTGAACCATTCCTTGTGGCAGATTAGACCACACAAGTTGCAAACTGGAGCAATTCCTTATATTTAGATGTATATTCAACAATGTAGAAGAACTTCATTTTATTTCACTCCACTGTCGATGGGTAATATTCATCCGTTCTAGATAGCTCTAGCTCACATTGGTATTTAGTATCGTTTTACTACATTTTAAATATTACACAAGCCCCACACAAGCACATACAAACTATCACTTTACAGAAACGATTTTCCATATGTTCTCTGGAAACTCTCTTCTAACACTTTATCATCCGTTGAAATTTATTTCAATGTCTCTATGACATACACTCGTAGACTTCCCGCACTCTGCATTTTCTACTTAAATAAAGTATTTTGTCTTGCTTCACTCACTCTGACTTAATTTGTCCAAAATTGAAAGGTAAGCTCGAATTTCGTGTGCAGGTTGCTTGATATATTAGTGCAATTTCACTTAGGGATTCTCAGAACATAGATTTATGTGTTCAAATATTTATTTATGTGCACCCAGGGGGGTGGTGGGGAACCCAGGGTGGGTGTGCCCTAGGAGGTTTATGCACATACATAACTATGGGCCTCATTTACGAGGCCCATGGGGCAGGGCGGCACAGCAAGTGCTGTGGTGCATCGCCCTGCACCACCGGGAAAGGGTAGAAATGCATACCTACAAGATAAAATGCATCACTGTCCTTTTTCCCGTGCTATCGCACAAACTACTGCCTAGTGCTAACATAGGCATCCTTGCACAATGGTGCAGGGGTGCCTACATTGTGGGGATGTTTGTTTTTGTGAAGGAAGGGACACCTTCCCGCACAAAAACAATCACAATAGGTGTTTTCCTCTTTCTTTGCTGCAGAATACAGCCCACATAGAAAGAGGAAATAACGGGGAGAAATAAAGATATTTCTAACTGTTGTGTCATTCTTACACCTTCCCTTAGGTGGCGTAGGAATTTGATGCATTCCCAGACTAGGAATGTGTCAGATTACTTTGGGTTCCATGGGTTTGTGTGGAAACACCCCAAGCATCACCATTGGAACACCCCTTTCACACTTTGTTATGCACAGTGTGCCAATGGAGCATCAAAAACATGATACTCCAGTGGTGCAGTCTGCCACTAAGATCTCGTAAATTAGGCCCTATGTCCTTAAGAATAATCTTAACGTTTTCATGACATAATCCCACCACTGGCATTGTTGGATATTTACTCCTGTCAAAAACAGGAATGTATCAGGGACCAGAATGAGAATGAGGAAGAATACCTCAATGTTATTCAACACGTGAAGGATGAGTGTAGAAAACTGAATTAATGTTGACATGGGTAGAAGCCACTCTGAAATAATAAACACAAACCTTGTCAGGGTCAACCACAACATGTCACTATTCTAACCTGTGTTCAACCAACTGGTAACTTATTAAAGAAACAGTCAGGTTTAACTTAGAGGCAAGGTGTAAAGTATTTATGCAGCACTCAAACAGTAATAAAATAAAAACACAACACAAGAAAATTCCCAAATCAATGTAGAAAAGTAGAATACATGTTAATAAATAACATGATTCCCAAATGACAAAAATGCAATCAGTGGTACATGTGAAATTAGTTTTTAATGTTTTAGGTGAAATTAAGTTCCACTAACAGTGATTCGATCCTGTAGGACCGTGTGAAAGTCGCAAGTTCACGTGGACCACAATGGAGCACTGGTCAGATGCAGGGACCAGATTAGTCCCACAGAAGAGTTATCTTCTCAAGTCGGCTCATGGAGCTAATGTTTGTGTTGGTAGGGGCCTTGAAGAGGCCTTTGTCAGCTCGCGGAGCAGGTTGGGCCACCAGGTGGTAGCTGTTATAGCGCAAAGCTGCACACTGGCTACAATTGTCGGCACAAAGTGCAGGTCTTGCTGTAATGTAACATTTGCACTCATCTTGGACTATCACGATCAGCATGAAGACCTGGTATTTCTTAAGCTTTGCAGTGGGCACCATATTCGGTGAGCCGTTCTTGGCTTTAAGAGGTCACTTTGCATTTGTGAGAAGACCTAATCTTCTGTTGCTTCACTTTTTCCCTCTGAAGGAATACACTCTGATTCCAGTCAAGGGTCCTGGACCTGTGGGACACTTCTTGAAGATGAAGACTCATGCCAGCAGAACCCAACAACAGGGCCCAGGCAGATCCAGCCAGGTCCAGTTGATGATGGACAGCAGGGCAGTTGCAGGGAGGCCTCTAGAAGCTTGTTATTTCCCTTTAGCTCAAACAAGAGGTCAGCCAACCTTCCCATGGAGTCACTTCTGGGGACCCTGAGTTGCAGCCAGCAGGTCCAATCTTCTTTCTTCAGACAACAGGGCAATCCTTCTTTTGAATTTTCCACAGGTGCAGGACTGGTTGGAAGAAAGGTTCTGAAGGTGCCCCCGTTTAATACCTGGTTATGTCATTTGTGTGTGAGAATTCCTTGGCCTACACCACAAACTGGTTCTGGTCAGTTCTTCCCCTTAACCTGGTTCTGAATGGTTTAGAGCAACAAAGATAAGGGCAGGCCTGGTATCAAGTTCCTTTGTGAGTAATGGAGGCAGGGATCTTTGAAGTGTAATTGAGGCAGGTCACAACTCCTCCCCAGGCATCCTGCCAGACCCTGTCCCTTCACACCTCAGCCCCTTTTTCCCAAAGTCTGGAAGCAATATCCAAAACATCATAGGAGAGCCATTATCAGTCATGTGACCCTGGACACAGCAGAAAGGCATATCTGGTTGAGGGCAGAAAAATATCAACTTTCTAAAAGTGGCATTTTCAGAATAGTAACTTACAATTTGACTTTACTATTAAAGATGATTTTAAATTACAATTAATTGTAGACAGCATTTCTCTATATGGTCCCAAACTGAAGCTATCACTTATTTTGTGCAATAAGGTAACCCAGTCTATGGGAGAGATACCCTTAGGGCACTAAAAAAGGAATAGGCTGTGTACTGTCTTCACACAAAAGACTGCATACTCCTGGAGCCAGGGTCAGGAAGGCAGGGCACCTATGCACTTCAAAGGTATGCCTCTAGAAGATTCTCCCCACTTCAAAATCACAATGGTGTATAAATACTGGAAAGAAAGATGGTAAGAAGAATTAAAAGAATAATATAAATAAACTTTAAATGATTCGACAATACGCATGAGAAGATGAAAGAAAACAAAATCTAGAAGCAAAGAAAGTAATTGTAATAGCAAGTTTAGGGTGATTTGCATTGCTTGCTCATTTTGCTTATGCAATACTATTCGGGATATACTTAAAAAAGGGGGCAATTTATTTTTTGACTACCTCCTTGTTTGTGATGCTTTACAGGTTTAATGCTTTATAGGATTATAGGTTACTTCTCTCTGCTTAGATTTTACATTGGACAGTATTTTATGTAACACATTGATATAATTCATTTTCTTTTTCAAAGCCTCAGTGGATGCAAAAAATGGAACAATAGGTAAAAGGGGATTTTAAATAGAAGAGAAGGACTGCCCTGACCAAACTGCAACCTGAAAGTGTGTTGTCACAAAACACATAGGAGCCTTGGTAGTTAAAGTTTGCCGGAGGGGGTGATCAGCATTGATCATGAATCCTGTTGATGTGTGAGTATTTATTGATAGGTGACTAAATATCTTAACAATATGGACTAAAACTCATTAAAAAAAAAACATCAAAATATATAACAGTTACTACACAGATCGCAATATTTCAAGAATAATATATTTTTAAAGATCTTAAATAAGATAGCTAGCTTAATATTACTATCATTTAAATGTCATGTCTAACTGATATTTAAAAAAAAAAAAAAAATCTAATACAGGTTAAACATTGTTATACAGAATGATCAAAAGGCACTGTCAAACTGAATATAATTTCGGGGAGGTATTAAATCCATGTATGGCTGCATTTTTTACAGAATTCAGCAGGTTCTCAGCCAGAAACAAAAACTCCACCAAGTGGCACGTTGTCAAAATTGACCTGCTGATAGACTAAATTTAACAGCTTCTTGGCAGGTTCTTACTTTTGCAACTAAAAACAATAATTTTAGTAAAGATTGTCATGCCTTAAATAATTTTGGAGAAGTACAAATTATGTGTAGTAAACATAATTTTTTATAACCACACAGTCTACAGCATGATGTTGCCTGTTGCTGAATCCACCTTGGTATACCAACCTTGGTAATACACCTGCTATGTCGTCAACATAGAAACTTATTCTTAATGTGAGCTGAGAAGTGAGCCTTCAGATAGGGCAGGAGCTCAAGCTTTTCATTACTGGTAACAGTAGATTAGGCAATCTTTTTCCCTATCATGCCAACTTTTTCTATCGAAAAAGATAATTGCTTTGTTTCTCAATTTAAAAAGATTATCAGACTTGATCTATTGATTGTTGCAAATCCAGATACTTCATAATCAAAGGTGTGAAGGCACTTGGAAAAGTAAAATCTCCAAGCACTTGTGTAATAGGAATTAGTAATTTCCTGCCAACACAGATTTGCCAGCATGTCTGGTTCTGATAAAAATTACATGTGGAGACATTTTAGGAAGGTAGTCTGTCTCACTAATATTTGATTTTGTAATCCAAACTCAAGATGTATTTCCGCATGTGCTATATCCTTTGGAATTAAAAAAACTGTTTTATAGGCCTTTATTGGCAGCTTATTCAGGAGTGGAGCATCACAACCATGAAAGATGAATGATCCATAGGCCAGTGCTGGGACCAATTTTGCTTCCATAACTTTGATCAGTTGCATATAGTTTAGGCACACTAGCTTATTTGCAAGGTCTTAAAAACATAGATAGATGTTGATTTTTGGCACTCAGGTAATTACAATGACCTTTAAATGACATTCTATCATAAAAAAAAGATGCCAAGATATTTATATGACCTCACATGCTTTATAGTCCCCCCTGTAACTGGCCAAACTCTAGGTTTCAACTTAAGATAACATATTGTGATGATTTTAGTTTTTTTAGTATTCAGCTTCAAACCACTGACTGATTCATACTCATCAAAAGACCCTTTTATCGGGGGCAAAATCATAAGTGCCGTAGACCACTTTTTTGTGTTTAAATCTGGGAAAAATCTGCGACTCCTGCTGCAGATTCCCCTGAGAATGTAAAGAAAAGTTATTTTTAACTCTGTCAGAGTCCAAGGGGGACCCCTGGGCTATAACTAGAGGGTTAGGGTATACATACCCTGCCCCCTTTAAAAACATTTTTTTTAAAAAATTTTGGGACTCTTCAGAAGCTAAGTCCAAAAATGGTTGTCAATACTTCTTGTTTGAAGTGTTGGTAGCCAATCAGATCTCAGCAGGACATCTCCCTGGATCTGTGGCCCAAGAAATACATATTTATTTTCCCTTTAATATCTCAAAAACTACTGAACGGATTTACACCAAATTAAAAAATCGCAATCTGTGGAAGAAAAGCTACTGTTTTTACCAAACTTGGTGTAATTCTGTCCAGTGGTATGGGCTGCAGGAGTGTAGAAAGAGTCTATAGGAATTAACATAGGAAATGCAATTTTTTTTTTCCCCATCCTTTATCTTGGCCCCCAAGTGATGGATCATTCTGAAACGCTCCATGCACAACACGCCCCTAGAGGGCACTTTTCTTGGAAGATTTTGTGAAGATTCGTCCAAGGGTACCAAAGATACAGGCAAGTGAAAAAATGCTAGCGACCACCAGTAGGTAAAATATATATATATGTGTGTGTGTGTGTGTGTGTGTATGTATATATATATATATATATATATATATATATATATATATATATATATATATACATATGTATATATTCCATCCATTTCTTCCCATCACAGAGAAAAAAGCGCCGTACTCCGGTTATTGGTGAAGTGAGGCATTTATTAATAAATCACAGAAGCAAAAGTTCTTGTATTTCCTCTGACGCGTTTCTGCTGGCAGTTGCAGCCTTAATCATAGAGTCTCCTGTTTGAAAATAACCACTTGATCTAACCTCTCTTTTATGTAGTGGCATTAAAGACACAGAGCCACTTTCACGTTTAAATCTATATATATATATATATATATATATATATATATATATATATATATATATATTGCACTGTTTCAATTGGTAGAAATGGAAGATATGCATTGCAGCTGTTATAAAAGAGTCATACAAAAAACGTGCCCCCACTGAAAAGCATTGCTCCTTAAAAACAAGGAATGAGACATGGTTACGTAGTTTAAAAATGTTAGGTCTAATTTAGAGTTTGTTGTATTAGTCTAATCCTCCGACTCCAAGCTGATACAGCAAATCCATAATTAGGATAATTTCTACTGGCAGTATTAAGGCTACAAAACTATACGACTACAATAATCCTGTCTCCCAAACAATGAATCTTGGTGACAGTATTTTCAGTTTTTCGCTAATACTGTGGGAGAATACTTTATTTCTGTGCTTCAAGGGACAGCAGTCATCTCATGTCGATTAAAGTCAAGCCTGATGACTGACTTACTGGTTAGTTCATGGAAATTCTTTAAAGGCATGAGGGAGTATTTTGCTCTCATCTTGCAAACCATAGAAACAGCCTTCTTTAAAACTGTCTTAGTTGGACTATTGATGTTTATTGAAAGCACTAAAGCACGGACTGGCACGTGATGATGAAGAACAAATCTGTAACGGACCTCATATCATTGAAATATGATTGTTAATCCATTATAGATTTTTGCGCTGGTTTCCTTGAAAATAAACTTGTAAAACAAAACCTGAATATCTTTGCAGTAATTGTTCCACACCATTCACCCAACCAGATTCACCCTGCCGAGGACAGCTTACCTATGTGAGTTGAAAAGATGAGGATTCAGTATCCTGGAGTAAATAG
The DNA here is from genome assembly GCF_031143425.1 of Pleurodeles waltl. Classification (NCBI taxonomy): domain Eukaryota; kingdom Metazoa; phylum Chordata; class Amphibia; order Caudata; family Salamandridae; genus Pleurodeles; species Pleurodeles waltl. Next base: position 929,834,824 of record NC_090447.1, read on the forward strand.
AATTTGGGCCAGATGTAGCAAAGACTTTGCGACTTGCAAATGGCGAAAATCGCCGTTTGCGACTCGCAAATGCGTCTTTGCTATGATGAAATGCATTTTGCGAGTCGGAACCGACTCGCAAAATGCATTTCCGAATCGCAAATAGGAAGGGGGGTTCCCTTCCTATTTGCGAGTCGCAATGCTATGCATTTTCATTTGCGATTGCGGTCGCAAATGAAAGCGCAGTTACCATCCACTTGAAGTCGATGGTAACCCAGGTGCAAACGGGAAGGGGTCCCCATGGGACCCCTTCCCCTTTGTGTCTGGCAAAAAAAAATATTTTTCAGGGCAGGCAGTGGTCCAATGGACCACTACCTGCCCTGAAAAATACCGAAACTAAAGGTTTCGGTTATTTTTTCAAAGTGCAGCTCGTTTTCCTTTAAGGAAAACGGGTTGCACTTTGAAAAAAAAAGACTGCTTTATTTAAAAGCAGTCACGGACATGGTGGTCTGCTGTTCCCAGCAGGCCACCATCCCCGTGAGTGCCCTGAATAGCTATGGGGTCGCAAATTGCGACCCACCTCATTAATATTAATGAGGTGGGTCTTTGCGACCCCATAGCGACTCGCAGAAGGTTTATGAGACACCTTTCTGCATTCCAAATTGCGAGTTGCAATTTGCGAGTCGCTGGGACTCGCAAATTGCAACTCGCAATTTGGAACCTTGCTACATCTGGCCCTTTGTTCCTAGTTAACTCGGAAAACCCACATTTTATGAAGACAAGGGGTTCGTAGTATTTGCACATTACTTTGAGTGACACAGAATGAGAAACAGTTGAAGAAACACCACAACGCAAACAATTAAACAAACAATATTAAAAAGCACAAAAAACAGTTGCTCCTATAACCTCGTGATGAATTCAAAGACAGAATAAAACTCTAAAAGCAACTTATCATCAATGGGTGTTGGGATACGACTGGGAGACAGCAGACCCTACACTAAATGTAGGGTGAAAAACATTTCCAGGGATGAATGTCCTCTTGGACACTTCAAGCTTTGCAGAAGACAAACTAAAAAGGCCTCTTGAGAGGAAGAATGTACAACTTGTGCAGGAAAAGCCACAATGCGGGTCACATAATAATGACAAGATTTGCATACAAGCATTAAAGCTAAGAAAAAACTAATACCTTGATTAACAACAAAGTTTCATCACCTTATGGAGCAGCAGACAACGTTGGAGTGGGTGAAATATAATTTCTACCAATGTGTATTTATTTTTCTAAATTATCTCCCTGCCAAAAATAAATATACCTCAAGTGCTAAGGACGCTGCGATAATGCCCTCTGAACTACACTGGTAAATGCATGACCTCAATGACCTCTCCGAGACATGCCTATTACTGACACAAGGACTACTCCCCCAGAATCCCTAACCCATGTGGACAGCAGCAAAATCGCTTGTGCTGCCAAATATAGGGGGTCATTACAACCCTGGCGGTCAAAGACCGCCAGGGCTGTTTTGACGGAAGCACTGCCAACAGGCTGGCGGTGCTTCCCATGGTATTAGGACCGCGGCGGAAGCGCTGCGGTCGCACCGATGGGACCGGCGGTTTACTGCCACTTCAGTCCCAGCGGTGTTAATCCGCCAGGGCAGCGCTGCTTGCAGCGCTGCCCAGGGGATTACGAGTCCCCCTACTGCCAGCCTTTTCCTGGTGGTTTGAACCGCCAGGAAAAGGCTGGCGGTATGGGGAGTCGGGGGGCCCCTGGCATGGGCAGTGCAGGGGCCCCCTGACTCGGCCCGTGCAGCTTTTCACTGTCTGCTATGCAGACAGTGAAAAGCGCAACAGGTGCAACTGCACCCATCGCACAGCCGCAACACCATTGGCTCCATTTGGAGCTGGCTCCTGTGTTGCGGCCGTGATCCCGCTGGGCTGGCGGGCGGAAACCTGGCCCAGCGGGGATCTCAAAATGACTGCGGCGAGAGTATGAGGGCCATAGTTATTGATATTTCTTCCTAAGGATGTTGGGCTTATGGTTTAGGCTGATGTACTCTCAAGGCCAGATTTACAATAAGATGTTGGGCTTATGGTTTAGGTCGATGTATTCTAAAGGCCAGATTTATAATGTTTTGGTGCAGGGCAGAACCGCAAGCCTTCTAGCGGCGCTGCCCTGCATAAAAAAGGGCAGGAATGCGCTGTATCTACGAGATACAGTGCATTCCTGTTCTTTTCCCATGCTCTTGCGCACAAATTGCTGTTGTGTGCCAATGCAGGCACCCTTGCACCTTCTTCCAGAAAAAAAATCCAAAGAGGAGCAAAATGCAGCACACATAGAAAGCGGAAAACGGTGGAGAAATAAAGATATCTCTCCCAGTTGGGTCACTTCTACACCACCCCTGGGGTGGCATAGGGCTTTGATGCATTCCCAGGTTTACAAAACCTTGTAATTCTGGGAATGCATTGAAATCCATGGGTGTTGTGTTACCCTACTCCATATCTACAGGGCCATGTGAAGCCACGCAAAAGGGGCTTTTCATGGCTTTGTAGAGATGGGTCTGCAGCCTGTGCCTCCAATGCTGCAAAAAATTAACGCATCTGCAACTCAGGCCTTTTGTAAATGTGGGCCAAAATTTCTACAAGGATACCACTCGAGCCATTTGCCCTCGGCTATCAACCAGTGGGGTAATATCTTATCTGAACAGTCTCATCGTCAAGGATACCAGAAGTACCTTTTAAAAGGGGAGACTCCTTTTTGCAGAAGAGCCCCCAATGAAACAAGTACTGCTCGAGATTTTGGTAGAACTGCATTCCCTGAGCAAAACTCTTGCACTAGCTATCAAAGATCTGTAATGTGGGTAGCACCCTCTGTGGCAAACTAGTATACTCTGGTTGGGTAGACTAAAATGTGGGGTACCACTGCAGGTTAATTTATGTATACTGGTAAATAGTTCACAGCAATATTTTATTTCGATTCCCAAAAGCATGGTTGATATGCACATTTAGTTCATTTTAGGAGTCTCTTTTAGTGACAAATTAGCGTGATTTACATCAATGTACTTGAAATCTAAAGCTCATCTTCAAGGGGCTGGGTATTTATATTAGGCAATGAATAAAAGCAGGCATCATTATAAACTTGTTGGAAGGTAATAACATTTCTGTATGATAATATTACGTAAAATCCGCCTCCAACGGGCTTATTAAATTTATTTTTTGATGTTCTGGTTTTTATGTGATTGCCACCTACACAAAAGTGTTCCATTAATTAAAATGGAAAATGTCTTTGTGACTCACAATAAGGTTATCGGACAACTAATGAGGTATAGTGCTGTCTCTGCAGACTGTTCACATTTGTTAAATATAGGAGGACTTGTGCACTTAATATGTGGGTAACAGTCATTGCTTACTCATAGACAGTCTATGGACCACTCAACATCACAACTAAGATTATTAACGTAGTGGGTACTAAATGCGTACTTCCTTAATTCACTTGGTCTGTGTTTTAAATGGCTCGAGGCAATATAACCTCCTGGTCTTTGATAACACGTATATTTTCTCTGAGTCATTATTACATTATTTGTTGATGACAGGTTAATCTATAATTTAACGATATCATGACAGTATCTCGGGTGATAAGGTATAAGCCTATAAAACTACCTTTTTATCTTAGTGAACCACTTCTACTGAGTCTCCGATAATTAAAGAACATTGATCACATGTGACTGTGTGACTCACTTGGTGACTGGTGTTCTTTTATTTCTCTATATGGATGAAAGCCTTTGTTCGTGTGAGATTTTTGTCACTGGTATGGATGCGAGACGCTCTTGCAGCTATGGTACTGTTGCAAAGTAGTCCTATTTTTATGAATACAGTAGTAGTTGACAGATCAGAAGTGTATATTATTCATAAATGACATGGGATTTCATATGTAATTGTTAAGTTCCCATTTGTCATTTAGCACTTTGGGTTGCAAGGAAGCAAGACGGTTTTACCACTAGGTTTCTCTTTGTGATAGTTGCTTGCATCTCTCAACACCCAAATTCAGAGAGGGAATTATTTCTAAAACGTGGAATCGAACTTGTTTGAAGTTGTGATCGTTTTATGTGTGGCCTCTCGCGACCTTTGCTTCCCTGTTCTATTGTTGCTTTTATGTTTTAAAACAGGTTTTTATAGTTCTTTCTGTTTTTCCAACATATTACAGTCACCTGCAGCGTTGACCCCTATGTTTGCTTTTTATAGGGATTGGATGATGTACTGTGACATTGAACTATGTCAGTACAAGACCTGCAATTGTCTTACATGTCGTGCTTTTATTGCACAGGTTCATTTGCCATATGCTGCCTTAAGGCGTGATCTTATCATCCAAGAATTCAATTGTTTCTGTACTTATTTTACGTGGAAACAAAATTCTTGGGTGGAGTCGTTTTAGTTTCTTTATGATACGTATTTAACTCTGTTTGCTCTTGCTACAATTTAGAAATAATTCTGAGAGCCTTAAATATAGTCCAGTGAGCCATTTTCCTTTTGATATTATGTTGCTTTATTCAAACGTGGCCGGGCTGCTCATCCAGATAAGTGCAAGTGATTTACAGATAACCGTTTTTTCATCTCTGAAAAAATTGTGGTGTACTGAGAAGTGTAGTAGTTCTAATACAAGGTGTTGCATGGCTGGCTTGTATGTATTCTCCATTTTAGATTCAACTCTATAAGTTGACATCTCTTTTCCAGGGTAATCTTTTCCACACCTTAATATGTGAATGTGCTGTATGTGCATTTCTGATAGGCACTGACGCTGTGTAGTGTGTACAGCTAGTTCCAGGGTCATGCATATCAGAACACAGTGCCATTGTTTCGCTTTCTTGCTGTGTTTGTAGGTGATACTTCATTTTAGCTAGACAAAATGAATGAGCTGCTCTGTGTTTTTCTCACGGTGTGATAAGAATGCCACTTTATTATATAAACAACGTTCGTGCTATGGTCCAGTGAGAGAAGCACTTCTATGCTGGGATTATCAAAGAACCTCTGCGAGCTGTGACTGAGATCTAGCCGTGCTGACTCTGACCTCCATCCTGCCAAGCAGGATAATATGTACTGACTTACTGACACCTAAAAGCAAGGTATGAGGGTTATACTATCCCAACTGATCTGGCAGAGGGTACTCCCACTATACTTTCCTTAGTATTGTATTAGATACTGATAGGGGTAAGCAAAAGCAACAATTACTACAGTGGAATTGTTCATATTGTTTACCATTCTAACAATGCTGTTTACAGTAGTATGTCTCATCTTTCAAATAATTGCAGCTCATGCTTTTTATACAAGAGTAAAATAATTTCAATAAATGTTTTAAAAATGCTTTCTCGTATCTTTCTTGTGTTTACCTTGGGCATTCAAGAGTGACCAACCAAAGGGTTGGATCTGTTTCCATGGATTCCTTGGGAATCAGAAAGTCATGTTCAAGGTTGCCAACAACACCTTTACCCTGGTCACTTTAGAGGTTGGATGTGGTACTGTGAGCTAGTCAAGATACGCCTGCACATTACTCACTGTATATGTGGCCCGGTTCTGTAATGAAGTTCATGTTGAACTAATGTACAGTCCTGCTATATTTGTAAGAACTGCATAACAAAAGGTTAAACTGTCTCCTTGTAAATCTTGGTTTTAGGATTCCATGCCTGTTGGAATTGTTTTCCTAATGCAGGGTCATCCCCAGTCTTTTTGCCTCCTGCCTCCTACTCTTTCTGACCTGTCGCTGTTAGCTCTAGGACTCTGAGCATTTTATCACTGATGACCAGTGCTAAAGTGCAGGTGCTCTCCCATCTAAAGTTGGTATGATTGGCTTATACCTAATTGGCATATTTAATTTACCTGTAAGTCCCTTGTACAGCGGTATCTCTATACCCAGGGCCTGTAAATTAAATACTACTAGTGGGCCTGCAGCGCTGTTTGAGCCACCCACTAAAGTAGACTTCCAAACCTGTCTCAGGCCTGCTAGCACAGGGCCTGCGTGCGCAGTTTTCTGCCACAGGGACCTGGCATCTAAATTTACTTGCCAGGCCCAGAACTCCCCTTTTACTACATGTAAGTCACCCCTAAGATATGCCCTAGCTAGCCGTATGGCCAGGGTGCCATGGATGTAGAAGGCAGGACATGTGCCAGGTTGCATGGGTTGTCCTTGTAGTGACAAACAGCCTAACTTGGTGTCTCACTGCTGTGAGTATTGCCTTCTCATAGGATTGCACTAGAAATGCCCTGCCTTATGTGTAAGGGGTATTGTCTGATTTATGAGGGGTAGCGTAGGCATGTTTGGTATGGTTGTGAGTGTGATAATAAATGCTGCTGACTGGTGTAGGTGTATTTTTTATTACTATGACAGAAATGCCACTTTTAGAAAGTGCACATTTCTCTGTGCTTATGACTCTGGTGTTTTGCAACTTGACTCTGATCCACGTCTGGGCAAAGTGACAGTCGGGGTTGTGCATACTTTTTAGACAGCCTGTACATAGGGAGGGTGGAGGTGTCACGGAGGTGCATCTGCATACTGAATAGTCTTCCTGGGCTGAGGGAAAGGAGAGGCCAGGGCACACCTACATTTGTAAAGGCTGTGCCCTGGCCTCACACAATAGGGTTGTTTACCCCCCACTGATGTTTGGAGCCTGTGCTGGAGGAGAGAGGGGGCACTCCCAGAACCAGTTGTAACTGGTTGGAACCTCCTCTCCCCACCATTGTAAAACACTGTAAGGACTGAGTATAAATACAGGGGAATTTTCCCCACAATTTGGAGACTCTTGGAATCATCTTGAAACTGGATACAAAGGACTGGAAGGACTCACCAGGAACCACTTTGGACTGCTGCTGCTGTTGTGCTGACTTGTGACCTGCTTGGTCACTGTAAAGGACTTTCCACCGGCTTGCATCCTCTGTGCTGGCCTGTTGCTGGGCCCTTCCCCTTGTGGGCCTTTTTCTCTGACTCTTGTCCCCCAGGGGCAGGGTGCTGTGGCCCCTGACCCCTGTGCCTCAACATGTGTCTGCAACTAGTGCTGTGGAAAGCGCTGCTTCTGTAGTGTTGCTAGCACTTGAAAAGCGCTTTTTCAGACTGTGGTAAGGAATCACCACTGCGATCCGGGCTTAGAATGATGCCCTAGGTGCTTTGAAAGAGCACGTCACTGTGGCCGTAATCACCGCCGCAGCCTATGGAGGCTGTACGACCGAAGCACGAGTGAAGCCCGCTTCACAGTGCCCCCGGGGCACGAAGGAAATCCTTTTTCTGAAGCCCGGAGCAAGCGTACTCCTATTGGTGCCCCCGGGCTCGAGGTTCGCTCCTTGGAGTGCATCCGGGGACACCAGAAGGCCCTGAGTCGGGCCCAGACGATGCCAGAGGCAAGCAGGAGAGGAGGAAGCCTCTCCTTGCCCTGCTGAACCCAGAAGGGCTCTTTGTCGGACTGCGGGTGGGGCCGCAGCCTCGCCAGAGGCTCCCTCCCACCGCAGGACCCTTGTTTGGCCCCTTGTGGCCCAGTGCCATTTTGGTGGTTCATCCCCGCATTGGAGAGCCAGTGTAGGCCCGGGGGGGGGGACCCCTAGAGATTGCGGGCCCCAGGAGGGGGTGCGTGGTGCCCCCAAACTCCTTTGAGGACTGTAGCCCCCCCCTGTGAGGGCCAGGGGGCCCCAGCGATCGCAGAGCCAAGCTACCAAGGGGGTGAGCAGGGGTTATCTTAGATGTGTAACTCCCTTGCTCTGACTAGAGTGGGTGGGTTTTGCCTGGCTGCGGTGCATACCCTAGCCAACCAGAAACCCCATTTCTAACAATGCCTTTAAGGGCTTCATCATAATATCGAACTATCTCTTTGGGTTTCCACTCAAAAGTACAACCATGTGAACAACTTTCAAATCCACCCTAGTTTGATTAGTTATCATGCAATGTTGATTTGCACTCTCTCCACGAACTCACCCAGGTTACACCAAGTAAAAACCATTGGTGACCAGGAGGGAGTAAGGGGCAGATTTATACTTTTTGCCACAAACCTGCATTAGTGCAGGTTTGCTGCAAAAAGTATAGTGCCGGCTAGCTCCATTTCTAGACGCTGGCCAGGTGCCATATTTAAGGAATGGTGCTAGCCGGCGCTAAAGGCCCTGTTAGCACCCTTTGAAAGGACGCAAGCAGGGACTGGGAGGCGTAGGGGGAGCCGGGGCTTCTGTGCCAAAATATGGTGCTACACTGTTTAGAGGCAAAAAAAATTGCCTCTAAGCAGTGCAGCGCTATTTGTCTGGCGCACAAGCCCCATTGACATGGCTTTTGTCTTAGTAAAGACAGAAGCCATGTCCACCACCCCAATGGCCATGCCCAGGGGATGAATGTCCCCTGGGCATGGCCATTGGGGTCAGCGTCATGCAGGAAGCCCCAAGTCAGGGCCCTCAAGCGGCATTGGATAGAAAAAAAAAACAATACCTACCCGGACTTACCTTCGGATGCGTTCCCCATCCGTGGGTGACCTCCTGGTGTGGGTAGGGGTAGATGTGGGTGTCCCTGGGGACTGGGAAGGGCACCTGTGGGCAATTTCCATGGTCTCTGACCATGGAAATCTGCCTCCGGGTCCCATTACGCCTGCCTATACCCAGGCCTTAAATAATGGTGCTAAGCAGGCTTATTAAGGCCCTCCTCCTTCCGTGCATAATTTTTGCACGGGAGGATAAATAAGGCGCTAGGGCCTTTGAGGAATTTTTTGCCCGGTAACACTTCCCTTTGCGTCTCATTGATGCAAGGCAGTTTTACGTGGGCAAACAATGTCATTAACGCCAATATTTTGGCAATAGACATGTCTAGTGCCAAAATATAAATATGGAGTTAAGTTTGGGCCAGTTTGTGTAAAAAAATGACGCAAATCCAGCGCAAACAGAGTAGAACTATAGGCCTAAGTGCCTATGCAGAATAAAATGGTTCACTGTGATGCCTGCACAAGAGACTGTGGAACTCAAGAAATTCCTTCATGCTTGGTCAAATTATTGGTCATTAACCCTGCAGCATTAATCATACCTTATTGCACAGTTAGTAAAACAATTTTCAAGAAAACTGTGTCCAAGTAACCCTGTAAGGGTTCAACCTTTTAAATCTTCATTTGATCTCAGAGCTCTTAAACAACATTTGAACAGCCTTCTGAGAAGGATGTCATAATAATCAAAACTATTGCTCACCAATTTAAGACATCCGGAAGGCAAAAAAAGCTTATATACCCAAGATTTGGGAAATCAGCATATAAATTGAGATAAAAACAGTGGATTGAAGTTTATGAAGCCACAAAACTAAAGAATTCAAAAACGTTTTGGTGGTTGGTGCAGAAATTATCAAATGGAAATGCGCAGGTCTGACACCTAGCATCTCTGCAGCTAAGGGGGTCGACTGTGTAGAAATCTGTACATCAGAACTGTTGAAGGAACACTTGAGGAGTTCTCGACAACTATACGTGCTGAGCGCTGTTAGGACACTTCGAAGAAAGGGAATGACATGAGCTACAATAAGTAGAATAAGTACTAATTCTTCATTTCATTCGGTGGGTGCTTCCGGACCAAACGGTCTACCAACCAATATATATAAAACAGCAAAGGAAGAATAGCCAACTCCATTAGGTCCTCTGTTTAAGCATTGTGTTTTGACAGATGAAATTCCTGACAACTGGAGATGTTCAATATTACTCCCAATACATAAAAAAGTATCAACAAATAAGCCGGCCAGCTTCAGACTGATTGCACTCCTTGATGTGGATGGCATGTGTTTTGCATAAGCTTTAAACTTGTAACTAGAAAAGTGGGCCACATCAAGAGGGCTAATTCCCATTACGTAATCAGGGATTAGACGTGGGAATGGCACTGAGGATAATTTGGTCATTTTTTCTTCCCTGAATGAAGACTTACAAAGAAAGATGCTCCACTACTCTACGCAACATTTATTGATTATACCACTGCATTGAATCGATAGGGCGGAGCTTGGCTCCGGCAGAAGCCCCATAACTGGGGTATTTTGGCAATGCTGGTAAGAGCTATAATGAGCCTATATATTAAGGCCTGGGTTAAAATTAAATTTGCCTTCCAATTGAGTAGCGTCAAACAAAATCTTGACAAATCAAGGGCTAAAGCAGTAATCCATCCTGGAACGCCTGCTATTTAATTTATATTTGACAGGTATAAATAGCACCCTGACCAAGGTAAGAGCATTCCTGCCTAAGCTCGCAGGTAATCATCTCCAGTGTTTACAGTATGCAGACAACACAATCATGTTCAACCACATGGCTTTCGATCTACAATGAGCCCTGGATGCATTGACCTTTTATTGTAATAAAAATAAGATCTTGATTAATTCCTCAAAATCTAACATAAGGGTCTGGGGAAATAAAATCATTGTCATGGTCAGATTTTGTTTAGACCAGGTGAAATTATAGAATGTGTCAACCATGAAGTACCTAGGAATTCACTTTAACTTACACAGCTCACACCAAGCACAGCTCTTACCACTGAAAGGAATATTTTCATGCACTAAAATTAGTTTAAAAAAGTTGTTACTAAATATGGGAGGACCAAATTTAACAGTAACTTGCTGTTTCATTGACACTAAACGTAAACCAAAATTGATGTATGGCACGCTGCTATTCAAGAATCGTCTAGCTACTTGGGTGGATAAATGCCAGTGCTACAGGAAATTATTCCAGCTGCCAGACGACACTCCATTATCTCAAATCTGACTTGAGTTCATCCTATACATTCAATTGATCATGGGAAAAGCTAGGTTACTAGATTATAACACCAACCTCAAGGCAGCTGTGGCTGGATCATTAAGGGAACCAATATGGTTGAGCATGCAGGATAACAATCTCAAATGGTAGACCTACATGAGTGACTCAATTGAATTTTTAGATTCACAGTAAATTTGGGCCATAAATTGACCCCCACATTCTTTGTGCTAAATACTTGTAAATAATAAAAAATACAATATTTTGCTGATGACTGGCTTGGCTTGCAACTGATGGTCCATTCAGATCTGTGTGCAACCTTTCTTCAATGTTATAGAAAGGCACTATATCTATCCAGCCCTGTGAGCTCCACTCAGAAAATAGACCTAATGACGCTGAGGTGTGGAATAATACCATTAAAAGTCTAAAGGTATGGGTGTCTGAAAGAGTCTATCTCCTTCAATTGAAGACTGTGTAACTATAAGCAAGAATTGTTGTCATACATAGTGTGCCTCTACAGCGGTTTGAAGGCCTTAAGGTGCTTTTGGCTAAAACCAATATTTTTCAGTTTAGAAATGTCAGTGTAAAACAATGATAAAAACAGTGTTTGAGTGGGGACACTGTACAGTTAACATCTAGGTGTTTGTAGCTCTTGAATGGCGCTTACAAGATAATTAATAAGAGTGCGTCCTTTGGATAATGATGTATTAGTTCCTGGTTGCTTGAATATCTAACTTCTCTCTTAGTAATTTCTATGAATCGGGCATTGCTATTTTACCATCATATGCGGCACTTAAATAAGATACCTTAAAAAGATGCTGTGTTTTTTACTAATTTTTAGATATCCCTGCATGTTATCTATATCTTTTGCAAATAATGGTACAGTTATTAAAAATCCTCAGTAAATGCACTGTGTAAGGCTATTACTGAGTAGCAGTGGGTACTGAAAATGTTCCCTAGAGAAAGTAGATTAGGAACTCATTTATTTAACTTATATGTGTCATCTGCATTTTGCTTGTACATTACGTTTAATGATGATATAAAATAGCAGAGTCCCTAGGAAAGTGGTACTACATGTACCCAGGGCCTATAAATTAAATATTGCTAGTGGACCTCCAGCACTGATTGTGCCACCCTCTTAAACTGCTCCTTAAACAATTCTCATGTCTGCCATTGCAGCCCATGTGTGCAGTTTTAGACTGCCATTACAACCTGGTAGAATACACCTTTTGCCAGTCCTAAACCTTCCTTCTTAATACATATTGGTCACCCCTATTGTAGGCCCTAAACAGCCCATAGACCAGGTTGTAGTGTATTTAAAATGTTGGCCATATACATTTCAGTTTTACATGTCCTAGTAGTGAAAAAAACGTAGTTTTTCACCATTACAAGAGCCTACCTCTCCAATAGGATAACACTAGGTTATGTTATCACATTCAAAAAGTGGTAACTTTCAATTTGGAACAGGTGGGAATTTTGATTTGGGTGTCTAAAGAATTGTAATTTAAAACCCTTTTCAATGGTAGAATCAGATCTTAAGTCATAATTCAAAAAAATGCCACTTTCACAAAATTGGCATTTTCTTGTCTCAACCACTTGATGTCTGCAGCTTGTATTGTGGGTCACAAGATTAGGTATAGTTGGCCCCTGTTCTTTGTGTATTACTCCCAGACAGTGAGAGAAAGGGGGAAGAGGTGTTGGCAGTATGGGCCATCTCTGTCCTGGTGTGACCTACCACACTTGTACATCACACTAAGTCTGCCTCAACACACCTCATAGGGTTTGACACTATTCTTTTTTGTTCCCAGATAAGCTGGGGCTAGGGCAAGCAGGAGGGAAATTCCAGACATCTGTCAGAGTGTAGAAATCCAAAAGATTCTCCCTCTTCAAAGCTGGCACCTTGGATAAATAGTGGAACATCAGATCCAACTCTTCAGATCAGTTCTAGACCTGTGGAAGACTCAGAAGTACTGCTTCGCTACTCTGCTGCAAGAAGAATTGCTATACTACCCAGCTGCCCTGCTGCAGAACTACCTTGCTGCTTTTCTGCCCTGCTGCCTAAGTGAAAAGGACTGGGCCTTCATCTTGAACCCAGGACCACCATAGTGACTCTAAGGACTAGTTGCCTGGCCTCCTAACCGGACTCTCAGAGGCAGAAAAAGCTCCAGCAATCCTGAACCCCGCATCTGGACTCTGCCTGCTGTGAGTCTCCCAAGTGGTGCCTCTCCAGTCCTGTACCCTTGGAAGTGGGACTAAAAGTGCTCTACATTCCCAGTTGGGGACTTTACCAGAATCAATGCAGCACAACACAAACCTGACTGATGCTCAGCAGCTTCTCATTGGAATTGACACAGCGTGATACAGCCTCAACTCAAGCCTGCATATCAGACCTCACAGTTCAACAGTATTGCAGCTGCGTGACAGAAACCTGCTGCACAGCCCTCAAAGCTCTCAGAAGCAACACTGCGCAAGCCAACATCACAGCCCTCGCAGCCAAGCAGAACTACTACTGCTCGACACATCTCCAACGTGGACCTCACAAAGCTTCTTGGGACTGCTGCTGCAGGGCACAACATACCCTAACACACCGCAACCAGAATTTAGGTGACATTTCTCAAGGAGATTAACTTGGTCTGGCCCCCGTTCCAATGCAGTTGGCCATAACTTGTAAATTTATCCTGGTTCAGAGTGACCAGGTTATCCCAGTTGGTGCTGGGGATACAGGGACCAGGTTAGTCTACTGATAAAGTCACCTTCTCAAAGTCTGGTGCAAAGAGTTTCTTTTGCAGTGAAGGAGGCCACAAGGAGCAGGAAGAGCGTTATGGACGGCCATTGTTTTAGTGCAATGAGCAGGCCTGGCATCTTACATGGTCATCACTGCAGGGTGAAGATTTGGTCAGGAGTCATAGACATTGGTTGGTGGAGCTTCATGTTGGTGGTCACAGCAGTCTGTCCGTGCTGTAGCATGAAGTGGAGAGCTTGCTTTGCCGGTCGTCACTGTCAGTCTCTGTGGCTTGAAAAGACAGGTTCCTCAAAGGTTTGTGCTGGTGAGCTTTGTGAATGGCAGAGTCTTGGTGCCAATGAGCCCACTTGCAATCGTAAAAACCTCAAAACATCAAGAATTCACCTTTTTTCACAGAGGGTGCACAAATGATACCAACCAAGGTGCAGGACATGAGGAGGCACTGCTTGGGGAGCAGGAACCCACTTCAGCAGAGGCCAGCAGGGCTCAGGTATGTTCAGTTGCAGGTCCAGGTCAACTGGGCAGTTGAAGGGAGGCCTCTGGAGCTTGTTGTGTTCCTGTAGCTCAGACAAGAGACCAGCCAACTGACCCTCAAAGTCACTCAGGTAGCATGAGAGGACAGGGACAGTCTAAAAAAGCAGGGCAGACCTCTAGGTGTCAATCAAGTCCTTAATTAGCAGGGAAGTCATCTGGTAGCAGCAGGGGGGCAGTCCTCTGGGGATTGAGCAAGTCCTTCTTCTGTAATGTCAGCTGTTCAAGAAGTGTACTGATGAGGAGCTCTGGATGTGCAATATGGATAACTGGGGCAGCCTTTGAAGTGCAGGTTCCCTATAGTACCCACACATTAGGTTCTGGAAAGTTATTCCCTTCCCTTGTCAAAGCTCCAAGAAGTCTGGGCTGAAAAAAAATAGTGTTAGGTACCTTTGTATGTGCTGAGGCAAAACCTTTTGGAATGTAAGTGGGACTGAATGCAGCTCTTCTGTCAACCATCCTGGCAGGATTGCCCATTCCATCCACCTCTAATTCCCTTTGTCAGTATCTGGAAGCAATACAAAAATCCCAACAGCGGAGCCTTTCACAGTCATGTGACCCAGCACACTGGCAGAAGATACAAATGGATTAGACAAGTTTCTAAAGGTGGAATTTTTGGAATTGTAACTTGCAAACCAATATTATTGTTAGACACTGGGGGGCATATTTATGAGCCCCTTGTGCCTCAGGAGCATCACTTTTTGTGACGCTCTGGTGGCGCTAAGCACTGCGTCGTATTTTCAAGATGGAATTAAGCCACTTTTTGTGGCTTAACGTTACCTTGTAAATATGGCACCTTTACACGTAGCCCTTTGCGTGGAAGGAGCGTGCAATGGGTGTTGCTCTGGGCATGCCACAGCAACACCCATTGCATTTTGACACTGCCTCAGATTTACGAGTTTTTGTAAACCTGAGACAGCGCCAAAATCTAACGTCACCCCAGAGGTAGCGTTAGTAAGGCAAAAAGAGGAGGAATACTTGTATTCCTCCTCATTTTTTGCTTTTTCTATGTGTGCTGCATTTTGCAGCACACATAGAAAGAGCCACATACTAGACATGAGTGTTTATATGCAGGAACCTCCACATAAACAATCATTCAAAATGACGCTTTGGCACTTCTGTGTGTGCTGCATTCTGCAGCACACACAGAAGTGCCAAATTGCCATTAGAGATTGTTTATGTGCAGGAAGGGACACCTTCCCACACATAAACAATCAAACCCCTCAACACAGACATCCTTGCATGATGGTCCAGGGATGCCTGCATTGGCGCTAGGCAGCTCAATTTAGCACCTGCGTTGGGGACAATACAGGGGTGTGCTGTATTCAATTAAATATGGTACATCCCTGCATTGTGAAAATGATGGAGCGCAGTGCTGCAAATTTTGATGCAACATCAAGTTCCATCATTTTCAGTTAAATATGGGCCTGGGTCTCTAGTTGGCAAGGGTATGCACGCTGTCCATGTAGAGACCACAATCCCAATCAGGGCTAGTCAGCTACACAACCTAAATTAACCTGTGCTCAACCTATGGGAGCTTGTCACAGAGCAGTCAGGCTTAACTTGAGGCAATGTGTGAAGTATTTGTGCAACAGTAAGTTACAGTAACACAGTGAAAAAAACATCACAAAAAGACTCAACAAAACAAGATCAGAATTAAGAAAATCCAATGAGCAGAAGTCAAGATATAGATTTTTACAGATTAAATGTGACAAAAGTGCTTAGAAGACCCTTTCAGTCAAAAGGTTACTTGATGTCATGAGGGACAGGTGCAAAGCCAAAATTCAGGTGACCGCAATGGAGGCCTGGTCAGCTACATAACCTATGCATGGTCTGCTGAACAGTACCTTTGATGGAACAAAGCATTGGCGTCAAGGACACAATGTGTCAATATTTTACTGCCCAGCCCAGGCGTGTATTCAGAGACAGGCAGAGGCACAGAATGGTTAAAGTAAGAGCAATTTAATTTTAAATTGTGAATCCAGAGACAACAAACGCTATATTTTTATATTTTTCCAATAGAAAATTACACTTAAAGATATTTTACAGTAATCTCAATGCTATTACATGGGAGAGATAGCCCTTGCAATAGTGAAAAACTAATTTTGAAGTTATTCCCTATCTGAACATGTTACAATTACACGTGCATTTCCAAGTTTTTAAATACACTGCACCCTGCCATTTGGGCTAACTGGTGCCTACCTTAGGGGTGACTTGCATGAAATAAAAAGAAAGATTTGGGCCTGGCAAGAGGGTACATTGGCCATGTCAAAATGGCAATTTAAAACTGCAAACACAGGCTCTGCAGTGGCCGGCTTGGGACGTATTTGAAAGGATGCTGTAGTGGGTAGCACAATCAGTGCTGCAGGGCCACTAGTAGTATTTAATATACAGTACCTGGGTACTTATAGTGCACTTCAATAGGGACTTACAAGTAAATTAAATGTGTGATTTGTGAAGAAGCCAATGTTACCATGTTTTAGAGTACAAATCACCTGTACTTTAGCACTGGTAGGTAGTGGTAAAGTGCCCAGAATCCTAGAAGTCAGCCAAAATGAAGTCAGCAAACAGAAGATCATAGGGCAGTAAGTTAGGGAAAACTACACCAAGGATACCATTCAAGAGGATTTTAGATTTCAATTAATTTGAGGATAAACAGTATATTTCTATCTTCTTCTGTTCTAAAGTTAACATATCAGTGTTAGACAATGGGAGGTATAGCCCTCACCATGCTGAAAAACTATTTTAGGAGTTTTTCTATGCCAGGACATATGACCCTTCAGTATACATGTTCTACTTTTTAAATACAATAAGCACTGCCCTATGAGCCGTCAGGGTTTGATGTGTATACATTAAAAAGGAAGGTTTAGTCTTCAAAAACGGTTTGCTTTGCCAAGTTGAAATGGTAGTATCAAGCTCCAATACAGGCTGCTGTGGCAGGAATTAGACATGTTTAAAAGGTTATTTTGATGGGTGACACAATGAGTGCTGCCACCTCATTAACAGCATTACGTTTACAGGCCCTGGGTACATGTAGTACCAGCTATGAGAGACTTACAAGTCAATTAAATGAGCCAGAAGGGTGGAGGTTCATTTTATCATGCCTGAAGGAGAGAGCACAAGCATGTTAGAATTGGTTAGCTGTGGCAAAGTGCACAAAGTCCAAAAGCCAACAAAAAATATCCCTGGGTGTGGCTACACACCAGAAGCTTTGTGTACATTCATACAATACTTTCTGAATCCATTTTCCCCAAAACTATGGGATTTGTTAAAGACAGCATGGACATTATTGGAACCATCAAGGATTTTCCATTTGATCTTCACATGAAATCACAGCAGAATTATGTGAGGTGAGTTACTTAGTATTTTGCCTTATATGTTTAGCACAAAATAAATCATTGCATTGTAAATGGACCCAAGGATGCATTCCGAGCTCAGAAAATAGCACTACATGCAACAGAACATTACCAGCAGCAGCCAGCAGCCACTCATGCTCGCTAAATTTGTTGTTCCTGTGCTCCTGCGTTAGGGTTTTTGTGCGAAATGACTCATGATTATGTGAACAGGCATGGTATTTCCCGAAGACAATTTACCTCCACCCCTCCTGTGCCCTGACTTTGTTTTGTTGGCTTTAGGATTCTGTGAGCTTTGCGGCTGCTAACCAGTAGAGACGATGGCGTACTCCAAAAAGTAACATGAAATTACCAAAATTACCCCTATTACTCCAGCGTAACATACATTTTACAGAGGCCTAATTATGAGTGACAATTGTTGATGGCCATGGACATAAAATCACTGTACACCAATATCCCTAAACAAGATGCACTGAATGTTATGAGACATTGAATAAAAAGGATTCTCCCTATTTAGTCCCAATTGATTTTATCAAGAAATTGCTGGAAATAACTCTCACAAAGAATTATTTTAAGTTTCAGAATGAGTATTTTTATCAGGTTAAGCGGGTTGCAATGAGTGTTAGCTTTGCCCGAGATTTGGCAAATATCACCATGACTAAAGACAAGGGGCTACATATAAACATTCAGGCAAACCCATACAAGCAGATTGTAATTGGCTGGTACAGGTACATAGATGATGTGTTGCCAGTGTGGCCTGAGGATCTCTCAACACTGGGATAATTTCACTCTTGCCTCAATATTAGATCTCAGAACATCCAGTTTACTATGTTCAACAATCATACAGAAACCACTTTCCTAATCTAACCATTAAAGTTGAGGATAAAATAATGATAAACCACTGTCTTTCAAAAACTAACCCTGTTGCAATTGAATCACTATCCCCGTAACCATCCCTGAAACCAATGGGACATGTATGCACCGGTACAAGTTCCCTGTGCGTGTTAGATCAGTTTATGATTCCCTCATACTTTTTGACAGTGGATTTTACATTTGGAGCATAGCACCTCTGCTTTTAGTTGTCCCCTTTCAGGACAATGAAGTATACCTCTAATATGAGACCTGCATAATTTTCTAATGTGCGTCTTGTTTCAGTTTTCAAATTAGATACTGGACTGTAGCCACACAAGTGGAGAATCTTCCACTTTGTCTTGTCTTTAATATTTTTAAATGTTTTCAAATTATTGTTTTAATTCAAGTTTCGATTGAAACCTGGCCTAGTTAAATGTTTTGCTCATATTTTCGCACCCTGACATGTTTTTCTTTTTCACAATATTGCATGACTATTTTGCACTGTTGTCCAGTGCGTAACCAAGCAACCTGTCATGCATGTTTATGTAACCCAGGCTCTGGGTCTATATGTACATAAGCTCGAAAGCAAGCACTGGGTGAGATTGGGCCCCAATTTTCAACTCAGGATGCTTACCTTTTGAGTTTATATAAGTATTTTTCATAGCTTATGAGGAGTTACGGACCCAATGATTTCTAGTGTTGGGTGAGTAAACTCAAATTTAAGCATTCACCTCATCATCCCCGGTTTCATTAGTCCTTACATATGTTTTAGTTCTTCCGTTTTATTTCAGAAAGAAATGTAATTCTTTTACACTTTGGGTAAGATATTTTGCAGGAAACAAGTTATACCCATTTCTAATTTTGTATGCAGACCTTGTTACATGTGTGGTCTCCCTCTCTTTTCCAATATATTCAATAGTCATTCCAGTTCTAATGAGGGTGAAGTATTTGCTCTTGTGAATGACACTGGTATTTATGGTCACACTTAGTCAACTATTGATCCTGCCTAACGTTTCTTTATTTTCTTGGGTGAATCCTTCACTGTCCTGAGGAAGATCTGCTCACATTGAATACGTCAGTAGGGTCAACATGTCAATGAACTACCCTTTCGTGGATTGCCATTTGGAACTACATGTGGTTCTACTAGGATTATTATAAGGAATTAACTCATTTTTCTATGCAAACATTACCACTAGCAAGAATGTTTCTTTGATGCCTATACTCACATATAAAACGGTTTCTTTCTCTGATTACATTTTGCGAGCACTACACATTTTCACTTTTTTCCATTGGAGGTTTCTTATATATAAATGGAAATTGACAATATTATTTGAATACAAATACGTTTTTGCAAAGTATTAGACTACCTCGTTATTTGGATAAAGATCAAGTGACTCAGCACTTCTTAAGGTGCCCTTGATTAGTGATTTTAGGTAGTCAGATTTGTCTCGTCATCAAAAATCATTTAAAAAATAACAGCAGGAGGAAACCTGAAAGAAATAAGGTCCATCTAAAAAAAGGCAGGAATTGACACATGATTCAAAGAGGGGGTATAAATGTAAGCCCAGATTTACTATGGTTTTGTGTCGTGCTGCACCACAAAATCAACGCAACACTGACACAAAATAATTTGCTGCATTTAC
This sequence comes from Pleurodeles waltl, assembly GCF_031143425.1. Taxonomy (NCBI): domain Eukaryota; kingdom Metazoa; phylum Chordata; class Amphibia; order Caudata; family Salamandridae; genus Pleurodeles; species Pleurodeles waltl. The sequence goes on from NC_090447.1 coordinate 929,854,637, forward strand.
TGATCAATACAAAGGCACTCTGCGTGCCTTTGCATGGTTTAGTAAGTACAATGCAATTCAGCAAGCAAATAGCGCTGCCTTGCGTAAATTTGCATTAAGAATTACATGGTTGGAGCATGACTGTTCCCATGCATCCACCCATGTGTTTTGGTACAAAACCAGATTTACAAAGACTTGTAAACCTGTGTTTACACCAAAATATTATGCTTTCCAAAAGAGGTAGAGAAATAACTTTTTTCTCCTCTTTGATTCCTCTTCCAATGCATTTTGCAGCACACATAGAAGGAGGAATATGCCTCTAAGGATTGTTTTTTACAACAAATGAATTTCTTCCTACACAAAATAATGCCCTGCCAGTAATGCAGGCATCCTTGTACTATTATGCAGGGGTGCCTGCATTGGTGCTAGGCAGCAGACAATAAATACGGAGCATTTCTGCTCTCGCTCATTCAAGCAACCACCGCAGCAAGTTCCCTTGCTGCAAGTGTTGCTTGAAATACTAATATATATGCCCCATATTGTATAGAAACTGAACATGTGATCATAGGAATAGACATCTATAACTTGACTCACATACCTATCCAAACAACTTACTAGATAGTGTTAGAATTAACATTCTTAAAGTGCACCAAAACCCTTCTAAACCTCTGAGATAATGTACTTATCCAGTCTATGTCGTCTTCGACATAAATCAGGTAAGAACTGCTTTCTATTTTCAAATGAGTTAAATTACAATTTTTACCTATTGTTAATCAGCGTTTCACCAGTATTTTGATAACGATTGTCATTTTTTTGTAAATTAAAAAAAAAAAAGAGCAGTGAATTTTTGGACAGGTGCATTTTTATGGGTAGCTTTATAAGCTCTGTGTGAAATGCTTGATCTAAGCCAAGAATCTACAAAGATGAGAAATGGCAATGGTTTCTGGCTGTCGTCAGCAGAATGAAATACATTGTCTGCTTGTAACAAATCAACAATACAATCCCACATTCTCATAGGTCCATGTAATAAGAATGTGTCACTAATAATTTGTCACCTGGGGATGTGGAGGAATAGGGAAGATTTCAGGTCAGATCACGTCATTATGAGCAAGCAAGGCTCAAAATAGTGCCTTGTAAATTTTGCCACACATTTTCTTACTTTCCTATTTATCTTCTCTAACCTAATTTGTACCACAAAAGCAGTGCATAAAACCAATTGAACCTACTGGTACTTTCCAGAACGGTTAGAAAATTTAAATATTTGAATGCGATTTGACTTTTCTTATTGTCACAAATAATTACTACATATCCTTTCAGTCACTGCAGCAGCGGCATGATTAGCTATTTATTTTCAACATGTGTCAGTGGCAGGCATTCATTTGTTTCAGGAACTCATCTCACCTATTCTGCGCCAGGAACAATAGTGTGCATTCTGTATAAAGACCAGAAGCCATTTTAAGCAGTATGTTTTGACCTTGGAGGCTATGATGCCAATCTTGACAGGTAAGTCAAATAGCATTGCTACTGGGAAAATAGGGTGCTGATCGACTGCTGGTACAGAATGGAGGGCACCATTAACAAAACTTTAAGGGTCTGATTTGAAAAAAGGGGTGATGCACCCAGTGCAGCACAGCTTTTCTTGCGCCCCTTAGAATCACCATAACGCCACCATGTGTGCTCCATATCCAAGATACAGTGCACTATGCCATGAGTTAGGGAAACTAGTGTCAACATTTGTGACACTAGTTCAGAGCTTAGCAGTAAAAATGTTGACACTAATCTTTCATTAAAAGTGCCAAAAAATCTATCAAAGAAATATCTTATATATTTTTGTGCCATTTTTTTAGCCCCCCTAAAGGGGGAACACCCCCTTTGCATACATTATGCATGGGGCAGGCATAATGTAGTGCAAAGGGTTACAAAGTGATGCAATGCATGCATTGCGCCACTTTGTAAATTTGGGGTGGTGATTTTGGCCTTGTTTTGTCCACATTAGTGTAAAAACAATTATGCTTACGTGGCACAAAGAGGTGCTAGAGGCTCTTAAATCTGCCCCCAAATATCTGTAAAAATGTAGGAGCCAGTATTGCCTGGCCATAGTTTTCTGTATTTTACTATAGCTAAAACATCATATTCTTTCTAGGATATGCCTCACAACACCATATTTTGGGCCAATCAGCTTGCTAAATTATCATAACAGTGGTCCCAGAGCCCACTGTCTATTTGTAAGAAATGAAAAGAAAACTTTTCAGTTTTCTTTTTGCAATGCATCCTCTTTTCCTTTAAGGAAAATGTGCTACTTTACAAGAAAATGCTTTATTTAAAAAGCTATAACAGACGTGGTAGTCTGCTGACCCAAGCAGGTCACCATCACTGTGATTGTAGGCATTCACAATGGGTCACAAATTGCGACCAGCCTCATGTATATTGATGAGGCAGGTCAATTTGTGACCTACTGTGAATCACTAAGGGCCATATGTACGAAAGCTTTTTCCCATAGACACAGAATGGGTAAAATAATTTGGTACATCTGGCCCTAAGTGTTAAACACGCTGTAATACATTGCAGTTTGCGATTTCCTAATAGCGAATCACAAATATTTGCTATTAGGAAATCACAAAGCACTTTTTGATACATCTGGCCCTTAGATTTATACTATTGTGTTAGTGAATACGATTGATGTCATTACTATTTGCAATAAACTTATCCATTATTACACTTTCATCATACATGTATAAAGGTCTGTTCTGCTAAGCTACCTGGTGATCATTTATTTGACCTGCTCTGTGCTGATGAAACCTTGAGCAAACCCCTATTTTGGCTCAAGTCACAATATATACCAGAAATTAAATTTGGGTCAGCCCACTAACTGATTTATTTGGAGATCCCTCTCCAGCCACTTGCTCTCTGGCTTTCCATTCCTATGTTGGATAAAGAAAAGACCATTTAATGTCATGGATGTTTCAGTTTTGCAATTAGTTTCAGTACTGGACTATATCGCCTATCTCAATGATAGCAGCCATGCTCTCCTGAAATTGCTCGAGGAAGTACAAGAACGGTGAAGATCTCAGAACACACACACTCACAATAATCACCTTTGGTATGCTTTTCTGAATGCTTTTCGCATCAGTAGCAGCAAGTGCTATAAAAGGAGCAGTGATCACACTGAGTGGATGTTTTTTCATACACGATGGCTGCCATATGAACAGATGGTGTATATCTTACTTGAGTGGTTTCACATATCATCCAATCAGCAGTTCACCACCATTATTACTTGGTCTGCGAGCTTGTAAAACACATACGTCTCTGACTTACTGTTTGATTGCCCATTAAACCCAAATCTGCCACGTTTTCTTTTCACATTTTTGAAATAGCAAGAAATAATAAATATGCCCTATTCCAAGATGACCCATCATTTCGATGCCCAGGAATGAGGTTCTTTGTAAAGACCGTTGTTGGATGAGTAGTGTTTCTTTAATTGAAATGCCAATATAGGTGGTTTTGTATCTCCCTCTGGATCATCTCTGGTTTTAATTGTTTTCGTATGTGTGAAAGGGAGGTGGATAGTATCCTGTCTCTTCACTTGCTGATTGTTTGTTTGCATTGAATGTTGTCTGTGTGCAGTGTTCCCTTTTCCTTATTCCGCTAGTGCCTGTTGGAAGGGTGAGAGAAGAACTGAAGGCTGACCTGGCAACCTCAGCAGCTCATGGTGGGGATTAATGCAACCTAGGTGCTTGAACCTTAAAGGTAAGCTTGAACTTTAAATAAACTCACTATATATTTTACCTGAATGTTTGAAGACCACTTTCTACCAATACAACACTCTCCTAGTCAAGTCCTTGTTCTGTTTCAGTACCTTGTGATTCTCTTGTGTGTGTCTCCTGCCTGGGCATCCCCAAAACTGAGCTGCGTCTGTTCTGAGTCTGTAATAGAAAGCTGGCTGCCTTTTTCTGTGAATGTCATATGTTTTGTTTAAAGTTTTCTTGTCAATTATGACAACCCTTTCTTGTCTGTCCCATACAGACTCTGATGCTCCTTCCTTAAAGATAACTCCAGGTGTCTACAGGTGCTGCTCAAGCACATCTGCTACTAGCACCCATTTGTATCTGTGATAGATGCAATCTTTGAATGAGGAGACACTGGCAGTGAATCTTGCTGGGGGCAAAGTGTTAAAGTTAAAATGCACGGAATTATACACAAATGAACTAGAATACAGCTCAAAGGAGATTGTCAGTATATCGGATTAATTCAAGCATTCCATCCCCCACCTTGTTGATGTTTCCCTTTACACCCTAAGGGTTACAGGTATTCCTAGACATGGGTACCATGCTGACTGTGCCCTAGGACTCAAGCTATACCTCACTGATGAGACCTAAGTTGATCAAAACTGGTCTGGGGTCGCATGTGATCCCTTCTGGAGGGGGCATTACCTGGCTGTTCGAGACATACTGTTCCTATGAGGAGACGAGACAGTACTGATTTGCAAAAAATAAGCCTTTGTCTAAAGTGTCATGGTGGGTGAAAAATTATGGACTGGAATGCGACCGGAGCAATAGCCAGTGGCTGAGATTAATTGAAGCATTCCACCCATCACCTTGTTGTTGTTGAAGTTAGTGCAGTGAATTAGCTTTAAACCAGTGCTGTTGAATAAGTTAGGGAGAAATCAACACAGCAAGTGCTGCAGAATAAGTTTTGAGATTTTTACATATTTATTATAGTTTTACATGGGCATTGTTTCTTTACCTGTCATTATGGAGACATCCCAGTAGTAACCACTGATCAGTAGAAAAGGAATGGCTCATATTTTATATATGTGAAAGAACGTTACACCCTAAATCATATTGTTGGTGTTTGTAGATGGAAAGGACATCAATTATATAGTATTGCTTTTTCGTCAGGCATATTTTGTAGCAGAATCCAAAATGCAATCAAAGTGTAAAGTGTGAGGCAAATTGGGCAAGATGACAAGGGAGTAAGGTGTCTAAATGTGCATCTCTGCTCTGACATGTTATCATTGATACAATGTGTGGTGGTCTGTGCTAAAGTGATCCATTGCATTTGATGTTCCACCTAGACTGTGTGTATTTTGTTCCCATGAGAGGCGAAATAATGTCCCCATGGCAACAGTACATTTCGAAGTGTTTAGGATGCTTCTATCAAAGAAAGTTGGAGTAAAAAGTAAAGGCTTTGGGGCATGGTGTGCAACTACGAGACTGAGATGCACACCTTTCAAAATTACTTGATTTCTCATCTACTCCCTGTTGTTCACATTTTTAGACAAAAACATGAAACATGATCAATCTTTTACACCCAACATTCAACATCACATACACTCCCTCTCACATCATCACACATACATACACCCAGCATTACACATTCTCCCTAGCACACACACACACACCAACACACCCACAGACACACATCCTCCCTAGAAGGTAGAAGCAATATGTGTGCCTGTTATGTGGTTCCCATATTCATAATAAGACTGCATGTTTAGGATGGCAGCACCACTGAGCACGGCAGAGTGAGTGCAACCCACGCTACTTGACAGCTGTTGGCCTAACTTCTGGCTAGCTTGCAGTGCTTCACCCTTTCCACCAAACCTGTCTGGTGAAAAAGGTGATTACTGCAAACTCGACATGATACTCTGACTCCTCAAAAACAGATCGTACCCCTTTCGCATAGTTGCTCATGCAAGCCAAGGTGAAGTACAAGATACAAAATGGATTTCACAGTATTTATTGAAGTAATCACATTTGAGTATAAAAAGATGTGTGTTGCAATAATTAGGAAGAAGAAACAGAGCACAGTATCCAACATGATAGCAAGAGTGAAGGAGATAAACAACCTCACCATATTGCTTGTTTCTGGAATGTCTAGATGTTCCTACCAAAACCATATGCCTAAATCTGAAAACATCATGGTTGTAACTCTCTGCATGGACTAACCTAAAGTATTATCTCAAACCCCATACCTGAATAGAAAAACAGGGGTCTCCCTTTGATGTAGTTGGCAATCTCTTCAGGAGGCTGAGATATCAGTGCCAGCATCAAGAAGCTGTCTGTCGAAAGGAAAGCGACCCAGGATGGTCATGACCAGGATCCCCTCTAAATTCTATGGGCCTACGTGTTGTGTATATAAAGACACATGCCTCAGTTGGACAGCAGCTCTGATGTAATGCTGTGTCTTCAAGACAGAAGCTGATTCCTGGCTGGCAAATACAAATTAACCTAGAATATCCTTTGTGCTCTAGCCCTGGATAAAGAGTACAGATTACATGTAGTACAAGGCTGACTAAACGTACAGTGTGAATGCTGCCTTCCTAGAAGAGGCAGCTGATAAAATATGTAAAAGCAATTACAAAAAGCAAGCTCACTAAAATATGAATAAAAGCATGCATAAAGGTAAATAAAGGTGAAAGCCATGAAACTAAACTAGGAAATGGGTGCCCAACCCAGGAACACAAGGGACCTTATGACACCCTGCCCTCGCTAGTCTAGGTGTGCATATTCTAGTATACCTAAAAGAATAAAGAATTAACATTATTTAAAACCATAAGAACTATAAACTATATAAAAGTCAAAAAAAATTACACGCCAACAAGCAGACCAGACAAGGAAAAAATTGGCTATTAACAAGACACTGCTTTTTTAGTAAAAATCGGGATCTGAATTAAAAGTCACCAGAATCCTGCAAGTGTTCATCAAACACACCAGTGGAGATGGAATCCAAAAGTGACTCCTCTTTAACAGTTGACATTACCACCAAAGCCTCATCCAAAAAGTCAGAGGAGCACACATGATCTGTAGCCAAGCACACATGATCTGTAGCCTCAGCCAAGACTGAGGGAGCAGCATTCCGTTCAGTGCCACATGACAGTGTGCCTGGAGCTGAAACAACATGGTCCCCAAAAGATAACTCATTGGAAGTATCACAGAGCAAACACAGTCTCTTAGGACAACCACAAGAATGAACCCTCAACATCATCAGATTTATGTCCATAGAAAACACCTGTTGCTGAATGAAACACACCTCCATGCAATTTCAAAAGGGCACCATAAGCAACCAAAAACTGTCTGCACCTAGCAGAATATGGGCCTGAATGAAAGTGACAATCGTTACTGAACTCCTCTAATAGTGATGCTCAAAAATACTGCATCATGCGTTCATGACGCAGTTGGGCTGGTGGGAGCTCCATCAATCTTCTTGTTTGAGATGGGGCAGCCATTGCAAATGAAAAAATAGCAACAGCAGAATACTGTCAATTAATTCCAAGACTAGTAGAACTCCAACAAAAAAAAACTTGAAAAACTTGAGTGTATAGCTGATGGTGTTACCCCAAAAGTGGTCTGGAATGTGCTCACAAATCCAGAACCTACAGATTTACAAAATATTACATTCCCAGTGGTGTTGGATCCATTAACAATAGGCTCAGCAATTCACTGAAGTCTCTCGGAGAAGTTAGTATTTAAGAGTGGCTGTATCTCAGCTGACAACCTTGCCACTTGCAAGTTATAGGTTTCACTGGCCATGTCAGAGCTGCGTGTTTTTGAATCAATAGTACCTTTAATTTGCTCTGCTTGATGAAACTTACATTAGAAGTAGCAATGTGAGGCCACAAATGTGTTAGTTATATCTAATGATTGGTTGGGAAAAGTACATTTCCACAGAAGGTCTCTAGTTGAGAAACAGAAACCACATATGGAAAACCTGCTCTCATTCCAAAGCAGCCTTGATCATTCAGCAATAAGTAACTCCCTTTCAAAAGTAACTGAAATACTGGGTGAATCAAAGTGATGGGAATGCCCTTCAAGTAGTAGGCTAAGTTAGCTACCAACTCATTGCAAGTGCCGTGCAATGCCACCTGTTTACAAATAATTGAAAGCCTTACAGAGTCTCACACTCACTTCTGCTTGGAAAATCTTCCATTTCCCCACTTGTAATCGAAGAGCAGATCCCACACCTCATCTCTCTCCTAAAAGTTTGAATCTGCAAATTGGAAACATTTTTAGTCTTGAACTGGAATGTAGAAATCAGCAGCAATATCACTCCATGTATCAAACACACTGATGCTAGTGTTTCTGCTACCGTAAAAGGCAACTTCTCCAATTTTTCCATATTAAGCATGATGTAACTAGTTTCCTTCTTCGTCATTATCTATTCTTTGTTCATAAGGTTGAAAGGAGCAAATAACGGTAGAGTTCATGTGCTTCCAAAGCACACAATTACCCTTAAAGTCTTGCAATGTCCAACTCAACTGCACAATGGACCTAAGCTAGCTCAATCTATGCCGAATAAGGACATCATTCTGAATGATGTCAATTGCAGATGATACTTTATTATTTAAAGAGTAAATTTGAGTGGACAGTGTATTCACACCATTATCGACAATGGTTAATGCTTTCTCTAAATTTTCCTCATCTATTTGCCTTAAATGAGGGACTGCCTCCATTTATGAAAGCTTCCATATTTTGTTGTATATTGCACACAAACATCTTTTAGAGCGTGGCATATAAGGACCTAGCAAGAAACCTTGCAAGCCAACATCTTTAGAGAGTAGAGAGAGGTGTTCTTTAACAGTTGTAAAAGTGTAGTTCGGCAACCATTGCTGACATAATTTCCCTACACTATATATTGTGACTATACCTACGTGTTATGTGGTGATGTTACAAGGATTCAGTCTGCTTGTTTAAAAACCCAGTGAAGTGTTAATACAACAAGCATGACAACCATTTGTGCTCACTGGCCACAATAACCACCCTGTGGGTCCTAAAAGTGTTGAATTAAATGTCGCATTCTTAAACATACCATGAGCTGGTCTTATGTAAAATTCACAACTGCTAATTTTCTAATTTTGCTATTGAGGGAATATTAGTCACATTCATGTATTTGACTCTTGCTTATCCAAGGCAAGTTGTCTGCTGTTTCATTCAAGAAAATCATACTTCATTCCCAACGTGGTGGCATGTGTTGGGGAATGCTCATCTCAGAACTGTTGTAATTCCTGTACAACAGTGACACCTTCATTTATGTCAAAAGGTGTGCCTTCTGCCACTGTGCCAGGACCATCAAAATCTGGAGCGAACATAGAGATGCCAAATAGGACTTCATATGGGGGTACACCCACCCAATGGTCTTCAAGGCAAAACATTGAATGCTGTTTGGACCCTATATAGGTGATGGTTCCAGCTATAACTCGAACCTAACACTCTAGCTTAGATGGATTGCATTAAGTCTTGTTTTTTTTTTCTTTACACAATCAAAATTCCCTCAGGATGATATGGAGGAGAATAACGCTGTGCTACACCCAATGTTCTCATGGCATCCGTGTTGGAAAATGGGTTATTGGTAAGGGCAGGTAGGTACCTACACTTAGCAATAGGCCACTAACCTCCACTTAGGTCCAGTTAGGACTCAGTAAATAAACCCAGCTCAACCCATGGTAGCTTGGCAACGAGTGACAAGACTTAACTTAGGAGACAGAGTGTAAAGCATTCAAATATCACAAAACAGTAATTAAATAAAACACAGGAAACTATCTTTAAAATGACACAAAAACAAATAAAATCACATAACGGGAACCGGAGATATGAATTTTTAAAGAATTATTGTTTTCTAGCGCCTAGAAACAAAAAGCGCCAATCTGGTCATCTGGTCGCACCTCGACCGGGGCAAAGTCAAAGTTTAAGGCCGACCGCAATGGAGCCCTGCTCGGCTACAGCCCGCGGGAGGCCCCAGTCGAAAGTTTACCTTCACACTTAGTCATTTTTCTGAAGATTTTCCTCAGCGGGACGAACCTGCCAGTCCAATCCGACTTCCTGGAACTCTTCTCCGGATACGCGTCGCGGGAGCCCTTGTGGAGATTTTTACCTTTGGACTTAGCCATTTTTACGAGGTGAAAATCCTTCGACCAGGGTAGACATGGATCTTGATCCAACGTCCTTGGAGCTCTCCTCGGATACGCTGGCTGGGAGGTCCCGGTCAACTTCCTACATTCGGACTTAGTCTCTTTTTTGGAGATTTTCTTCACCGGGACCAATCTGCAAATCAGGCCGGGTCGCGGTTGAGGCAAGCCGGCTAGAGTTGCCGCGGCGGGTCGGTCCCTCTTTGGAGCTTTTTTTTTCAAAAGTTCCCCAAACTTCTGGATCTTCTCCCAGATGTTCCTTTAAGGTTCTTTTGGGGTCCACAGCTCACCCCAAGGTTCCAGAGTCTCTTAGATGATCCTTGGGGTTGTGGACTACAACTCCCAGAATGCACCTGGTGCAAACTCCTTTTTGGCCACTGGACAGTGGTCAGCTGGTTGGTTTCTTCAGGAGTTGGTGCAGGGGACTCTGGTTAGCAATTTTTAACCTGTAGAAAGGGAGTCCCTCCTTGAACCAGTGGAAGCCAGGCAAAGTCCTTCTTGTGGTGAAGCCCAAGTGTGCAACTGGTGCAGTCCTTCAGAGAGCAGGGTCCAGGTGCAGGCCAGGGGTCCATAAGGGCAGTCCTTCTTCTTCTTTGGTTCTTCCTTGTTAGAATCTGATGGGGATCTGAGGTGTGGATGCAGGTCTGCCAGTTGTATCCTTGCTCCTGGGTGAAAAGCAGGGGGGTCCTGGTTCTCCAGTCCGAGACAGAGTCCTTCCCCCTGTGATGACCACTTTCTAGGAAGTGTGGCAAAGATCAATCCCAGAGAGCAACATTCCTCAAAAATCCATCATGGCTGAAAGTGATTTTTGCAGGTTACATCTGGCTGAGCCCACCCACTGGTGTGGCTAAACATCCTAAACACACCCCTCTTCTGCCCTCTCCTAATATAATCAAGGGGGCACCTAACTGGGTTTGCAGGATGTGGGGGTGTTGCTGGGTTGCTCCAAATGTCCTTCTCTGCCTTTGAAGACCAGTTTGGCAGCCCTCCCCCTTCCTGCCTCACCATCTGCTGAGGGGAGATCTCCTCCCTCAAGCACATCTCTTTCTGTGAAGCCAGGCCACTTCACACCTCATCATGGCAGGCTGCCAGAGGCTGGCCAATCAGAGCACAGCAGCAAAAATACTGCAGGACTGAAGTTGGCAACTTTTCAGTTACAGTTTAAAACTCTTTACCTGAACAAGTTATATTAAATCCAACAACTGGGAGTTGGGGGATTTATTATAACAATTAATTTGATACCAAACTCCTGGTATCTGTTACTTAAGGGGACTTTAAAAATTAAAATAAAGTCTCCCCATTCTAGCCTATGGAGGCCATTCACTTAAATGAGGGAAAAATGGATTTGGCTGTTTTTACCTCACCAGGGCTTATAAAACTATTTTAGAAGGTCCCTGCTTATAGTTACATGGCACCCAGCCCTAGGGGCACATAGGGCACACTTTAGGGGTGACTTATATGTACAAATAAGGTAGTTTAAGACTTTGGAACTACTTTTAATTTCAAGGTCAAATTTGCATACAACTGTAGTTTAAAAGCAGCCAGCAAGGTAGGCTTGCCTTTAAAATGACACTGGGCAACTCAGCAGGGCAGCTATGGGTTCACTACCTATGCTGGGGTCCCTAAACCTACATGCCCTACCATATACAAGGGACTTATAGGTAGGTTGACTTAGCCAATTACAATTAGCCCAATGTGCATACTGATTTTACACAGAACACAGGCCCTGGGACTGGTTAGCAGTACCCAGGGCACCATCAGAGTGAGGAAAACACCAGCAAAAAGTGGAAAATGGGGGCAAAAAGTTAGGGGGCCTCTGCAATCAGCCCTGTTCTCTCATAATCCATGTAAGCCCTGGAAGCAAAAGCAGGACCCTGGCCTGAATAGAATGCAGATAAAGACTTGCAAATCTTAAATAGCGGAGAGATTGTCAGCGGATCGTTGTGGCCACGCCCAAAGGATTCTAGAGCAGGATTCTAGACTTAGCATGCTTTGAATTAAGTATGCCTTGAATAAGGCATTCATGCCTTGCACCTTCCAATCTGTCTAACCTACTATAGCCATCTGGGAAACAAATACATTTGAATAAATAAATTTGGTATCTGTAAGCAAAGTTTTTTTTTGCTTTAGTGTTTGCTAATTTAAAATAATATGACTCCTGATTTATAGCATCATGCCCAATAAAATGCATGAATTGTCTATATATGTTTTAGAACTTCTCAGAGGTGGAGGTGGAGTTGGACAATGTTCATGTTGTTTATAATTAAAAACTATGGGGGTCATTCCAACCCTGGCGGTCGGTGTTAATGCGGCGGCAAAACCGCCAACAGGCTGGCGGTAAAAAAAATGCAATTCCGACCCTGGCGGAAACCGCCAACAGAGACCGCCACCTTAACACACCGCCCGCCACGGCGGGACAAACAAACAGTGCGGCGGTCACCGCCAACAGACAGGCGGGAGACAATGTACCGCCCACCCTATCACAACCCACCAATCCGCCACCTTTTCCGGGGCGGTAGCCCCACCGATAAAAACACGGCGGAAACAGACATTTCAAACTGAAAATGCTTACCTCCATACACCCCACGAGGAATCTGGACAGCATGGAACCCGAACTACACATCCTACCAGCCAATGTCTTCCTGCTCCTCTACCAGGAGCACGAACGCCGGCGCAGAAGACAACGGTGAGTACTGCACCTACGACACAGGGGAGGGAAAAAATTACGGGTACACACATATGCGACACACCCACCCTCACCCCACCCACTACAACACACACATCAATGCATAGCAACACATCACAGTTACCCCCCCAAACCCCCTGGAAGAATGCAAAGACAAAAGGAAATGATTATAAATTTAGAATTATATTGTAAGACTGAGTATAAAATATATCACACATCTATAACTTTATATACATAAATTGTCCAGTCCGATATGTGTATCAGCCATTGTTCGTGGGCCACTGGGCCAAAATCACATGGGCAAAGCCCACACAGGATACCTGCCTCCAACGGAGAGAACACTGCAGGGGCATCAGATAGGAAAACTACAGGCACCTCAGGGGGAAGGGAAGGGGGGGCACCTCAGCCAGATGAGTCCACGACGCCAGATCCACGAGGGGCCTCCATGTCCACTGTGCCATCCTGGGGAGTGCAAAGCCACAGTCTCTCAAGTCTCTACAGTGGGTGGGTTGCCCACTGTGCCATCCTGGGGAGTGCAAAACCACAGTCTCACAAGTCCGGACAGTGGGTGGGTTGCCCACTGTGCCATCCTGGGGAGTGCAAAGCCACAGTCTCTCAAGTCCATACAGTGGGTGGGTTGCCCACTGTGCCATCCTGGGGAGTGCAAAGCCACAGTCTCTCAAGTCCAGACAGTGGGTGGGTTGCCCACTGTGCCATCCTGGGGAGTGGAAAGCCACAGTCTCTCAAGTCCAGACAGTGGGTGGGTTGCCCACTGTGCCATCCTGGGGAGTGCAAAGCCACAGTCTCTCAAGTCCATACAGTGGGTGGGTTGCCCACTGTGCCATCCTGGGGAGTGCAAAGCCACAGTCTCTCGAGTGGATGACAGTCTCCACTGGTACTGGAGGGGGACAACTGCCCAGAGTGCTTCGTGCAGCCCTGCCCGACACAGATGCGGGCATGCCTCTTCCGCCAATGGGGCAGCGGTTCTTGAGATGGCAGTGCCCAGCGGAGCGGTGCATGAGATGAAGGGCCCAGCGGATCAGTGCTTGAGATGAAGGGCCCTGTTCAGAGGTGCTTGAGACGGCGGTGCCCTGTTCAGCGGTGCTTGAGATGAAGGGCCCTGTTCAGCGGTGCTTGAGACGGCGGTGCCCTGTTCAGCGGTGCTTGAGATGAAGGGCCCTGTTCAGCGGTGCTTGAGACGGCGGTGCCCTGTTCAGCGGTGCTTGAGATGAAGGGCCCTGTTCAGCGGTGCTTGAGACGGCGGTGCCCAGCGGAGCGGTGCTTGAGATGAAGGGCCCAGCGGATCAGTGCTTGAGATGAAGGGCCCTGTTCAGAGGTGCTTGAGACGGCGGTGCCCTGTTCAGCGGTGCTTGAGATGAAGGGCCCTGTTCAGCGGTGCTTGAGACGGCGGTGCCCTGTTCAGCGGTGCTTGAGATGAAGGGCCCTGTTCAGCGGTGCTTGAGACGGCGGTGCCCAGCGGAGCGGTGCTTGAGATGAAGGGCCCAGCGGAGCAGTGCTTGAGATGAAGGGCCCAGCGGAGCAGTGCTTGAGATGAAGGGCCCAGTTCAGCGGTTCTTGAGACGGCGGTGCCCTGTTCAGCGGTGCTTGAGATGGCGGTGCCCTGTTCAGCGGTGCTTGAGATGAAGGGCCTTGTTCAGCGGTGCTTGAGACGGCGGTGCCCTGTTCAGCGGTGCTTGAGATGGCGGTGCCCTGTTCAGTGGTGCTTGAGATGAAGGGCCCTGTTCAGCGGTGCTTGAGACGGCGGTGCCCTGTTCAGCGGTGCTTGAGATGAAGGGCCCTATTCAGCGGTGCTTGAGACGGCGGTGCCCTGTTCAGCGGTGCTTGAGATGAAGGGCGCTGTTCAGCGGTGCTTGAGATGAAGGGCCCTGTTCAGCAGTGCTTGAGACGGCGGTGTCCTGTTCAGCGGTGCTTGAGATGGCGGTGCCCTGTTCAGCGGTGCTTGAGATGAAGGGCCCTGTTCAGCGGTGCTTGAGATGAAGGGCCCTGTTCAGCGGTGCTTGAGATGGCGGTGCCCTGTTCAGCGGTGCTTGAGATGAGTGTCCAGGTCAGCGGTGCTTGAGATGAGTGTCCAGGTCAGCGGATCCGGCCATGGCATGGATGTCACTCGCCACCTGACATGTGGCTGGCGGGGCCTTCCTGCCCATCTGTCTGGTGGCTTGCGGGCCCTCCTGGGCTGCAGTACCGGGCCTGTGGGTGTCCTCCTGCCCACCTGGGACGTGGCTTGCGGGGCCCTCCTGGGCTGCAGTACCGGGCCTGTGGGTGTCCTCCTGCACACCTGGGATGGGGCTGGTGGGGCCCTCCTGGCCAGCTGGCCTGCTGCAGGAGTTGTCGGGCGTGCTGCCCTTCCCACCCTTCCCTGTACGCCTGTGGCCCTTTCCCACCTTTGGCGGTGTGCCAGGTGGCACCCGACTTCCTGCCGGAGCCAATGTAGGGATTTTGGTCCCTGGTGTCTTTGGTCTCTCGCGCCGGGCACTGGCAATCTTTGGATGCTTTTCCGGGGGTGGCCTGGCCGTGCCTTGGCTCCAAGCTGAACTGGATGCCCTTGAGGGTGGGGGACTCCACAGTCCATGGCAAACAGTCTTTACAGGTCCCGGTTTTGTGGTGGCTAAGGTGCTGATTGGAGTCTTATGAGATGGACGGGGAGGGGGAGTTGTAGGAAAGAGGAAAAGCAATTTCGAAAGAGAGGGACGGGTAGGTGTAGTGGGTATGGGAGTGGAGGAAGAGGATGTGGTTGTAGGAGTGTGAAGTCTGGTGTCTTTGGGTGCAGGTGCTTGGGCTGGAGGCTGTCGTGAGGTGGATGGCTGTTGGGTGAGTGGCTGCCTGCGTTTGTGTAGTTTGGAAGAGGGGGTGACAGACACACTGGGAGAGGACACAGGGGACGTGTAAATCGTAGTGGGGGTGGTAACTGCACGTGTGCGGAGTGTTCTGGTGGGTGTGCTGGTGATGGACGTAGTGACTGAAGATGTTGTGCATGCAAGTGTGAGTGGAGACGTCACAGGGAGGGAGGAGGGAGACGACGAGGAGGGGGACACAGTGGAGGCAGTGGGTGTTGGTATGTCTGCATGTGGATGTTGCTTGTGTAAATGCTTGTGCGATGTGTGGTGCGTATGTCTGGATGAGCTTCCCTTGGGTGTTGAGGTGTGTGCAGGCTGGTCTGATGGTGTGTCTGGGATAGGCAGAGGTACAGGGGATTGGGTCTGGGTGGAGGAAGTTGGAGGGGGGAGGCTAGAGACAGGGACAATGGCTGCCGTCAGTGCTGAGGCCAGAGCGTTGAACGATCGCTGATGGGCAGCCTGACCAGAATGAATGCCCTCCAGGTATGCATTACTCTGGTGCACCTCCCTTTGTACACCCTGGATGGCATTCAAAAGGGTAGACTGCCCAACAATGATGGTCCTCAGGAGGTCAATGACCTCCTCACTGAGGGCAGCAGGGGTGACTGCGGCAGGGCCTGAGGTGCCTGGGGCGAAGGAGATGCCCACCTTCCTGGGTGAGCGGGCACGGGGCAAACGCTGAGGGGCTGCTGGGAGGGCAGTGCTGGTGGGCTGGGTGGCGGCTGTACCTGTTGTTGCGAGGGCACGGATGTTGCCGCCACCACAAGGGAGCTCCCTTCAGAGGACGAGTCGCTGTCACTGACATCAGCACGAGTCCCCGCTGTGGAGCTCCCCTCGCCCTCCGTCCCACTGGTGTATTCGGACTCAGTTGCATGGCCCTCCAGGGCCATGTGGGATGCAGCTCCCTCGTGCTCCGATGCCACTTCTCCTCCGCCTGACGATGCTAATGCACACATGAAAAGGAAGACCACAAAAAAGGGGGGGGGGAGAAATAAAGACATGTTGAGTGCGTTGCATTGGCGACACCGTTGGCGGAGAGGACAGACACAGAAGCCCCCTGCACTACGTCACGCACTTGGGGTCCACTACGCAATCCGTGGGACATGGCCTACAGGCCTATGGACGACAACTGCACACATAGATGACACAGGGCCATGGATACCTGTACTTGGCACCCTACAGAGGTGGGGGGCGGGGCACAGGGCCATGCCATACGGAGGGGCCTAGCCTTCAGAAATCGCCCTGGCCTAGGGATACCCACAGCCCTCCTACCCCACCCAGACACCTCCACTGCGCGCAAAGTCAGCAGAATGTATTTGTACTCACCCCCTTGTGTCTGCTGTGATGTCCTCACACGCCCATCCAAATCGGGGTAGGCCACCGCCAGGATCCGGGACATCAGGGGGGTCAATGTACGACTGGCACCCCTCCTACTTTGGGAGGCCATCCCCAGCTGAGCCTCCGCCGTCTTCCTGCTCCAGCGTCGGATGTCCTCCCACCTCTTCCGGCAGTGGGTGCCCCGTCTGTTGTGGACCCCCAGGGTCCGGACGTCCTTGGCGATGTCAGGCCAAATAGCGACTTTCTGGTGGGCGCTGACCTAAGTGACATGTACAGGGAGAGAAAAATTGTTATCACCTTCTGCATGCTCGATGTGAGTGCCCCCCCCATACCCCCCCTTGCCAGGTGGCACATGCTCTCATCCGTCGTTTGATGCATGCCTCAATCGCTCCCCTCCCCACCATCTTTCATCCACCCCACTCAACCCAGGCATTGCCCACTAAGCATGGTCCCTGTGTACTTACCTGTTGGTCTGGAGGACCGTAGAGTAGCGCATACTGGGGGAGGACCCCATCCACAAGTTTCTCCAACTCCTCCGCAGTGAAGGCAGGGGCCCTTTCCCCAGTCGCATGATCCATTGTCTCTTCCAGACTGAGGTCATAGCAGCACTTGCAGTGTAGGTCCTCTCCTGTGGAAGATCAGTTATCGAGTGATTAAGCAGATATAAAATGGTGGTCACGCCCACGGCGGTGCGTACCGCAGCGGTGCGTACCGCAGCGGTGCGTACCGCGACCGCCGGCACACATCGTCATTGGCTCTTGAAACCCATAGGGTTCAATTTTAACCAATGCGGCTTTGCGCCGCCTACCGCCACGGTGTGCCACGCCAGCGCATTGACCTCACATCCCACTGTCGCACTTCACAGGTCAGGCAGCCGCCATTTCAAGGGCCCACATGGCTTAATTTCTACTGCGTCACACATACCTAGGCCTTGCATCAACACTCATACAAACCTTTCAATGCATTGGGAATCATGTTATGTGCAAGCTGTAGTTACGTACCTGTGGGTTGATTGACTCTGTGCTCGCTGTTGTCCTTCATAGGCACCATCCGCTGGGACATGCGAGGAGATGGAGGAATCTTCCCGTGTTCAGACCGCTGGTGGACCTGTCGACAATGGAGAAACGACATGTCATACTGACATACAGGCTTGACCGAGCCACTATACAGGAACTGTGTGCCCAGCTGGAGCCAGACCTGATGTCACCCATCCGCCAACCCACAGGGATCCCCCCTCTAGTGCAGGTGATATCAGTACTCCATATCTTAGCAAGTGGGTCATTTCAAACAACAGTGGCCATATCATCAGGGATGTCCCAGCCCATGTTTTCCAAGGTGTTGTCCAGAGTGTTGTCTGCCCTGCTCGAACAAATGCGGAGCTACATCATTTTCCCTGAGGTGGGGGATTTGGTTACAGTGAAAGGAGACTTCTATGCCCTTGGACATATTCCCAACATCATTGGTGCCATTGATGGGACACATGTCGCTTTGGTCCCCCCCAGCAGGAGTGAACAGGTGTACAGGAACCGGAATAGCAGCATCCCGTATGTGATGGGTCAACTCCAGAGGCACCGGGTGTGGCTATTAGGGGACTCTGGTTACCCCAACCTGTCATGGCTACTGACCCCAGTGAGGAATCCCAGGACAAGGGCAGAGGAACGCTACAATGAGGCCCATGGGCGGACTAGGAGGGTGATCGAGCAAACCTTTGGCCTCCTGAAGGCCAGGTTCAGGTGCCTCCATATGACAGGTGGATCCCTAATGTACTCACCAAAGAAGGTGTGCCAGATCATCGTGGCCTGCTGTATGCTTCACAACCTGGCTTTGCGACGCCAGGTGCCTTTTCTGCAGGAGGATGGTCCAGATGGTGGTGTTGTAGCAGCTGTGGAGCCTGTGGAGAGTGAAGAGGAGGAAGCCGAAGAGGACGACATAGAGAACAGGAACACAGTAATACAGCAGTATTTTCAATGACACACAGGTAAGAGTACACACCGGCATATTACATTTATTTAAAGACTCCTACCTCTCTACTGTCTGACTTTTTCCCCCAGTGTATGGTAACTGTGTTGAGACTTTCCCTTCCGTTTTCAGAGATTTGGGCCCCACTGCGTGACATCTGCTTTGTTTCCCCGTGGACTACAGCTGTGTGACAGCGGTTTGTTGGCATCACAATGTGAATAAACATTTTGGCATGGTCATGTCTAATACATTTGTTCTAAATCACAGCCAGACTCCAGATTGTTTTGTGCAATA